>NC_074667.1:23959381-24294381 GCF_029448725.1 Salvelinus fontinalis | reverse complement strand
AGCACCATTTGCACCACAGTGTCCCCATCACAAAAACAGATGAATGGAAAATGTAATTGAATTGGAGAGAACATTGACCCTTCCCCACCTACACCAGCCAACTATTAACCCTCAGTGTTAATTAGGATAGCCTTCTAGGGGGGGGGTTGTATGCTTAAACTATCAACAGACCCGTGGCTTTGCTGAGTATTTAGCTTATCACCATTCACCCGGAGGTGGAATACCGTTGACAAAAAATATGAACATCATTGCAAATAATGCCAGCGGACTGAACCCTGAGAAACACCTTGTCCAACTTTTTTGAGGTAATTGTGCACTTGTTGGCCTGGTAACTGCCGAAGACAGGTAGAGTGGAAGATTTACACTATCTTAACTGACAACTTTGTTGCATGTGCTGTTATCATTTGATAGACAGTCTGTGCATAGTCAGTTCAGCATATATATATCTTCTGTAGAGGACTACAAATACATGAAAATTAACTAGGCAAGTCAGTTAAGAACAAATTCTTATTTACAATGACGGCCTACTCTGGCCAAACCCGGGCGACGCTGGGACAATTGTGTGCCGCCATATGGGACTCCCAATCACGGCCTGATGTGATACAGCCTGGATTCAAACCAGGTACTATAGTGACACCTCTTGCACTGAGATGCAGTGCCTTAGACCGCTGTGAGCATAAATACAGCAGTTCTCCACTTGATCCCCCATCCAAGCACTAACCATGTCAGGCAGCCCGGAATGTGCCAGCAGTGTTAATTTCGTCAACAAAAATAGACTAAAATAAATAAATATTACAACTATTTTTCAGTGGCGATTGACAAGACTCTAACTGACTTAATAGACACAGAAAAAAACTACAACTAAAAAACATTTTTTTATTTCAGTTGGACTAAAACGAAATGACAAAATTATCTCTGTGCAATATATCTATGTAGGCCGAATTAGGAATTTACGTGGACAGATAATTGTTATAGGTGAATATATTATTATTACATATGTTTGTCATATTTATGCTGTTGGGAAGATAATATGATATCATGCAGAAAAATGTGTTGGTCGGACAAGGCTATGCATGTCTGTGGACATGGAAGTCAATGATTGTGTCTGCAATAGGTTAATTAAGTGATAATGCCCGAGAAGCCAGTGTTTGGAGGATATGTTGGCACGGGTGTTTTTCGGCCCGAGACAAAGTCCAATATATACAAAATAAAAAAAGAGTTCCAAAAATGAATAGTATGTGTCAGGTGGGCCTTCGACTGCCCCCAATAATCATTCTTTCCTCCACTCAATCACTTACTATCCTCTCCCAAAAATGGATGAGAACGGAAGGGAGCTACTGTACCACCGGCAATGAAGATGGCCCAACTCAAGCATGACGCCATGTTGAAAATGGGGACAACTGGGTCGAAAGCTGAATGGCAGCTTGGTTACCCCAGGGGCCTGAGAGCCAGCACCTTAGCTCAGCTAACACGTTAGCTTTAGCTAACATACGCTGCTGAACCATTCAAATGACTGAGAACAGGAGACAGACTTGCGAACCTAGCCTAGCCAAGGCCTAATGGGAATGTCTTGGTGGGTGGTGCAGCGAATCGAAGCTAATGCACTCACTAATGTGACAAAGTGTGGCGGGACGTACAGCGGAAAAGGCTTTTTTTTTTATCAGGAGGGAGGGATAGAGGGAGGGAAGTGGAGGAGAAGAGATTGATGAAAAGTGACAGAGGCAAGGAGGTCCAAAAATTGGTGGATCAGAGCTGGAGGACAAATTGGGAAGGTGAGAAAGAAAGGAAATGGAGAAAGAGAGAGAGGAGGGAGAGCGAGATGATATGCAATGCTACAGTACATTGCTCTGAACTATTCAAACGTTGTATAAAGCCACACACTTTGACACCACGTCATTTGGCTTCCGACTTGCCTTGTCCTTCAACAGGTCACTACAGTTACAGTATTCTGCTGTGCAGTTCAGTTTAGAATATCAACATAGAAGCACTATCATCTTCTCCCTAACCAAGGCATACATCCCCCATAACATAACATCTGAGCTTACTCCACTGTCCATGGTGAAAACCTCATCCAACTCCCATTACGATATGGTGAGTCAGTGAGTGAGTGGTCGGGATGAGAATCTCTACTTTTTCATCCCGCAAGGGTCGTGTGGGCGCCAAGCCAATTCCTATTGGCTAACAGCCAGATAGGACTGCAGCAGCCAAGCTTTCAGTGCCAATACTCCTCCGCTCCCTCATTCCATGAGGTGAGACAGAGTCAGAGACAGAGATTTCATCTTTGATTAGGGTTGAGGCCTCTCTCACGGTCTTAATTTCCCTCACTCTCTCTTTCACTTTCTTTCTCTCTGGTTCAATGTTATGCCATACTGAATCGGAATTAAACTAGCGGCTTGTACAAAACACGCTTCTACTCCTTCAAAACACTCAATAACAAAAAACACACACAGCCTTTTCAAAAACACAACTACTCTCATCTCAATATCCAGAATGGGTCTTTTGATACAAGCTAAAAATGACTGATTGCCTTTTTTGTGTGCTTTCCTTTGCTTTATTGTCAGTTTAAACCGTCAAATGCGGCCATTGTTGTTTGGTTTCTTTTATCTTTTCCTGGAAGTAAATCAGTGTTTTTCAGTCCCAATAACAATGTGCAAATTGGTTGATTCATTATTTGGTTGTGTGGAGATATGAGCACTTTGAGGAGGAACGCGATGTCGTTCAAATGCTTTCGGAATAGAATTGGCTGAGAAAAGAACGCATTTCAAAAGCACAGAGTGCCAAAATGGATTTTACCATGCTAATAAGTGTCATTTCCCTATGAAATTGTTCCAAAACACAGCGCACAGTTGGAGACTTCGAAGCAGCGCATATTTTTTTTTTTGCTCAAATGATTTACATTTACAGTAAACGATAATGCGGCTTATTCGTCCGTGAAGTTAATCGATTTGGTCAAATGTTGTTCTGATAATGCCTGTACCACATAGTTCATGGTACTGACATGCTCTCTATTGACGTTGCATCTCCTAAGCGTTAACAACACTCCAGTATTCAATAGTAGAACACAACATTGGAAAACGCAACTAAAGACACACTTCTTGGATTTTCAGGGAAAGGACACACACTATGAACGCATGATTCCATAATTGTTTGAGGGAAACATGCATGGATAGAAACTAGTTCATACACACACCCCTCCAGTGCATGCATACCCCGCCACACACACCTCCCACGTCCCCGACCCGCACACTTTTGCGTACCTTCTTGGCGGCTTGGATGCAATCCATGTACTCCTTGGCCACGGTGGAGCAGTGGAGAGTCTGCTGCTGGTTCTCTCTGTAGCAGTGTAATACCTGGGCCTGCAGCTCAGGACAGATAGACACCGCAGGTCTGGGCCTGCATGGAAAGACACAGCGACAGGGAGGGAGTGTAAGTGCCCTGTGTGGCTCAGTTGGGAAAAGTGTGGCACTAGCAATGGAAGGGTTTTGCGTTTGATTCCTGCTGAGGTCCCATACACCCAGCATACAAACCATTAGGAACACCTTCCTAATATTGAGTTGCACCCCCTGCTGCCCTGAGAACAGCCTCAATTCGTCGGGGCGTGGACTCTTACAAGTTGACGCCAATGCTTCCCACAGTTGTGTCAAGTTGGCTGGATGTCCTTTGTGTGGTGGACCATTCTTGATACACACAGGATACTGTTGCGTGTGTAAAACCCAGCAGCGCTGCAGTTCTTGACACATTCAAACCGGTGCGCCTGGCACCTACAACCAGACCCCGTTCAAAGGCACTTGAATCTTTTGTCTTGCCCATTGACCCTCTGAATGGCACACATACACAATCCATTCCTCAATTGGCTCAAGGCTTAAAAATCCTTCTTTAACTCGTCTCCTCCCCTCCATCTACACTGATTGAAGTGGATTTAACAAGTGACATCAATAAGGGATCATAGCTTTCACCTGGATTCACCCGGTCAGTCTATGTCATGGAAAGAGCAGGTGTTCCTAATGTTTTGTACACTCAGAGGCATTCTGTAAGTTGCTCTGGATAAAAGTGTCCGAGTGGTATTATCATGATGACACACATACACACACACACAGGGGGAAAAGGCATACTGTCGCTACCTCGTTTCCCAACCAAGATGCAAGAATAAAGCAAACTGGACATGTGACAGATACTGTCCGTAGCAACTCTTGGAGGACAATGGAAGATAAGAAGAAAAAAAAGTTCTCGCTGCATGAGTCGATCCAAATGCCTTTCGGTGTGTACCGTAGCCGTCATCAAATGACATTGACATTCCAACTATCTGCATTGTCCCGACACACAGAATACGGCGGTGCCAAAAGGCAAAGCAGCACGACTACGGTGGAGATGTGTTTTAGAGGGCAGTTGCCACATTTGGAACTCTATATGACATTTAGGAAAGGCTTTCGAGGCACAATGCATACAAACTGAAGAAAATGCTCAAATGGGGGGAAAGCAGCTTATAGCTAGCTGTACGTCAGCCTCACTCTACACACACACACACACTTACCCACGCTTAAACACACAATTACACACACAAAAGGTGTGGTAATCCTACATGAGGGTAATCCTTGAGCGCTCTGTTGCTCATGGTAATTCACCTGCTGTTGTGACAGAGCCCGCACTAGTAGTACGCCAAGGTGAGGATAGAGATACACGTGGTCTCTCACTCACGTGGAATATATACATCAACGAAAAATGTACAGTAAACATTACACTTACGAAAGAATAAAGACACTTCAAATGTCATATTATGTATATATACAGTGTTGTAATGCTGTGCAAAAGGGAAAAGAAACAAACATAAATATAGGTTTCATTTACAATGGTGTTTGTTCTTCACTGGCTGCTGTGATGGCACAATGGGGTATTTCACCCAATAGATAGGGGAGTTTCTTTGTGGGTGTGTGTAATCTAAGGTAAGTATGTATCTCTAATATAGTCATACATTTGGCAGGAGGTTAGGAAGTGCAGCTCAGTTTCCACCTCATTTTGTGGGCAGTGTGCACATAGCGTGTCTTCTCTTGAGCCAGGTCTGCCTTCGGCGGCCTTTCTCAATAGCAAGTCTATACATAGTCAAAGATTTCCTTAAATTTTGGGTCAGTCACAGTAGTCAGGTATTCTGCCAGCGTGTACTCTACGTTTAGGTCCAAAGAGCATTCTAGTTTGCTCTGTTTTTTCAGTAAATTCTTTCCAATGTGTCAAGAAATTATCTTTTTCTTTTCTCATGATTTGGTTGGGTCTAATTGTGTTGCTGTCCTGGGGCTCTGTGGGGTGTGTTTGTGAACAGAGCCCCAGTACATTGTTTTCACTGAGGAAATGTAAGAGTCTGCTCTTAATGATAAGGCAGAGGATTTTCCAAAGGTTGCTGTTGACGCATATTCCACGGTAGTTTTTGGGGTCAAATTTGGCTCCACTTTTGTGGATTGGGGTGATCAGTCCTTGGTTGCAAATATTGGGGAATATGCACGAGCTGAGGATGATGTTAAAAGAGTTTAAGTATAGCCAATTGGAATTTGTGGTCTGTATATTTTAGCATTTCATTTTGGATACCATCAACTCCACCGGCATTTTTGTGTTGTAGGGTAGGTATTTTGTCCTGTAGTTCATTCAATGTAATTGGAGAATCCAGTGGGTTCTGGTAGTCTTTAATAGTTGATTCTAAGATTTCTATTTGATCATGTATATGTTTTTGCTGTTTGTTCTTTGTTATAGGGCCAAAAAGAATGGTGAAGTGGTTTATCCATACATCTCCGTTTTAGATAGATAACTCTTCGTGTTTGTTTAGAGTTCTCAATTTTCCCAGAAGCGGTTATAATTACATTGAGCTTATTTCTGACGTGCTGTTCCTTCTTTTTCCCGTAGTGTATTTCTGTATTGTTTTAATGATTCACCGTAGTGAAGCCGTAGGCTCAGGTTTTCTGGGTCTCTATGTTTTTGGTTGGATAGTTTTCAATTTCTTTCTTAGGTTTTTGCATTCTTCATCAAACCATTTGTCATTGTTGTTAATTTTCTTAAGGTTGTCTGCTTGGAATGTTTAGATTTGATAGGGAGGCTGAGAGGTCAAATATACTGTTTAGGTTTTCTACTGTCAAGTTTACACCTTCACTATTACAGTGAAACATTTTGTCCAGGAAATTGTCTAGAATGGGTTGAATTTGTTATTGCCTAATTGTTTTTTGGTAGAGTTCCACACTACTTTCCTTCCATCTATAACAACTCTTAATATTATTCCGCTCCTTTGGCTTTGATGCCTCATGACTGAGCAAAGCTCTGTTCAAGTAGAGTGTGATTCTGCTGTGATAGGGGTGTCAGTGTGAACACTATCATAAGAGACTCTGGGTTGAGGTCAGTGATAAAGTAGTCTACAGTACTACTGCCAAGAGATGAGCTATACGTGTACCTACCATAGGAGTACCCTCAAAGCCTACCATTGACTATGTACATACCCAGCGTCCGACAGAGCTGCAGGAGTTGTGACCCGTTTTTTTGTTGGTTATGTTGTCGTAGTTGTGTCTAGGGGGGAAAATGGGGGAGGGAATGATGTCACCTCCATGTAGGTGTTTGTCTCCCTGTGTGCTGAGGGTGTCAGCTTCTTGTCCAGTTCTGGCGTTTAGGTCGCCACAGACTAGTACATGTCCCTGGGCCTGGAAATTGCTGATCTCCCCCTCTAGGATGGAGAAGCTGTCATCGTTAAAGTATGGGGATTCTAGTGGGGGGATATAGGTAGCACACGTGAGGATATTTCTCTGTTGAGATCATTTCCTTATTAATTTCTAGTCAAATGTAAAATGTTACTGTTTTGACTAATTTAATAGAGTGGGTTAGGTCTGCTCTATACCCCCCCCCCCCCCGAGTCTCTTCCCTGTTTAACCCCTGGCAGTTTGGTGGATGGGACTACCAGCTCTCTGTAACCAAGACGTCAACCAATGGGTCCGTCTCCTTTATACCATGTTTCTTGTAGGATGACAATGTCTGTACTTCCAATTTCTGTGATGAAGTCTGGGTTCCTGCTCTTTAGGCAAAAGGCAGATGACCTTGTATATTCCAGGATGAGTAAATAGTAAAATAGTAAAAGCCTTGTGTTCCATCGTGTCTAATGTTGTTTTTGTGTGGTTAAAGGCCCGGACCATCACACTAGGTGTAAGCAGAGCATGTTGAGCATCTGATACACATACCTCTTAGGTCGCAGGATGCGGCTTGGCCGGGGGTAATAGTGGGGGTTGGGCCTGTTGCTCTGCTCACGGCCTGGGCACATGTCCTGCTGTCATGTTGAGGTCCTTGCCGCAGAGGCGGAGGGGCGGGCAGAAGGGGCATAGGTCTGATATGGGGGTGTGGCCAGGGTTTGCTTGGCGTGGTCTTAGCTGGTTTGGGTGTGGCTGGTGATGCTGTGGTCTGGGTGTAGGTCCTTCAGGAGGGAGTCTTGCAGGTCTGAGAGGGTGTCTCGCTGGTCTGGTACGTTGCTCTGTTGCTCCTGCGTGAGGTGCTGGGGCTACGGTTGAGGGTGACGTCCTTCGGGGTCCTGGCAAAAGTTGGGATTGCTGCCTTGTAGAGGTGGACCTGGTCGTAAAGGCTGTTCAAGTCCAGGGTGGAGTGGTAAACATTAGGTTTTGAGGCCCAGTCTCGTGAAATGCTTGCATTCACCCGCTGTATGGTGGCAGGGTGGAAGTCTTTTTGTGGTAGCAGGCTGGAGATAACCACTTGTGCGTTGGGGAAAGTGGGAGAAGCATTTTCAAATCACTACCTTGAGTGCTGTGGCCACCCTTTCCTGCTGGGCCCTCAGGTCATTTGTGCCTGTGTGAATTATGATGTGGCTGGGGGACCCTTGTCTGTCCTCTGACAACAGCTCCAGGGCATGTCTATTGTTTGAGCACCAGAGCTTAGCCACTTTGTGTTTGGGAAAGTGTCTCTCTCTCTCTCCCTCTCGCTCCACATTTGAAAGAGGAAATGACACACTTTCGAAGCCTTTAAAAAGACCTTGAATACACAAAAATGGTCATTTCCTGTTGTGCAGGACAATTCTCTGTGACAACAGTCATCAAATTAAGATAGTACACATTTGCTGTATTTCACAGTCATATTTACCTGGTGTCGACTTAAAATGTACATAATTGAGGTAAATAATTTAATATCAGAAAGTAAAACGTCAGTATCTTGGTAAATACCAGGCGAATGCCACCCGAAACAGATCTATATGAACATTTTCATTATTCCATATGTGCTGCAGGCTTGTTCATAGCGTGTCTAATTGAATGAGTGAGCCAACCAACCAGTGTTCTATTTGACGAGGAGACGCATGACTTCATCTGACATGACTGCATATTCTGGGGAATTCTGACCGGTTGACATGCACACACTCACACACGTCCCCACAAACGCTGCCCTCCCGCCTCCCTAACACTGCAATTACAGAACTATGCATCTTTCACATATAAATGAGCTTGGAAGTCCCTGACCACACTGACAGATAGACGGTATGTGTGTGTGTGTGTGTGGTGGAGGATAGCAAGACAGGATTGAATAAAATCACTGAGAATATTCTTGAACAGAGAAGTGAAAACATCCAGAAAGGGAGAAAGAGAGGGAGCGGGGGGGAAAAAAGACAAAGAGAGACAGGGATGATGTATGGAACGATGATAAATAAACCTCAAAGCTCACCCGTGAACAAACGGTAACCCTGGCAACCATTCAGCAGACTCTCTTTTTTTTTTACTCTCCGCACCCCAGGACACCATGTGACACACGTCCATACCGAAGACACCTGGTGTGAATATTAGCCATGACGCCTTTTGACATGCACCAACAGTCAATCGGTGTAACGAGCTGGGAGTAGTCCCATGACAAGGTGTTATCGAGGTCATGATTCAGACATTATTATTGATAGACTGCACCAGCTAATGGAGTTTAGATTAGAGAGCTGGTTTGTCTCCTCTGAAATAGCCCCTGGCATTATTGCTGACTACACACATGTTGATTCATGACCATATGAATCATACAGTATATGCTCATATAATACTCATATATCACTTGAGAGTTGTTTATGGCTAGCAGCTTCAACTGAGGCACACACACAATGTGTTGGATTTGTGCAGGGTTGAATTGCTTTCACTCAGTGCAAACAGGCAATATATTACTGTTTATGGCAACATTGAAAGTGCCATTTGATTGTATTTGGCCATCTATAAAAACAAGTATATAGTCACATTACATACAGTGCATTTGGAAAGTATTCAGACCTCTGGGCTTTTCCACATTTTGTTTCATTACAGCCTTATTCTAAAATTGATTTTAAAAAATTATCCTCATCAATCTACACCGAATACCCCATAATGACAAAGAAAAAACAATTTTATATACATTTTTGCAAATGTATATAAAGTAAAAAAACACTGAAATATCACATTTACATAACAATTCAGACCCTTTACTCAGTACTTTGTTGAAGCACCTTTGGCAGCAATTACAGCATCGTGTCTTCTTGGGTATGAAGCTACAAGCTTGGCACACCTGTATTTGGGGAGTTTCTCCCATTCTTCTCTGCAGATCCTCTCAAGCGCTGTCAGGTTGGATGGGGAGCGTTGCTGCGCAGCTATTTTCAGGTCTCTCCATTGATGTTCGATCGGGTTCAAGTCCGGGCTCTGACTGGACCACTCAAGGACATTCAGAGACTTGTCCCGAAGCCACTCCTGCAATTTCTTGGCTGTGTGATTAGGGCCGTTGTCCTGTTGGAAGGTGAACTTTGTCCCAGTCTGTGGTCCTGAGCACTCCAGAGCAGGTTTTCATCAAGGATGTCTCTGTACTTTGCTCCGTTCATCTTTCCCTCGATCCTGACTGGTCTCCCAGTCCCTTCTGCTGAAAAACATACGGACAGCAGGATGCTGCCTCCGCCATGCTTCACTGTAGGAATGCTGCCAGGTTTCCTCCAGATGTGATGCTTGGCATTCAGGCCAAAGAGTTCAATCTTGGTTTCATCAGACCAGAAAATCTTGATACTCATGGTCTGAGAGTCTTTAGGTGCCTTTTGTCAAACTCCAAGCAAGCTGTCATGTATGTGTCTTTTACTGAGGAATGGTTTCCGTCTGGCCACTTTACCATAAAGGCCTGATTGGTGGAGTGCTGCAGAGATGGTTGTCCTTCTGGAAGGTTCTCCCATCTCCACAGAGGAACTCTAGAGCTCTGTCAAAGTGACCATTGGGTTCTTCTCCCCCGATTGCTCAGTTTGTCCAGCCAGCTCTAGGAAGAGTCTTGGTGGTTCCAAACTTCTTCAATTTAAGAATGATGGAGGCCACAGTGGTCTTGGGGACCTTCAATGCTGCAGAATGTTTTAGTGCCCTTCCCCAGATATGTGCCTCGACACAATCGTTTCTCGGAGCTCTACGGACAATACATTCGACCTCATGGCACTGTGGACCCTCACACCACAAGTGTGGGCCTTTCCAAATCATGTCCAATCAATTTAATTTACCACAGGTGAACTCCAATCAAGTTGTAGAAACACGTTGCCTACACAGACCCAAATCAAACCAATCACTCTATATCTCCGGTTTTGCACAGCTACAGGTGGCGGCCATTTTGTTCCAGTCACCCCTCAGGATAAGGTCAAAATGTAGCTACAGGCTAGCACCACAGAGATAAGAAACTCTTGGTTTTTCTTTAGAATTCACTGCATTGGCTGCAAAGGACAGCTTTATAACAGGACGGTCGTGTTAATAAAAGGAATCTGAAGCAGAAAATTGCCTTTTCTAATCTGCTGCAACTGCCTTGTTTGAGTGAAATTAAAGGTGAGGTCTTATTAGAAAAACATTAGCCGTGCCACTTTGTTAGCCACGTTTTTGAGGGAAAAACACATTCCAATTGCTCCTGCCCGTCATGGTTTGCATCTGTAAGCATATCGCGGCGAGAGAATTACGCTCTAATCATTAAAGCTTCCCATTATTTTCAGCCTCTTCTTCTCAGAATCGGGGGTTTATGAAGAAAGCATGACTCGCGAGCCGTTGCCGAGACTATGTGGGGAACAAAGTAATATAAAGAAAGGGAAGAAAGTAATAAGGAGGGAGGGGATGAGAATGGTGTAGCATTTATTATTCTCTGCGCATGAGAGGAGAGAGCAAAGTTATTAATGTGTGCTGTCATGGATTTAAGGTCTTCAAAAACAGCACAGTGAATTTTTTGAAGAGTAAGTAGAGCCCAATTCGCAGTGGCCTAGACTACAGCTTTGGAGCCTAGGGGTCGTGGCTAAGTTGACATCTAAACAGTTGTGCGTGAGCGCATTGCGTTCTAGATCTTTCCCGACGCACTCTCTCGCCACGTGTCTCTCTTCGTTTGAATTGCTCTTCCTCTCTCTTTTGTGGTCTTTTTTTTATTGCTTCTCCTCTTTCTGTCATCTGGCATGCTCCCCGTCCCTCTCTCCCTCTTTATTAGCTGTAGGCTTGGTAAGTGACATTATCTGGTGTCAATTTCTGCTACTCTTGATCATCCTCTTCCTCATCTGCTGAAACCTTAGTGGATGGAGTTACTTTGTGTGACGAGGGGTCAACGGTGCTAAAACCATTTAGGACTGGCTCAGGACCCATTACAGCTACGAGGTCATGGGACGACTTTTAGCGAGTTTAACGAATCCTCTTACACAACATTTCACCCCAAGGAAGTGAATATGATGTACTACAGGTTAAGACTCGTTCCACATGGGCATCTGGAGACGAGGAGCGAATTTGTGTCAGTATCTTTGCAAGGGACATTACCAGGACCGGGCTTTCTGGGATTTTTACTTTGGGTCAGCCCTGAATCTTCTGCACTGTTGCGATGGTGTAAAAAATATATATCAAAAATTGTCAACTGAATGCGCCGCTTAGTTCATAGAGCCGTGGTTCGGTGAAAAGTCTACCAACTGTTAGAATACATGTAAAACAATTGCCGTGTGGTCAACTATATGGTCATTTCAGCACCATGTTGACTGGGACAGCGCCATTGATACAAGCATAGGAACTCGTCTAAATAAATCAATCAATGTCCCATTTTAGTTTTCACTTCTACTCTGTCCGGACGTTTGGTTACAATTAGGCTGGGAAATGTTAGCGAAGTCGAGGTGAGTGCTCATCATCATCAGTTTAGCAATTTAAAGCGATGCAAATCTTATCTACACACACAATTATGCCCATATAGCCATACGTGATGTTTCCCTAAACTTTCCAAAACTTCTCTGATGCATTTCAGTCACTTAGCCTACTGATGCCAATACACCTCTCCCATAGGCTATTCAAGTCATTTGAAAAGAAACTGTGCTACAATGGTTAAAAAGGTCATAAGCGCTACATAGTTTCTACAACAATATAGCTGAAACCATTATTCTCTTGTGTTTGTAGGCTACTTGCTGATAGATTATCTAACCTCATATGGGGTTACTGACCACACCCCATTGAATTAATAATAAGTAGTGTTGATTATTTGGCCTTGGGGAGAGCACAGTGCATGGAAGAAAATTGTCTCGGGACGGGGTACTGGAAGTGATGTAGATACATTGAAATACATTTGCAAAATTAAATAATTACTCCTGTCTGTACAGAAATAAATGAAATCGTTAAAAAACGACTACATCAGAGAGCATTATCGAGCCACAGAGGATCAATAGCTTCTTTCAAAAAAAATTGCGGTGGATTGTGTTTTAGCACATCACAGGCCCACAGCCGGGCAGGCCGCACGTCAACTATCACACCGCTGATTGTTGAGTTGTTGCTGTCAAATGTGGCTCTGATGAGGCTCCTGCTCTATGCTGTCAACTACGGCTGATGTTAAACCATGTTCCCACAGTCTTAGTTTCTATCACACAGTGCCATTTTGAAAACCGTATCACGAGCTGGTATTGGGATCACACCAGCACACTATCAAATGACTTACGACCGCAATTTTACTTCAACTTAATCAACCAAAGAAATGTTTGAAAACTCATCAAATGTAGTGACGTGTCATTTGAAATACAAACAGCAAAAAAAAAATGCCTAAATCAACTACGAGCAATTTGACAAACCACGGCAGGGACATGCCAAGTGAAATGAGTAGGCTCAAACGAGGCCCCATTTTGAAATGGCAAATAATTCAACACTTACTAATTGCACACATATTAAATTACTGGCCAATCCTCTAGGGAGGATTCTATTCCAGGAACTGAAATGGCTCATTGGAGATAAATATATTGGAAATAAATATATTTAGAAAAATGTTATATTTAACACAGCAGGAAAATATAAATGGAGAAAAAGATTACCATCTTCCTAGGCTATTACCTCACATAGAAATGTGTCGCTGAGGAGAGATGTCATTTGCGGGAGGACTAAGTTCGGGAGGAGTAGGTGAATGTGGGTGGCAAGATGGGTGAGGGGCTGAGACATAGGTTTTGGAAATGGAACTTATAAAAGGAAAGATTAAGACTTAAAAAGCCTGAAGAAATCACAGAGGAGAGAAGTAAGCCGAAGGAATTATGCAGCTTTCGGCAGATTTGTGGGAATCAGCACTCCTAGCCAGAAACGAAAAGCATTCTGGTTATTCCGATTCCCTCTCACTTTTCAAGGAAAATAATGACTGGTGCTGCAGACTGGTAGGATCTAGATACTGACAGTGCCAGCGTGGTGGCAATCACGGGCAGAATAAAAATGTCCTGTTTTTTTAACAGGTGGCGGTTTCTGAAAAGCACTGTCCAAAGCAGGACTGTTCCTACAAATCCCCATCACTCTCCCTTTTCTAAGTAAATATTTCAGCCATTCTTCACTTTACATTCGGAAATTAAAAATGGCCGTCAAACAATGAATTGTCCACCAATGGTCTTGAACAAAGTAGATCAGAAGTAGCCTTAAAATTATTATTATTTTTTTTTAAATGGGTGGCAAAATTTCACCTATGGATGACATGCGTATACGTTGCTATGGTAATACATTATGAACAGCAGGAATTAGCCCACTTAGCATTCTCTAAACGTCACTAGTACCGCTCCATTCAGTCAGTTCTCAAAATAAGTTACTTACTTGATATGGGCCTCGGCCTTGTCGGCTGCCTCGTTGTACTGCTCAGATGTCTGCTGGTAGTAGTCGAGATTCTGGGACAACACACACACAAAAAAAGAGATGACAGAGTAGTTGAGTTACACCAATTATCCGGTAACATCTGTACAAGTACCTTTCGTGGGTTACGACTGTTCTATTGATTTGCGAGCGCTGACAAGCCCGCTAAACACATCTTAAATGTCAAACTCATTAAAAAAAAAAACGGGGAAACTTTCGACCGAACAGTGTCACTAACAAATCTGATCATTGATGTTCTGGTGGAATCTCCGTAAAGTTTGAATTAATGTGTGCAGAGGTGGCATTTAAACAGCAATTACGTCATAAAGAGAGACTTGTACTAGGCCATCTACTCTATTCTGCTCTAATCAGTGACCATAATGTCAGGTTTACCGCGGTCCTGTAAAAAACGCGGAGCGACGTGAAGAACTTGCTTCGATTGACAGCCGAACTGGGTTTCGTCATAACTCCGAGTCCCAACCTTTTCACCATCGAGGTGAACGTTCAGTGTAGTTGTGTAACGTACTGCGCATGCCAGTACAATAAAATAAGTGCACCACTCAAGCCTCCATTCATTCATTTTTTTCTCTCTCTCTTCTCTCACACAAGACACACGCTCACCACACGCACCCCATAGACTTCCACTTCATTGTTCCATGCAGTAATCACTATTTAAACCCAATAACCATGGCCCCGACTCCCTCGCCATTTTCCTTAATTATCCCTGATATTCCCAATGGGTAGAGAGATAGGGAAGAGGATAATTGAAGTTAGTAAGCGGGAAAAGAGATGGGATCAAACATGAACCTCCTCTACAATCCCACCCACCTATTCCCACAGTCATTTTCACATTATTCCACACACTCTTAATAATGGATTGGATTTATATGGAGCTTTTATGGGGGGGGGGGGGGCCTCATCTTATCCTCTTCTTATCCACTACCAATGGATGGGTTACTCTGATCCCTATTCCTTATAGTCAGGATAACGTGTCGTCTAGAAAGTAATCCCTCCTAATACCAGTCGCTAGGATCTAAAAAATGTCTCTCTCTCGCTCCCCCCCCTCCATCTCGCTCTCCTTCCCATATGACAGAGTTGAACCTCAAGATCTCCAAGACGAGATTCTCTCAAAATACATTTGCCCAAGTTAAGAAAGTCCTTCTATACCATTGTAGAGACAAAGACAATGGCAGGTGGTTGTCAGCTGAAATAGAGCACCTCACATCTGTCCAGCAGGAGTTCATCCCTAAATCCGCAGTCTATAATCCATTTGACTTCACTCCAGTGTCCTCCTGCTTTGCTACCTTGGTTAAGTGTGAAGAATATCACGTCTCCCAGGGTGGATGAATGACGCGATGGTACTGTCGCAAATGGCACCCTATCCCCTACGTAGTGCGCTACTTTTGACCAGGGCACGTTGGGTTTGTCCGTAGTGCACTATGGAAGAGGGTTCCATTTGGGTAGCATCCCAAGTATTACTGCCAGTGATCAGGTTGAGGAGCTGCACTGTATAGGATTAACCATGGAGGATTTTGCCACTGTCGTCTCTAAATCTCCCCATTGACGGTGCATCTGGACTGGGCTGAAATGTCACTTCTCCGGGGGGTGGCCCCAGAAACTAAGACGAGGGGAGAGTAAGCAACGTGCTAACATTCAGATTCAACGGGCATGAACGAGGGAGCGTTAGCCTCAATACAGACACTAGCGACTTAGAGCTAGTTAGTGCCAAGAGCTCAACGGGAATGCTCGGTGGATGACATTAAAGGGAAAGTAGCCAGGCTTGTGAACTTAACGACATGAAAGGAGACCCACTGGGGCTGGTGCTTTGTCCCAAGAGGTGCAGAAGACAGAGGCTATATGAGGTGGAGAGAGAAGGGCGACCAGTGTGTGTGTGTGTGTGTGTGTGTGTGTTGGCACAGATGGGAAGGTGAAAGGGTTTACGGACAGCCAACTTCTAATCCCACATCTGGCTCATAGACCAGCCTCCAGACACACGTACACACACACACACACACACACAGAACTCCACCAGCTTCGATCCACAGGGCTGGATGAATGGAGAGTTAAAGGATAAAGTGATGGAGACATTGGAGGAAAGTATGAGGAGGTGTTCCAGAAACGGACACCTCTCTCTGGTCAGATGATGTTCACACCACAGTCCCTACTGACGGAGGGATGGAGGAAGGAGAGACGAGGAGAGGTGTAATGGGAACTGAGAGAATGGGAGTGTGTGTGTGGGGTTATACACAACGGTAACGTGGCTCAGTTGGTAGAGTACGGATGGTGGCGAAGATACAACACTGTCTAAAGCACGATCCAAGCTCTTGGCAGTCATTTTCAACAAGAGGAAGGAAGGAGAGGAGAAAGATTACCCTTAAGGGTGGGAATGAGCAACGGAGAAAGCGAGGGATGGAGAAAAAGCGGGGGGGCCTTGTTTAGGGATTATCGCACAGTTTGTGTACAGTGTGTACCTGTGTGACTGTAAGCATGTTTATGGGCATGTTTGTATGCATTCGTGTGTATTTGTGTGTGTGTGTTTGCGCATGCGTGCACGGCATGGCAATGAGCTGATGTCAGGATTGGGGGGGGCGGGGGGGGTTCACGCTTGAAGTTTGAACGGCGGAGGGATTATTTTCAGTGGTGGAATTCGACAAATGGAAAGGAAAGGGGGATTAAAAAAAGTTGCATTTTAAAAGATTACTTGTTTACAGATATATTTTCACACAGCGACAACTTCTCAAAGATACATGGAAACTGAGGACCGATTAGTAAGCATAGGTGCAGAGAGAGAGAGAGAGAGAGAGAGAGAGTGAGTGAGTCCCTCTAACGGGGATTCAACACACACACACACACACACACACACACACCTCTTATCAAACGATCAGAAGGCCCCGAGTTAAGCCAGAGTCAAATATTGATTCAGGAAGATCAGACAGCAATTAGCTGTAGGATTTCTCCACTAATCTGTGTGTGTGGCTCGGCCTTGTCACTGGAGAGAGACTGACTTGATCAAGACATCAAGCCTGTGCAGGTGTATGCGTGAGTGTGCAGGTGTATGCGTGAGTGTGCAGGTGTATGCGTGAGTGTGCAGGTGTATGCGTGAGTGTGCAGGTGTATGCGTGAGTGTGCAGGTGTATGCGTGAGTGTGCAGGTGTATGCGTGAGTGTGCAGGTGTATGCGTGAGTGTGCAGGTGTATGCGTGAGTGTGCAGGTGTATGCGTGAGTGTGCAGGTGTATGCGTGAGTGTGCAGGTGTATGCGTGAGTGTGCAGGTGTATGCGTGAGTGTGCAGGTGTATGCGTGAGTGTGCAGGTGTATGCGTGAGTGTGCAGGTGTCTGTGGCAAGTGCTGTCTGATTGTTGTTGTTGGATTGCATGTGAAAATCAATGGAAAGCTATGAGGGAGAGAATGGCTGTTGGGTCCCTCTAAGGGTCACGCATTGCCTGTCGTTCCCACGTGGACAAAAGGTTTGGTTAGCTACAGCTCTTTGAGATGTGCTAGAAGCCTTGCCGGAACAAGCCATGCGCCACGCAGTGTCTTTGACTGAGCTGATTGAGAGACTCGTGTTAGAAATGCTACTGACTGAGAAAACGCCGCCTTGCGTTCTGAGTCAAGTGATTCGCCTATGAAAGCAGCAAGCATTCAGAACCAGGAACTATATTCTTCTCATCTTACTGGTAAGCAATTTCCACCAAGGCAGGTACAATATAATAGAATGCAAGTAGGGAGATAAAGAGGGGTATATGATGGAGGGAGGGAAGAAAGAATGACAACAAAGGAAATAAACAAAAGAGGGGGAGAAAATGAAGCAGCGGGAGTTGAACACTGGCGCAAAATACAGTCTTTTTATTGACCCGTATCCAAATCGCTCTATACTTCTCGCTCTCCCTTTCTCCTCCTCGTCCACAGGCATGTCAGTGCATGGCGTCATGAGCCTCCCGAGTGGCGCAGCGGTCGAAGGCACTGCGGTCACAGTGCTGAGGCACCACTACAGCCTGGGGTTCGATCCCAGGCTGTGTCACAGCCGGCCGTGACCGGGAGCCCCGTAGGGCGGCGCACAATTGGCCCAGCTCCGTCCGGGTTAGGGAAGGCCCGGGGGCTTTCCTTGGTCTCATTACAGTGACTCCTTGTGGCGGGCCGGGCGCCAGCAAGATGACTTCCGGTCGTCAGTCGAACGGCGTTTCCTCTGACACATTGGTGCAGCTGGCTTCTGGGTTAAGTGAGCAGCGTGTTGAGAACCGCGCTGCTCGGCGGGTCGCGTTTCAGAGGACGCATGTCTCGACTTTCGCCTCTCCCGAGCCCGTTGGGGAGTTGCAGCGATGGGACGAGATCGTAACTAGCAATTAGGGAGAACAATGGTGTAAAATTACAACAACAATAAACAAATACAAATAAAAGTATGGCAGCTAGTGCAGTGTGGTGCACAGGTCATTTACATTCTACTCAGACGCTAAAGGAGGCGAGTGATGGCCACGATAAGACCCGCATCTTATGGTCCTTCAGCCAAGGCAAAGAAGACGGTAGGGGGCGTTATGACAACGGCTAGGAAGATGGTTAATATTGCAGTGTGTGTACGTGCGCGCGTAAGAATGTGTTTGTACGCCAAGCGGTTACAAGGATATGAAGGTGTGTGTGTGTGTGCCCTTAGACATTCATTTCATCTTCCATTTTAATCCAAGTGTTGTCAGGGATAATAAAGAGATGGCCTCTTGGCCAGAGGGATCCACAGAGGATGGCTGGGAGGGTGTGGGTTCTATGATGAGGCTCACCTCTCTGGAGTCTTCGGACTGGTCTTTGGGCTCAAAGTGACAGTCACACACAGTCACACTCGTAGTCAGACTGATAGCAGTCGAATTTGACTCCTTTTCAAAGTCACATTGGCCCACCTCTCTGGACTCTTGTGACTGGCCATCTGACCTCAGTCAAAGTCAGACACATAGCCGTAGCCACCCGAGTCGGACTTTTCCTTATCAGACAGAGTCGGAGTAGCCAAAGTCATAGTGACGTGACATTTGGCGATAGAAAGATATCCAAGGTGTCTCAAAACAATGCATCTTTACAGCAGGTGGGATTGTTTATGAGGAGAATCTTGGCTCGGTCTCTAGAATGTTGAAGAATGCTATTGACGGTTTACGTAGAAACCATGCTGATTTCCTTGTTATGCACTAGATCCATGCAGGTGATGTCATAATGGTGTTCATGAGACCAAGGAGACGGTGTTCATGAGACCAAGGAGACGGTGTTCATGAGACCAAGGAGACGGTGTTCATGAGACCAAGGAGACGGTGTTCATGAGACCAAGGAGACGGTGTTCATGAGACCAAGGAGACGGTGTTCATGAGACCAAGGAGACGGTGTTCATGAGACCAAGGAGACGGTGTTCATGAGACCAAGGAGACGGTGTTCATGAGACCAAGGAGACGGTGTTCATGAGACCAAGGAGACGGTGTTCATGAGACCAAGGAGACGGTGTTCATGAGACCAAGGAGACGGTGTTCATGAGACCAAGGAGACGGTGTTCATGAGACCAAGGAGACGGTGTTCATGAGACCAAGGAGACGGTGTTCATGAGACCAAGGAGACGGTGTTCATGAGACCAAGGAGACGGTGTTCATGAGACCAAGGAGACGGTGTTCATGAGACCAAGGAGACGGTGTTCATGAGACCAAGGAGACAGTGTTCATGAGACCAAGGAGACAGTGTTCATGAGACCAAGGAGACAGTGTTCATGAGACCAAGGAGACGGTGTTCATGAGACCAAGGAGACGGTGTTCATGAGACCAAGGAGACGGTGTTCATGAGACCAAGGAGACGGTGTTCATGAGACCAAGGAGACAGTGTTCATGAGACCAAGGAGACAGTGTTCATGAGACCAAGGAGACAGTGTTCATGAGACCAAGGAGACAGTGTTCATGAGACCAAGGAGACGGTGTTCATGAGACCAGGGAAAGATGGAGATCCAAACAACTTCAAATTCATATAACAAAACAGTACAGGCAAAAGCACATGATATACACATGCGTGTGCATCCTAAAAATCTGTTGTAAAACAACTCTACATTTGCAGTTTCCTATGTGAAAACTCACATGCAATCAAGATGGGAGCGGCCTTTTTGTACTGTTGTTGTTTTAAAGAAAAGAATATACAGTACCAGTTAAAACTTTGGACACAGCTACTCATTCGAGGGTTTTTCTTTATTTTTTTACTATTTTCTACAGTGCCAAGACTGAGCAAAGCTGTCATCAAGGCAAAGGGTGGCTACTTTTAAGAATCTCAAATCTAAAATATATTTTGATTTGTTTAATACTTTTTTGGTTACTACATGATTCCATGTGTGTTATTTCATAGTTTTGATGTCTTCACTATTATTCTACAATGTAGAAAATAGTAAAAATAAAGTGTTAACTTTTGACTGGTACTGTATATATATATATATATATATATATAAAAAATATATATAAAAAAAATTAAAAAAATATTCTATGTGAAAGTGATATCCAATGTTTGTAAACAAGGTAAACGTAAACAAACACTGTGTAGCCTAAAAACATGGTTCAAACTATCATTTTGATATCATGGATGGTCAGCCCCATCCCTCAGCTTTTTACTGAAACCGTGGCAGGGAGTCACTTTGTTAATGTTTCAATTAAGGATTGCTGCTTTAAACACATTTCATGGACTAATAGTGTTATTATATGGTGCAATCCTCAAGTGAGTGAGCTCCTTTTGTGCCAATAATATCAAGCAAAACTTCTGAAGTCGAGAACAAAATTCGTGTTATTGGAAACAAAACTAATGATATTGAAAGCAATACATAAACCATAGCAGTGTCCAAAAACCATGTGTTCTTTCATATATAGATTTTTTTTTAAGGGTCTGTGTGTGTTTGTTTAGCAAGTAGTTCAGCCTCGGGCAAATGTTTTATCAGGTTGGGTCAGTTATTGGTTCTGAAGAGTGAACGGCTATTCAATATTAACATAGTGCGTGTATGTTCCGTGCAGGGATTTTGTACAGTTTCACCAGTGCGGTTTTGATATTAAAGTACCACCTCGTATCACTCTAAGCCATGTAAGTGCAGGCAACATTTAACAAGACACTTCAAAAGTAGCTTTTACGTTGGGGGAAAATATCACAGGTACATTAGAGCCGTGGAGAAGAAAAAAACAGAGGAGCTGGAACGGAGGTCCTTAATTCTTAAAAGCTCAAAAACACTTTTATATTGTGTTTTTTTTGACAACTGTTTTACAAGGTCCTGCAGAGAAACCAAAGTCAGGTCATTTTGATTAGCCACTAAGTCCTCTTTCAGAGACCACGCTTGTTGAGAACGTTTTCAAGTGCTACTCTACCAATACAAGCCGTATTTCTGAACACATAGAAAAACATTCAATTCATTTACAACTAACTGCTGTGCACTCAGTGAGCAATTATTGGACATCAGTGTGCCAAAGAAATGCCAGGCATGAAACAAAACCAGCAGAAACTCAGGCCCCAAAGGACAGGAGTTGCTCATCCCTGTCCTATACGATTGGCCTGGTTCATTAAGTGGTCAAAAATCAATATGTTTGCAATACGTTCGATGGACCTTTAAAAATCAGCAATTTTGTCATGTTAAACATCCTTTGTGCTATTTTATGTATTGTTCTCTTTTGTTGTGTCGTTTCTACTGTAAATGTGTTGCGATTCTAAAGAGAGTTTAATTGCATTTATTTTCATTAACACACATTTGTGTAAAAAAAAAAAAAAAAAAAAAAAAAAAAACTCCCTCCGCTCCGATATACTTTGCAGTATACTTACCTTCTTCTCTAAGATATGTAGCTGTTCCTTGTAGAAGGCCGCCAGGTGTTGCAGCTCGGCCTCTTTCTTTTCCAGCTGCTTGGCCTGAAGAAGGACAGAGAGACGGGAGGATTAAACACGGTGGACGGACTTCAGTAGAAGGTGGCTCCTCTAAAACAGCTGATGAGTCTCTGGGCAGATTCAACAGAATTTGCAAAGACCTTGGGTTTTTGGGATTTCGAACAGAACTTGGAGCGGTCACTGAAAAGTGCTTAAGACATCATCTCAAGCATCACTGCTATCAATGGCACTCATTTCATGTATCGCAACGGGAAGATGTGTGAGGTTGTATTACTTTTCTACGGGTGGTTGGGGGTAGGGCTATGAATGGGTTTAGGTCCAGGATAAGGTTAGTGAATAGTTAGTTTAATAGTTTGTTGACAGTGTGTTTAAACACAATAGAAACCATCTACGGGGAACTATCCAAATAAAGTGTTAGCCTATACTACTGCACTTTTGAGAGTAGGTCTGATCTCCTCTGTAACTTACGAGACCACACTGGAGTGGCTGTGTGTGTGTGACTGCGGCGTGAGCGCCTGTCTGCGTAGACCCTGCTTCCTGATACATCGCAACATCAAGGCGGCGGCGGCGGCGGATAGCGGCAGCGGGTTATGAGATGTAGGCCCTCAAGCTTTAGAGCCCACTCTGGCAAAGCTGCAGCTGAAACTGAGGCGGAGACCACAGCCTGGAAAAGGCTTGGCAGCATGCAAAATAACAAGAAGAAATGTCAAAGCTCGTAGCACTTCACTTAAACCCCCCCCCCCACTCCATACAATCTGTAGCTGACATAAGGTCAGTGACAGGAAGTCAAAGCTGCCAGCGTTACATTTCCACAATATCCTTTCCTGATGCACAGCGTCGGATGTAGGCTAATAAGTCCACTATCCAACCGCTTGCCTTCTTATTGTTATTCCAAATAGTAGCTATGTCAGTTGACACTGCTATCACAGTTGCCGTTTGGTGAGTTCAGCCGTTGAATTGCATTGCTGAACTAGACTTGGCGTCAAGAGAGCTTTAAGTGAAGTGGTACCGTTTAGGTCGGACAAACAGGCAAGCCCGTGAGGCGATGGAAAGATGTAGCAGAGCTGCGGAGAGAGAGAAGAAAATGGTCAATGAACATGAGTCAAGGCCTTTACGAAGCATTATAAGGCATTATAAGCACAGCATAGGCAGAATGGCGGCTATATGAAGACGCCATTATAACTTTCTACGAGCCATCGGTTTAACGCACCTGTCTAGTCTCTTATAAGTAGCCATGAGTGTTATGAATCCTTATAGCAAGTCTTATAATGCATTATAAGGTGATGAAAGGCAGTATACGCTCATTGAGTATCCCATTACGAACATAGAAAGTGTCCTTTACAAGCTGTCAGTCTCTAAATCATGGCTTGCCTAAATACACAAAGGCTGGGCATACATACAATACGAACAGGACTTAGTCCGGGATCCATATTCCAGAACAGGAGTAAGACGACAAAACACCATCATAGCAAAATCACGCTGAGAAGGGAATTATTCTCATTCAAATGACAATAGAAGTGGAGGGTGGATTGGACTGGGCTGGATTTCCAGAGTAGACAAGACCATAGCGTTCAGATTGAGGCACTCCCGGTGGTGGGCAAGAAACACAAGAGGAAGATGCTCATTCAACTGTCCAACGGGTGTGTGTTTGTCGTGCTTTAGCGTGTGTGCAGCCTGCACATTTTCATGTAATGACATAAATGTTGACTGATGTTGGTTGCTGTATGTGCAATATGGTGCGATGACATTTACCTTTTGGAGATCGATGAAGTATTCTGGTTTTATGGCATCTTATCTTTACAAGTGCAGAACAGCGCCCACAAACACGCACGCACACATCCCACCCCCTACATGCACGCCTACATTACATCCAATGTAATCACCCCTCTCCCCACCAACACACAACCTCCGCCCCTCCCCTCTCTTTCTCTCTCTTCTACTCCAGCTGCTGTCTGTTGTGAGTGAGGCTGGCGGTGGTGGTGGTGGTGGTGGTGGTGGTGGGGAGAATCACCTCAGCCCAGCAGCAGCAGATGATGTGCAATTTTCTAGCTGAATACCTCCCAAAGTGTTGTTGGTGACGAGGCGGCGGCGGCGGGTGGGATGGGGTGGGGGGGGGGGGCGGCATGCTCAGAGCCTTGCTTTAATGCACAATGAAAACATGACATTTGAATGGAGGGAAAGAGGAAAGTAAGATTAACAGCGAGCAGCCGCTCCTGCTTACCCAAGCATCCACTTCTGCTGTCTGGGAGAGAGAGCGGGAGAGAGAGAGGGAGGGCAGGGGGATGAGCGAAAGAGAGCGAGGGGGGGGTGAGCGAAGGGGAGTTGCGAAAGAGAGAGAGAGAGAGAAAGCAGGCAGAGAGGAGTAGGGTGAGACGGTAGGACACAGTGAAAGAAAGCAGGTAGCGAGATCGGAGAAGGAAAGACAAACAGAAAGGAAAGGGGGGGGAGAAAAGCAGAACACACACAAGGTTAGTGCAGTGATTAATCGAGTCAGGCTGCTATAGCAGACAACGCTGGGAGCTGCACTCGGCTAGCTGGCGTTCGCCTGCCATGAAACCAAACAGGGTTAAAACACGAGCGCCGCGCCATAGCTCAGGATTAAGGAGACAGTACAGAGATGAGAGGAGGACAGAGGGATAAGAATGGGGGGGGGGGGGCGTTAATAAATAGAAAGAACATCGTGTAATCTCACAAAGACCATTCTTCACCGGACGGAGCCCACGTGAGGCTAATTATTACGTCTCAAGTGTACAGAATGAGCGCTGGGCGAGACACACGGATTGATGAGCTGAGATTAAAGAGGTGAGGTTCGCACAGACGAGGAACTGGAAAGGTCAGGGGAGGGTCGGACGTTAAAGTGTTTACATTCGTGATGTAGTAGAAGGGGTTGTAGGGCAGGAGATACAGTAGTCTGGCTTTGTTACAATATCTGTTGGGGTACAACAGTCCCCACCAGCTCTTTAAGAACATGCATCGGAACATCAAGCTAGGGCTATTTTGTATCTGACCTTCAGTCTGTACCTTGATGAGTTGTAAATCAGGTGTTTTGCGGCTGGGCTGGAACAAACGCCTTCACTTCTAGTAGCTCTCCAGAAACACTGTTGGCATGGAGACCCTTGCTCTAAAACATAACATGCTGGTTACACCATACACATGCTTCTCTACGGCATTTTCTGACCACTTGAAATACAAGTCGAACACTGTCGCCCACATTTAAGACTACTCAAGACTGCTCCTGCTCCGTGACTGCACCCAATAGTGGCGCGGAACATTCTCTCTCAGCCCGGCGCTAACAAACGCTGATCCGACTTGTCAACTAATGTCCGAGCTCTTCGTTCGTTGAGTCGGGTCAGACTAGTGCCGGACTGGAACAATAAAAAGCACAGTCCTGGGAAGTCCCATAGAAGAAGCAATTGGAAAAACACTGAATAGCACTCCACCACCGGACCCGGGGTCATAGAAGTAAATGAAGTAGAATAGCAGGAAGGCCTTATACTGGACCCAGGGTCATAGAAGTAAATGAAGTAGAATGGCAGGGTAGACTAATATAATATGGCCACGGCCCATAAAAAGTCCCATTGAGCTAAATGAGGTGAGCTCACAGAGGCATGCGGTGTGAAGCGGTTACAGCCCACACCATCTGTTTCGGTTTGAACCTCCCCTCTCTTTAGAACACTCATAGAGTCTTAGTCCCAACTGGCGCCATATTCCCCATATAGTGCACCGAGCTCTGGTCAAAAGTAGTGCGTTATACGGGGAAGTGTGCGCCATTTGGGGTGCGGCCAGAGTGCTAGTGGCTTGGGAGAATAAGGGGTTGGCTGAGACACACGCACCAATAGACCAACTTAAGGGTTTGCATTGACACTCCATCAAGCTCCACAAATGGTCTGTAAATTGTCTGATCGCCATTCAGCAAATCAATTATTTTGTCCATTGGTTACCCTCGGGACAAGCGGTCAACTCAAACCGTACATCTCACCCGTGCAAGTTCTACCACTTCCTCTCAACATATGCTCGAAGACAAATGCTCCCAAGCATAATCATTGTTGAGTTACATACACAAATGTGTGTGTGTGTGTGTGTGTGTGTGTGTGTGTGTGTGTGTGTGTGTGCATTGTTTCCTCAAATCATTTTTGACCAAACACACACAGACCTCATTATAGTTCGACTCAGGCTAACCGTCTGGGCACAACACAGCCACACCCCTGTGTCCATCAGATAGGCTAGGTTGGGTGTTTTTCCATTGGGCTAGAGTGGCTGTTCACAGCCTGCTGCCACCTCTGGTAGATAACACAACCCCCACCCCCTGCCAAACCCAGAGAGTTTCAACTGTAATCGAAGCGTGGCACAAGCCGTTGCCAACCTGGTGCATCTGGTGACCTAAGAGGCAGTACCATAGCAAACAGATATGCTAGTTAGCTCGAATTCAATATCCCAAATGTAACTGAACTGAAAGAATGGGAGTGTGTGTGTGTGTGTGTGTGTGTGTGTGTGTGTGTGTGTATGTGTGTGTGTGTGTGTGTGACTGAGCGGACGAGACCTTTGGGTCTCACAAACACACCGACTCGCATGGAGAGAAGCGCTTCCTAGGAAATCAATTATGCAAATGAGGAATTATGCAAATAGAACATTTGAATAAAATCTGTGTGTTTGGGGAGGAGGGTTTTGGCGTCGTTTGGTAGTCTGTGTTGGTGTCCAAACTGGAGAGAGAGAGAGAAAGTGAGATATATACAGAGAGAGAAAGTGAGAGAGAGGAGATATATACAGAGAGAGAAAGTGAGAGAGAGGAGATATATACAGAGAAAGTGAGAGAGGAGATATATACAGATACAGAGAGAAAGTGAGAGAGGGGAAGAGATGAACATAGAAAGTGACAGAGGTAGAGATACAAGGTGAAAAGAGAGCAAGGGGAAGGAAAGAGATACAAAACAATTCCAGTAATACCGGGTAAACTGGTTGTGCCAGTTTGTGTGCATGTTTTGCCCTGTCATTTTCAGAAGTTAATAGAATGTAAAGGTTGAAGAATAGGTCAAATTCAGGTTATGAGAATGTCTAAGGGCTGAAAGTAAAATGTGTAGAAGAGAGGTTTCTGGGTTTAAATTGTTTCTGAGTGGTTACCCCCATCTGAAAATAACAGGTACGAGCTCCAGGTACACACAGATACAGTAAGCCAAAAATAAATCTTACTTACAGAAACACATGCAGTAAACCCTTTTCTCAGTCTTCTCCTTTTCAGTCTAAAACACTCATATACACCTTCTCTGAATGGACTAGGCACTGTCCTGATCTCTGCTTCCACGCACACACACACAGAGTGGAATTACAGGCGTAAATTAGTTAGTCTATCTGTATGCTCATTAAATGTGTGTACTCTTCACATAGCTCAGGGATGCTAAATGAATTAGCACTTTATCAGCCTGCTTATTCTAAGTACAGACTGGTGGAATAATAAGGAGAGAGAGTGGGAGGGAGGGAGAGGGATGGAGAGAGACAAGTGCACAAACTCCAGCACACCGCCATGCAATCTCCATAGACAAACATTGGCAGTAGAATGACCTTACTGAAGAGCTCAGTGACTTACAATGTGGCACCGTCATAGGATGCCACATTTCCAACAAGTCAGTTCATCAAATTTCTGCCCTGCTAGACTTGCCCCGGTCAACTGTAAGTGCTGTTATTGTGAAGTGGAAATGTCTAGGAGCAACAACGGCTCAGCCGCGAAGTGGTAGCCCACACAAACTCACAGAACGGGACCGCCGAGTGCTGAAGCCCGTGGCACGTAGAAATCTACTGTCCTCAGTGGCAACCTCACTACAGAGTTCCAAACTGCCCCTGGAAGCAACATCAGCACAATAACTGTTTGTCGTGAACTTCGTGAAATGGGTTTCCATGGCCGAGCAGCCGCACACAAGCCTAAGATCACCATGTGCAGTGCCAATCGTCGGCTGGAGTGGTGTAAAGCTCGCCGCCATTGGAGTCTGGAGCAGTGGAAATGCTTTCTCTGGAGTGATGAATCACGCCAGGAGAACGCTACCTGCCCGAATGCATATTGCCAACTGTAAAGTTTGATGGAGAAGGAATAATGGTCTGGGGCTGTTTTCATTGGGTCGAGCAAGGCCCCTTAGTTCCAGTGAAGAGAGATCTTAACACTACAGCATACAATGACATTCTAGACGATTCTGTGCTTCCAACTTTGTGTCAAAGGTTTGGGAAAGGCCCTTTCCTGTTTCAGCATGACAATGCCCCTGTGCACAAAGCGAGGTACATACAGAAAAGGTTTGTCGAGATCTGTGTGGAAGAACTTGACTGGCCTGCACAGAGCCCTGACCTTAACCCCATCATACACCTTTGGGATGAATTGGAACTCCGACTGCGAGCCAGACATAATCGCCCAACATCAGTGCTGACCTCACTAATGCTCATGTCTGAATGGAAGCAAATCCCCGCAGCAATGTTGCAACATCTAGTGGAAAGCCTTCCCAGAAGAGTGGAGGCTGTTATAGCAGCAAAGGGGGGGTGGACCAACTCCATATTAATGCCCATGATTTTGGAATGAGTCGAGCAGGTGTCCACATACTTTATGTTGCGTATATTAGAATCCAGTTATGACCCAATTAGGACCTAATAGTACTGTATTAAGGGTTGGCCAACCCTTCTCCTGGTGTGCAGGATTTTGCTCCATTCCTGCTCTGAATCAGCAATCAAGTTCCTGATGAGTAGAATCAAGTGCATTACAACAGGGCTGGAACAAAAGCAGGCACTGTCATGAACAGGAGGAAATACACTGAACCCCATTTTGATCATTCAAAAACATTGTCGTCATCACACTCTCTCTCTCTGTCCCCATTTGAACACTATGACCATTATCTCAGAACCTAAATCCACTGGAACACACAGTGGTTGTCAATCAAACGAGACCCTTCAAAACGCTCCTCTTCCCACTGCCTCTTTACATCTGGCAATCATTTTGATCTGAGCTCACATTATTCCGATCCACACCTACTCACTTGCCCTTTGCGCCGCCAGGATTGCAGCCAGACGTCCCTCTTGCGAGCCACGGCGGGGATAAAAAAAAAAAAATCTCCTCAGCCCGTGTGGTCGACTCGTCAGCAATTGCCAGAGGCTGGCATCGGTAGAGAAGGTGGGGGGTGTGGAGTAGGGGGAGAGCTGAGAGAATGGAGCTTAACGGCTTTAACATGCACAAAAGATGTCAAGTCTGGTGATTACATAGACTGATAAGGGCCGGGTGGATCTGGAGCCTAACGTTGCTTTTCACTTCTCTTCTCCTCGCAGTGTTCCCCTTGGAGAGGAGAGCTTACAGGGGGGTTTGGCGGTGTGTCTGAGTGTGTGGGTCAGGAACTCAAATCATGGGACTGCACCCAATAGGTTAATCACCCAATTCCAAATCAAACCCGAGCCCCAGACCTGTAAAGGATTTCACAGCTAATAGGTCAACACAACCAAGCTCTCTCTCCTCCCCTCTCTCTTTCACGCTCTCTTTTATTAATGTTTCTCTCTCAGTCTCTCCCATTCCCACTGACGAGCTGCCTTTCTATCCCGCTCAAGCGCGGAGGCGTTGCTTGCTAGCGGTAGTCCAAAAACACAGCTAACGGCCGACGACCACAGACGCGGGAAGTAGGGGTGCTGAGGAACCCCCTGAATTGAAAAAAAATACTAAAATACATTTCAAAAATACATATACAGTACCAGTCAAAAGATTGGACACCTACTCATTTAACATTTTTATTTTTTACTAAACTCAGCAAAAAAAAGAAACTCACTGCCAACTGCGTTTACTTTCGGCAAACTTAACCTGTGTAAATATTTGTATGAACATAACAAGATTCAACAACTGAGACATAAACTGAACAAGTTCCACAGACATGTGATTAACAGAACTGGAATAATGTGTCCCTGAACAAAGGGGGGGGGGGGGGGGGTCAAAATCAAAAGTCAGTATCTGGTGTGGCCATCAGTTGCATTAAGTACTGTGGTGCATCTCCTCCTCATGGACTGCACCAGATTTGCCAGTCCTTGCTGTGAGATGTTACTCCACTCTTCCACCAAGGCACCTGCAAGTTCCCGGACATTTCTGGAGGGAATGGCCCTAGCCCTCACCCTCTGATCCAACAGGTACCAGACGTGCTCAATGGGATTGAGATCCGGGCTCTTCGCTGGCCATGGCAGAACACTGACATTCCTGTCTTGCAGGAAATCACACACAAAACGATCAGTATTGCTGGTGGCATTGTCATGCTGGAGGGTCATGTCAGGATGAGACTGCAGGAAGGGTACTACATGAGGAAGGAGGATGTCTTCCCTGTAACGCACAGCGTTGAGATTGTCTGCAATGACGACAAGCTCAGTCCGGTGATGCTGTGACACACCGCCCCAGACCATGACGGACCCTCCACCTCCAAATCGATCCGCTCCAGAGTACAGGCCGCTCAACGCTCATTCCTTCGACGATAAACGCGAATCCGACCATCACCCCTGTTGAGACAAAACCGCGACTCGTCAGCGAAGAGCACTTTTTGCCAGTCCTATCTGGTCCAGCGACGGTGGGTTTGTGCCCATAGGCGACATTGTTACCGGTGATGTCTGGTGAGGACCTGCCTTACAACAGGCCTACAAGCCCTCAGTCCAGCCTCTCTCAGCCTATTGCGGACAGTCTAAGCACTGATGGAAGGATTGTGGGTTCCTGGTGTAACTCGTGCAGTTGTTGTTGCCATCCTGTACCTGTCCCGCAGGAGTGATGTTCGGATGTACCGATCCTGTGCAGGTGTTGTTACACGTGGTCTGCCACTGCGAGGACGATCAGCTGTCCGTCCCGTCTCCCTGTATCGCTGTCTTAGGCGTCTCACAGTTCGGACATTGCAATTTATTGCCCTGGCCACATCTGCAGTCCTCATGCCTCCTTGCAGCATGCCTAAGGCACGGTCACGCAGATGAGCAGGGACCCTAGGCATCTTTCTTTTGGTGTTTTTCAGAGTCAGTAGAAAGGACTCTTTAGTGTCCTAAGTTTTCATAACTGTGACCTTAATTGCTTACCGTCTGTAAGTTGTTAGTAAGTTAACAACTGTTCCACAGGTGCATGTTCATTAATTGTTTATGGTTCATTGAACAAGCATGGGAAACAGTGTTTAAACCCTTTACAAGGAAGATCTGTGAAATTTAAATTTTGATGAATTATTTTTGAAAGACAGGGTCCTGAAAAAGGGACGTTTCTTTTTTTGCTGAGTTTATTTTCTACATGGTAGAATAATCGTGAAGACATCAAAACTATGAAATAACACATATGGAATCATGTAGTTAAAAAAAAAGTTTAAAAAATGAAAATATATTTTGCAAAGCTGTCATCAAGGCAAAGGGTGGCTACTTTGAAGAATCTCAAATCTCAAATATATTTTGATATGTTTTACACTTTTTTTGGTTACTACATAATTCCATACGTGTTATTTCATCGTTTTTATGTTTCACTATTATTGTACAACGTAGAAAACAGTGGCTGTAATGGGGATGGGAAGGTGTAGACTGGAGTGAGAACGTAGTCATAACGGGTCCGTTCCCCAGACTGCAGCAGCAGGGTGTCTGTGTTAACATGCAGAGCGTGAGCTGCTGATAGATGCCAGCTAGGATGTGTGTCCGTGTGTGTTTTTCCCAGCCTTGACTTTAATGAATGTTGGGCCTTTCATCATCGTTCTTTTGGACAGTGTCGGAAGCACTGCAGTGGCTCATTTTTCCCAGTCCTTTTCGTGCGCGCGTGCACACACTCACAGAAGAGAGGTGGGGGGGGGATAAAAAAAATGAAGTCTGGTTAGCATACAACACACGTTGCTGTGCTGGGCACGGATCAATTCTGGTTCATATCCTAGATATGGGAAATAAGCTCTACTACTGCCATCTAGTGGTGAAGATAGGAACGTTTCTGCTTTTTATGAGCCTAAACATAGGAAGACTGCTTAAAAAAAAGGTAGACGTTGCCACGAGCAGCACGGCAGATATTGAGATTAGCGAGATGCAAGACTTTGCTCTCACACAGATGCTGGCCTTCTAGGAAGAGTTGCATATAAAAAGTCATATCTCTGACCAGTGTCTGTGTTCTTTTGTCCATTTTAATCTTTTCTTTTAATTGGCCAGTCTGAGATATGGCTTTTTCATTGCAACTCTGCCTAGAAGGCCAGCATCCTGGAGTCACCTCTTCACTGTTGACATTGAGACTGGTGTTTTGCAGGTACTATTTAATGAAGCTGCCAGTTGAGGACTTGTGAGGCGTCTGTTTCTCAAACTAGATACTCTAATGTACTTGTCCTCTTGCTCCGTTGTGCACCGGGGCCTCCCACTCCTCTTTCTATTCAGGTTAGAGACAGTTTGCGCTGTCCTGTGAAGGGAGTAGTACTCAGCGTTGTACGAGATCTTCAGTTTCTTGGCAATTTCTCGCATGGAATAGCCTTCGTTTCTCAGAACAAGAATAGACTGATGAGTTACAGAAGAAAGTTATTTGTTTCTGGCCCCTTTGAGCCTGTAATCGAACCCACAAATGTTGACGCTCCAGATACTTAACTAGTCTAAAGGCCAGTTTTATTGCTTCTTTAAAATCAGAACAACAGTTTTCAGCTGTGCTAATATAATTGCAAAAGAGTATTCTAATGATCAATTAGCCTTTTAAAATGATCAACTTGGATTAGCTAACACAACGTGCTATTGGAACACAGGAATGATGGTTGCTGATAATGGGCCTCTGTACGCCTATGTAGATATTCCATAAAAAAATCTGCCGTTTCCAGCTACAATAGTCATTTACAACATTAACAATGTCTACACTGTATTTCTGATCAATTTGATGTTATTTTAAAATGGGCAATAAAGTTGCTTTTCTTTCAAAAACAAGGACAAGTGACCCAAAACTTTTGAACGGTAGTGAACACTTTCATATGGATTCTGGATGGTTGTGTACAGGAATGATGTGACTTGCACCTCCAAACACACACACAGACAGATAAACAGACAGAGACAAACACACAGACACCTATAACACAGTTAGAGAAAACCTGTCAGCGCCAACTAGCTTTTCAAACACTTCATGACTCCAAATTCAATCAACATGTCTTTGAAGCAGATGGTTATTCCTGTATGTGTGAGCTCGGAATGTATTCCCCCATTCTGGTATGTGTGTGTGTGTGTGTGTGTGTGTGTAGTGTCTGCAAAAGAAGAAGAGTATATTTTGCAGAGAGGGGTGATAGGAACGAAAGCAGGTGCTAATGAAAGAAAAAAAGCGGTGGAGGAAACAAGGTTTATGCTAATGTGCTTTGTCATCTATTCTAAAAGTGCACTCCTGAGGTTAGTATAGTTCAAATGAGAGGAGACCCTGCTATGCCTCCTCTTCCCCTCGGTCTCTTCCTTTCTCTCCCTCTCAGAAGAAGTGCACTCCAGAAGTTAGTACAGTTACAATGAGAGGAGACCTGCATTTGAATATAGGAGGATGTTGCTAGTGGAGAATCATACACTAAGGCGATCAGATGAGACCGAAACTTTGAGATACAAAACACAACTTTATTGTCCATATGTTAGAGCGAACAACGGAAATATGTATTCTGCTCTGTTCTCAACCTCCCCGCAGAAAGCACACATCCCACATACAGTTGAGGTGTGCAAAGGGTCAAAGCTGCGCCCCTGGACGGAGAGCAACTTGCGGCAAGAGAGCAATGAGCAGAGGCATATAGTAAAAACAGATATGGAATATAGATCTCACACACACTCTCGCCCTCACACACACAAACACACACTCCCTCTCACCCACCCACACACTCTCTCTTTCACCCTAGCACACACACACACCCTCCACCTCCACACACAATCCAAACCAACAAGTTGTAAACACAGTGCAGTTACGATAGGTGAGGAAAAGGTCAGAGAAGGATCAGACGTAACACTGTTGAGAAATACTCCACGGCGCAAGAGGCACGCTGTCAAAATCACTCCCCATTACCCATTTAGTCCTATGTGTGTGTGTGTGTGTGTGTGTGTGTGTGTGTGTGTGTGTGTGTGCGTGCGTGTGTGTGTTGGGTCTGTATCTGAGAGGATCCAGGCATGTGAGAATACAGAGACAACGAGAGAAAGAGAGGGACAGCAAAACAGAAGGAGGAATAGCAGTTCTGTCAACACTACTATCTCCAGGGCATGATCTCCTCTCACTTCTGATCAAACTCTGCACACAGCAGTGGCTAAAACAACACCTGGTGTGTCAAACTAGGCATGCACAGACCGACTCACACACACACACCGAAATATCGCAGTTGTGATCGGTCTGACAGCGGGTTCACACCTGTCAAAAAGCCCAATGGTCAAAAGAAACTTGCTAAAAGTGATTTTCTATTCCATCACGTCGGTGGTTGAAAAACAATGCAAAGGTTGGTGTTAATCCTCTCCAAAACGCACATGGAGAAACGGTACCAATTTATCATTAAAACAAAGAAAAAAATTACAAAAACAAAGACTCAGGTGACTCATTCCAATAGAACGTCATTAAGCTCGGTGGCCAAAGCAATGAAAACCCAACCAGATAAATACATTTCAATATTCATTAAAGCCAACTCCGTAAAAAAAAAAAAAAAGCAAGGAAACAAATCAACTGGGAGAGTGGGGAGTAAAACAGACGACCAGAGTGAGTCGGTGCACTCGAGAACTGTAGTGTACGCTGCATTTAGCTGCTTCTTAAGACTTGACTAAGCAATCAAACCCACATGCGTTTGTGCACGTGCTTGTACGCAGGCACGCACAAATATCAATTTCCTTCACCTTCATACAACACAGTGTTTATTCAGAAATACGCTTAGTTGGGGTGGAAAATTAATGTCAACTAAGTAGGACTAGTTTACCAGACGAGCTAAATGACTTCAACGCTCACTTTGAGACAAGCAACACTGAACCATGCATGAGAGCATCAGCTGTTCCGGACAACTGTGGGATCACGCTCTCCATAGCAGATGTGAGTAAGACCTTTAAACAGGTTAACATTCACAAGGCCGCAGGGCCAGACGGACCAGCTGGCAAGTGTCTTTTCAACCTCTCCCTGAACCTGTCTGTAATACCTACTATGTTCATGTTCCTCGGTTTTCACATCACTATCTATCTATGATGGTCCACACACACCAACACAGTCCTGAAGAGGGAATGCCAATGCCCCTTTTCCCTCAGGAGGCTGAAAGGATTTGGCACGGGCCATCAGATCCTCAACAAGTTATACAGTTGCACCATTGACAGCATCTTGACTGGCTGCATCACCGCTTGGTATGGCAACTGCTTGGCATCCGACCACAAGGCACTACAGAGGTTAGTGTGTATGGGCCGGTACATCACTGGGGCTGAGCTCCCTGCTATACAAGACTAGAGGAAGGCCATAAAAATGGTCAAAAGACTCCAGCCAACCGCCATAGACTGTTCTTTCTGCTACCACCAGAAAATGGTAACGAAGTCTGGAACTAACAGAACAGCTTCTACCCCCAAACCAATAAGACTTCTAAATAGTTAGTTAACAAAATAGCTACCCAGACTTTTTGCACAAACTTTTTTGCTACTGTTTATTATCTATCCTATTGCCTAGTCACTTTATTCCTAGTTATATGTACCCATCTACCTCAATTACCTCGTACCCCCGGCACATCGACTCGGTACTGGAACTCTGTGTATATAGCAAAGTTATCGTTACTCCTTGTGTATTTATTATTACGTGTAATTAAATTGAGAAAAAATAAAATGCCTTTCTCTCTACATTGTTGGGAAGGGCCGTAAGTAATAACTTCAATGTAAGTCTAGACCTGTTGTTTACAAAGCCTTTGACGAATAACATTTCATTGGAGTCTATTGTGGTCAAGGTACAGTAGTTCACATAGGCCATGCCGTTTCATTTGCTAACCAGCAGAGGGCACTGTACACTAACAATTTTTTTTTCTCAGAGGGCTATTGCTAATCAAATACCAGCCTAAAACTGTCTCTTTTCGACCTCGCTTTGCTAATACTCAATACGATGTATTTGTGCCATTTCCCTTGACATGAAAGGTGACATACTCAGGTATTAGACACCATTATAGCATTTCTAGTACAGCAAAGGGCACTAACTCCGATATTACTATGGTACTCACACATATGACATACTGATGTCATTCATTTCTATGATAACTGAGTGCTAACTATGTGGAACTGAGTTAGGGAAGAGCTTAAGTTCAATACCAAATAGGCCCCGAAGTCCTACACCAGGGGTGTCAAACTCATTTCATGGATGTTGTTTTTCTTTTCTTTCAATTAAGACCTAGACAACCAGGTGAGGGGAGTTCCTTACTAATTAGTGAACTTACTTCATCAATCAAGTACAAGGGAGGAGCGAAAACCCGCAGAAACTCAGGCCCTCCATGGAATGAGTTTGACACGTGCTCTACTGTAGAGGTCTTCACGGGTCCAAAAACATTGGACCTGTTCCGAAATGGACCTGGGGCTTTCCCACCCAGACCCGATATACATAAATACACTTTCTAAATATAGAGACCCATTCTCAACGGACCCAAGGACATCTAGACCCGTTCCATATAGACCTGGTCGGATCTAGACCCGGTCTGATTCGATAAGATTGAGGGAAGCAACAGAAAAGTCATTTTATAAGCTACTTTATTAACAGGAGCTGATAAAGAACAAGAGGAGGGAGAGAGGTGCCGCTCTAGCAGGCTGGAGGGAACGAGAGACGGCAACCAACCAAGCCGGCTCGCATTCTCGAAGACTAATAGCTGCCATAGCTAGGTTATCTATCATCAAATATGATTACGTAGGACCTGTCTTGACTGCATCAAACCGGGAGTAGCTAGTTAAGTTAGCTAACATTAGCTAGCTAGGCTAACTGAGGCTGCAGTGCTTTCTAAACCTACAGTTACAAATAACAACAACTCCACTCAGAATATTAAGTAGCTGTCTGGCTAATTGCTGGCTCTTGGTTGTTGTAGCCTATCCTTCGCCTTTAACTTTTAATTCTGTCCTTTTAATTCCATCTTCCATTGATTAGATAGCTCCTAACTTCTGCCACACAAGGAGCAATGCTATATGACTGTAGCCAATTGCCGCTTTGATGAGTCATGATTGGCCAACAACAAGATATACGCGCCACTCTCGTGAAAAGCAAGAGCAGCAGCATAAATTATACAATTTCTCCCTCTCTCCTGCAGCAGTCGCGTATGGGCCATTCCGGACAAATCAGATAAAATTACACATACACGAGACCCGTGACATTATTTGGAATTCTGTATCCGTACTTGCTCGGGTCCCGGATCGTGTCTCGGGTATTCGGGTACAGGTGGATCCGTGAAGACCTCTACCATACACTTTATGCACTTGTGGAGATCTAAGAGGAATTGATTTGTATAATATTAGGAAATGTCCACCTAGCCTATCAAAGGGCAAGGTGGAGCTATTACCATTTTGCTTATACCAATCAAGTGCATAGAAGTCCATTATGGGATTGGGCCCTGGAGGGCAGCAGAGAGGAGCCCACTGACTCACCAGTTGTTTGGCCTTCATCAGCTCCTCGTGGGTCTTGCCCTTCTCCCGGAGCACAGCAGGGTTCAGGCCGTCGTGGGCCTCTCCTTTCCTCCCTGCTGTGGCTGCTGCTGCCTCTCTTTCCCTCTGGGCCAGTCGAAACAGTTGCTCCTGCACTTGGGCCTGCTCCCTCTCAAACCTACACACAGGACATATGATGAACATGAGACACACTCAACCTGTAATGTAGGGGTGGCCAACCCTCTGCGTGGGGAGATACTGTGTATGCAGGCCTTTTGCTCCAGCCCAGCTCTAATACACCTGGGCAACTAATCAGCTGCTCATCGGGATCTTGATTAGCTGAGTCAGGCAGGATAGAGTAGGCCTGGAGCAAAAACCTGCATACCTAAATCAGCCACCCCTGGTTGGCCACCCTTGCTATAGGAAAACACATGGACTGCAGTTTCATCTAGGCCTTGGCAACAGGCCCATGGCGTCACAAAGGTGGCTCATGAGAAGTCAAACCATACTGAGACGCTAATTAGCCTAGCATATAGCATGACACAGACATGAGCCGTTAGCATTCCAACCACATAGTGAGCCATGCTGTTGACATGGCCTACTGCCACCCTGCTGGCGGTAAATAAGAGCAACATGAGGTGTTCGATAGCTCCCTTAGTCTACAAATTCCTTCTCAGAATTAAGTCTGGCTAGTGTCTAGTCCCAAACATTATATCGCTTGAAAAGGTGGTACGATCAATCTAACACAGAGTAACTTCGATTAGTAATCCCCCGGGGGTGCCACAAGAATGGTCCTCCGGGAATGGATTGAGTGACACTGCACTAAGGTGTCAAATCCTAACTTTAGATAAAGACTACACATGTAACAGTCGTATTTTTACACAAGTTTTCCAAGATGGCGTAGCAGTGTAGACGTCTTTGTCCTGTCGTGTCCCGTGTCCCTTGTATATATCTTTTTACATCTTTTTCTTCGCATATCTTTTAAAAATACTTTCTTAAACCTCAACTTCTAAATACTCTCCTGCAACCCGCCTCACCCAATGTGGCGTGGATCTGCTTTTTTCTAAAGTATTTCTATTTACTTCTGATCTGGAATCCATCTACTGAAGATAGCCAGCTAACTGCCTACCAGCTATCAGTTAGCAAACCATTGCTAGCGGTCATCAGCTAACCTTTAGCTCGGAAAGCTCTCGCTAGTTCGAACAACGTGACTAAAACCAGAGCATAACGGACCTATTTCTCTCCATATCCCCGGATTCCTACCGCAAACTCTGAACATTTTCATCTGGATCTTCGCAACTAGCTAACCACAATCCCGGGTGACCACTCCTGGCTAGCGTTTACATCCCGGAGCAAGCACCAATTAGCCTGAAGCTAGCCCGGCTAGGGCTCCTGTGCTACCACTGAAGCCCACTCCTGGGCTACAATTTCCGGACCCCTTTACTGCCGGTACGGAGCACGGAACCCCGCCGATCCTCTACGACTGGAATACCGACATAATCTGCACGAGGACTCCAACAGGCCCCTCAGGCGTGACGCCCGCTGAAGGCCCATTCTGCTAACCTACTAGGCCTGTTAGCTACCTAGAGCTACCTGGAACCCTGCTAATTCCACGACTGGTCTATCGACGTCACCGCACGAAGAGGCAAAAACAGACTCCCCCCCCCATCGCGACGTCCCCCAAAGGCTAACTTGCCTGCCCCGGTCTGCTAACTGCTAGCTTATCTTGCAGCTAGCGCAGCCAGGAAGCTAGCACCAGTTAGCAAACACAATTCTACAATTCACAACCTCTCTTTCGCCATCGCTATCCGGCTTGGATTCTCTGTCGACACGACCACGTCTGGTCTGCAGACGTGCCCTCAACCGGTGCCCTCAACCGGCCTCCGTCTGAGCAGACCCCCTCCGTCTGAGCAGACCATCCGCCGGGCTACTAACTTTAAACGCGTGCTAGCTTAGTGGAGGCCTCACTGCTCCATCTACGGCTGCCCCCTGGACACTATGATCACTTGGCTACATAGCTGATGCCTGCTTGACTGTCCATTAATTCATGGTACTCCATTCTGTTTATTTGTGTTTTATCTGTCGGCTCTGTGCCTTAACTCAGGATCTGTGTGTAGTTAATCCGACCCTCTCTGCCCAGTCGTCGCCATTTTTACCTTCTGTTGCTGTGTTAGCTGACTAGCTGCTGTTATCTCACCTGTTGTTTTAGCTAGCTCTCCCAATCATGACCTGCAATCACTTTATGCCTTATTGTATGTCTCTCTCAAATATCAATATGCCTTGCATACTGTTGTTCAGGCTAGTTATCATTGTTTTGGTTTGCAATGGACCCCGTAGTTCCACTCTCCGTACCTCTGATACCTCCTTTGTCCCACCCCCCACACATGCGGTGACCTCACCCATTGAGACCAGCATGTCCAGAGATACAACCTCTCTTATCATCACCCAGTGCCTGGGCTTGCCTAAGCTGTACCCGTGCCCCACCATACCCTGGTCTGCACATTATGCCCAGAATCTATTCTACCACGCCCATAAATCTGCTCCTTTTATTCCTTGTCCCCAACGCTGTAGGCGACCAGTTTTGATAGCCTTTAGCCGCACCCTCATCCTACTACTCTGTTCCTCGGGTGATGTGGAGGTAAACCCAGGCCCTGCATGTCCCCAGTCACCCTCATTTGTTGACTTCTGTGATCGAAAAAGCCTTGGCCTCATGCATGTCAACATCAGAAGCCTCCTCCCTAAGTTTGCCTTACTCACCGCTTTAGCACACTCTGCCAACCCTGATGTCCTTGCCGTGTCTGAATCCTGGCTTAGGAAGGCCACCAAAAACTCTGAGATTTCCATACCCAACTATAACACTTTCCGTCAAGATAGATCTGCCAAAGGGGGAGGAGTTGCAATCTACTGCAGCGATAGCCTGCAAAGTTCTGTCATACTTTCCAAGTCTATTCCCAAACAGTTCGAACTTCTAATTTTAAAAATTAATCTCTCCAGAAATAAGTCTCTCACTGTTGCCGCCTGCTACCGACCCCCCTCAGCTCCCAGCTGTGCCCTGGACACCATCTGTGAATTGATCGCTCCCCATCTAGCTTCAGAGTTTGTTCTGTTAGGTGACCTAAACTGGGATATGCTTAACACCCCGGCAGTCCTACAATCTAAGCTTGATGCCCTCAATCTCACACAAATCATCAAGGAGCCCACCAGGTACAACCCTAAATCCGTAAACATGGGCACCCTAATAGACATTATCCTGACCAACTTGCCCTCCAAATACACCTCTGCTGTCTTCAATCAAGATCTCAGCGATCACTGCCTCATTGCCTGTATCCGCCACGGGTCCACGGTCAAACGACCACCCCTCATCACTGTCAAACGCTCCCTAAAACACTTCTGCGAGCAGGCCTTTCTAATCGACCTGGCCCGGGTACCCTGGAAGGATATTGACCTCATCCCGTCAGTTGAGGATGCCTGGTCATTCTTTAAAAGTTACTTCCTCACCATATTAGACAAGCATGCTCCGTTCAAAAAATGCAGAACCAAGAACAGATATAGCCCTTGGTTCACTCCAGACCTGCCTGCCCTCGACCAGCACAAAAACATCCTGTGGCGAACTGCAATAGCATCGAAGAGCCCCCGCGATATGCAACTGTTCAGGGAAGTCAGGAACCAATACACGCAGTCAGTCAGGAAAGCAAAGGCCAGCCTTTTCAAGCAGAAATTTGCATCCTGTAGCTCTAACTCCAAAAAGTTCTGGGATACTGTAAAGTCCATGGAAAACAAGAGCACCTCCTCCCAGCTGCCCACTGCACTGAGGCTAGATATCAGTGGTGACCGTGTTAAGTCCGTGATAATCGAAAACTTCAACCAACATTTCTCAATGGCTGGCCATGCCTTCCACCTGGCGACTCCAACCTTGGCCAACAGCCCCGCCCCCCCCGCTGCTACTCGCCCAAGCCTCCCCAGCTTCTCCTTTACCCATATCCAGATAGCAGATGTTCTGAAAGAGCTGGAAAACCTGGACCCATACAAATCAGCTGGGCTTGACAATCTGGACCCCCTATTTCTGAAACTGTCCACCGCCATTGTCGCACCCCCTATTACAAGCCTGTTCAACCTCTCCTTCGTATCATCTGAGATCCCCAAGGATTGGAAAGCTGCCGCTGTCATCCCCCTCTTCAAAGGGGGAGACACCCTGGACCCAAACTGTTACAGACCTATATCCATCCTGCCCTGCCTAGCTAAGGTCTTCGAAAGCCAAGTCAACAAACAGATCACTGACCATCTCGAATCCCACCGTACCTTCTCCGCTGTGCAATCCGGTTTCCGAGCCGGTCACGGGTGCACCTCAGCCACGCTCAAGGTACTAAACGATATCATAACCGCCATCGATAAAAGACATTACTGTGCAGCCGTCTTCATCGACCTGGCCAAGGCTTTCGACTCTGTCAATCACCATATTCTTATCGGCAGACTCAATAGCCTCGGTTTTTCTAATGACTGCCTTGCCTGGTTCACCAACTACTTTGCAGACAGAGTTCAGTGTGTCAAATCGGAGGGCATGTTGTCCGGTCCTCTCGCAGTCTCTATGGGGGTACCACAGGGTTCAATTCTCGGGCCGACTCTTTTCTCTGTATACATCAATGATGTTGCTCTTGCTGCGGGCGATTCCCTGATCCACCTCTACACAGACGACACCATTCTGTATACTTCCGGCCCTTCCCTGGACACTGTGCTATCTAACCTCCAAACGAGCTTCAATGCCATACAACACTCCTTCCGTGGCCTCCAACTGCTCTTAAACGCTAGTAAAACCAAATGCATGCTTTTCAACCGTTCGCTGCCTGCACCCGCACGCCCGACTAGCATCACCACCCTGGACGGTTCCGACCTAGAATATGTGGACATCTATAAGTACCTAGGTGTCTGGCTAGACTGCAAACTCTCCAGACTCATATCAAACATCTCCAATCCAAAATCAAATCTAGAGTCGGCTTTCTATTCCGGAACAAAGCCTCCTTCACTCACGCCGCCAAACTTACCCTAGTAAAACTGACTACCCTACCGATCCTCGACTTCGGCGATGTCATCTACAAAATAGCTTCCAATACTCTACTCAGCAAACTGGATGCAGTTTATCACAGTGCCATCCGTTTTGTTACTAAAGCACCTTATACGACCCACCACTGCGACCTGTATGCCCTAGTCGGCTGGCCCTCGCTACATGTTCGTCGTCAGACCCACTGGCTCCAGGTCATCTACAAGGCTATGCTAGGTAAAGTGCCGCCTTATCTCAGTTCACTGGTCACGATGGCTACACCCACCCGTAGCACGCGCTCCAGCAGGTGTATCTCACTGATCATCCCTAAAGCCAAAACCTCATTTGGACGCCTTTCCTTCCAGTTCTCTGCTGCCTGCGACTGGAACGAATTGCAAAAATCTCTGAAGTTGGAGACTTTTATCTCCCTCAACAACTTTAAAAATCTGCTATCCGAGCAGCTAACCGATCGCTGCAGCTGTACATAGTCCATCTGTAAACTGCCCACCAAATTTACCTACCTCACCCCCATACTGCTTTTATTTATTTACTTTTCTGCTCTTTTGCACACCAGTATCTCTTCTTGCACATGATCATCTGATGATTTATCACTCCAGTTTAATCTGCTAAATTGTAATTATTCGATTTATTGCCTACCTCATGCCTTTCGCACACATTGTATATAGATTCTCTTTTTTCTACCATGTTATTGACTTGTTTATTGGTTACTCCATGTGTAACTCTGTGTTGTTGTCTGTTCACACTGCTATGCTTTATCTTGGCCAGGTCGCAGTTGCAAATGAGAACTTGTTCTCAACTAGCCTACCTGGTTAAATAAAGGTGAAATAAAAAATAAAAAAAATAAAAAATTGATGTCAGTCAAGAAATGATTTATGCAAAGGTTTGAGTAAGATACATTGTTGTAATCGGGTGTGTTACTAGACTGGAAGGAAACTCTGTACACCAAGGAATGGAGTTGGTCCTCAGGTGTAAAGTGTATACTAGCGGCAGTTGAACTCACTTTCTCCGCAGCTCCTCCTGTGCCTCAGCAGCAGTGGGGCCAGGTCTTGGACCTGCAGTACATTTAATAATTGTCTTTATACCGGGTCCATCATATCCATTTCCCAATTCCATGATAATCACTTACATAAGACAGTCAGCTAACATCACAATACAATTAACTATTACTGTAGTCCATGATAAAATCTCCAAAAGTGTTACATTTATTTCCCTGGGACCAAAAGGCCTACATTATCTCCAAAGTCACAGTTGAGTTGAGCATAGGTTGTTGCACTCTTCCATACCTGGTGCAGGTTTGTGGCTGCCAGGCTGGGGTGGCGGTGGATTGATGCTGTCTGTTCCCTGCGAATCTCGCATCCGCTGGAGAAGCTCCCCTGACAGCTGTGAATTGCGTAATAATAGGTTACATTGTGCAAAACCGGTCAGACAGACATTCAAAGCAATGGGCGCATACACAAAGATCTAAGTGTCAAATAATATACACTAATAGCCAAATTATGACTTCAAAGTTGAACACTTTCCAATGTATGTATTGGGAATGTAATTACTCCTGAATAGTATATAGGCCAATAACTATTATAACAGCCTTGTTAGACTGCACTTACAACAGTAGACTAACCCTTACCCTAACTAATGTATAGCAATGAGTAGCCAAAACCTTATGTAATACAGAGATAATTACTCAGTAATAAGAGCACCATAAGTGTGACCGAATTCATTGAAAAAAGTTGATTTTGGGCACACGTATTATATAATGTAAGAAGATAGTGTCTAAGTGGGGTTGACAATAACTTGCTTCCCTAGACCAAATCAAATTTGTTTTTCATAACTTTATGTAGGGCAACTTCAAAAATTGCCAATGACTTCCTTTGTAAATTACAGTTGTAACATTGTCGCAATATGTCAGTCTCTCGTTACAATGCATCCAAACGTATAGGCCTACATTGACGGTCCATCTGCAAATGATATGGGAATAATGTATTTGCTCAAAGCGACACCTGCATTATTATAAGCCATAGTCTAAAATATTTGCGATATAAATTGTGTTTGTCAAAAATATGTGGTCTAATGATATTATTGTAGCAGCCTAGAACGAGTCCATTACTGTTAAATGTTCTCTGTAGCCTACATATAGCCGCTACAGTGTACCGTCAAGTCCAGACAACGACGCATAGCGGTCTGGGGGGGAACCGTGACCGAATTCACTTGAGGACACGGGAATACATGACATTACATTAGAATACGGGTCTGTTACTTGCATTTGCTTAAAAATACACAACTATTTCCGTTCTATAGTGCCTGCTATATTTACTAGAGCTACGGTAATGCAACCAAAAGTCACGGATACACTAAATATAGCCTATTAGATCTATGTTGCATTTCATTTCTCTGTCGCCATGTCAAATTATTTGAACTTGGCAATGAAAGTCGCCGTTTTCTAATCAGTCGCTTAACGTTACTTACCTTAACTCCATGAATTACTGTGACCTTCTCTTCTTCATCCAGGCCGAATGACACTTTTCTCCTCGTACTTTCACTGCCTCCCATGGTCAATGGTCGGCTTGTATTAACCTGTATTTAAAAAAACGCTGCCCTACACTAGTATATTTTACAAGTCTACGACAATGTGAAAGCAACAGTAGCCGCCACAGCGCGTCGCGGACAAAATACTCCAAGAAAAGGTCACTTTCCAGGATGGCCAGTAATCTCAACGCGTATAGGTGGATAACATAATCGGACTCCAATTACATTTTATCTTGTATCATAGGCGACCATAAGGGGGCTGGGAACTGTAGTTCTGTAGTCATCCCGTCAACCCAAAAGTCAAGTTACCCAAACGTCGTGTAGGCCTATGTCTGTACGATAAATATTACGGTTAGGCAAAACATGTAATGCCATACATTCCACGTCTTGGCCAATACAAATCACAAGAAACACTGCGTGCCATGCATCCCCAAAAATAGGGACTAGACTAAACGTTTCAATTTGCAGTACCACAAGAAACCACCAAGGGGAGACATACATGTATAGGAATGAAAAGGAAGCAGGTTTAATCGTCTCATGGAATCCTCAACACAACATATGAGTTGAATATTCTACAATGGTACATAATTAAATACAATTACAAGTTATTCACAGCTTGCTGGCACCGAGTATCCTTACTCTTTTTCAAAGTCCTTTCAATTAAATATTGTATTCAATCTTATGTAGCCTGCCAACACTTGCATTTGAAACCCACTAACACCTTATAATTATTATACTCAATTTTTCATCAATAATGTTGACCCTCAAATGCAACCGTACAACATTTCTCTAGAAATTTAAGCTTGTGTGAGAGCAAGTTACAGGGTTTCCTTTGTTAATGCAGGTCAAGTGTTTGGATGTGCAAGGCAGAAGACTCATAAAATACTACTATGGCAATACAGAAAAAACACTTGCTTTGTGGTGGCTTACATTTATGAAAAAATAAACATGTCTTTATATGACATACTGATGCTATATGTCACACGACGAACTCCATTCACAAAACAATGTTTTACCATGCCAAATGTACACCATTCCAAGGGGCAATTCTCGTTCGGGGTGGGGGAATGAATAAGTGACAAAATCAAAAGGGGGCATAAACAATGGAATTGGTTTCACAGCAAGCCATGTGTTGTGGGCTACTAAGTTCACAGCAGACAAAGTAGGATCACTGCAAGGAAGTAGTGCCTCATGCAAATTGGTCCAGTTCGCACTGAGCATTATCAGCAAACAGATTTACTGTGTTTAAAGTTGCTCTTTCTTTGTGATGAAATCGGGGCTCAATTATAAAGAGCGCATGAGCAACGTAAGGTTGCCAATTCAATAATTTCATACATTGAAAATTACATTTCAATATTAGTTCATATTTGAGTCACAAAAAAATTACCTTTGTTTTTCTCCGTTTCTTTTCAGTTGAATCCAATGCATCTTGGGATGAATATTTCTTAAAGTAAAAAAAGGTCTGCAAAATAGATAGCCTAACCACAAGTGCTATTCCTGCCTTCTCTCTCCCTCATTTGACGGTTGGTTTGTAAATGTTACTTTAGTCATTAGAAACATTTCTTATACCAGGTTTGATCCGCTGATGGAACTACCTATCGACATAAAACCCGAGCGGTCACTAAAATAAATAAAACAGACAGTAAATAATAACATAAAATAGGTAGAGATGACAGGTGCGACTCAGCATCCATTTTGATTCTCTCTATGCCCCAGCAGCAAATCACATGGATACCAGATGCACTACTAATGGTCTTTGACACGGCATACCAAGCTCCTGCAGACTCAAGCCCGAGTTCCTCAATTAATACAATGAGGGTACATGACATTACACGTCAAGCATCAAACACTGGGAAAAAAGCACTGATTTCAAACATAAAACATTACAAATGACGCAATTTAGAGAAGGGTCCTAGCGTGATAAGGACAGATCTGGTCTATAGGGAGCAAGGCACGGTGAATTGGTGATTGAATACGACCTGGTTACCAAGTAGTCACAAATCTAACACAAAGCCTCAGTTAGTGGACTTTACCTCACTGAGCTGTAACCCTTCGATGGGAATGTAACGGACATTACCTTTACACTTAAAAGAACATTTGCTTCTTAGCTTTGTTGTCCACGCACTCAATTACTGGGGGGATAATACTTGACTGAAGTTGTGGAAAAATCCTAGGCAGGTATTGCGAAGAATGTAATGTTTGAGCCAAAATTACGGATATGGAGGACAAACAGGAGCTGAAATGGGGGAGCAGTTTCCTCAATGAGGGCCCTCCTCACAGTTTCTCCAGAGAGGGAGAGAGAGCCATAGCAAACTCCAACCTTCCCCCCTTCCATTACTCTCCACTTAACCAGTCCTACTAGCACTCTCCTACTAGCTTAGCATACATCCCCTAACCTCCCCGTTCCTCACATCTTTTTCCTTAGGCGTTGATGGCCCTCCAGCGGTCGCTGTCGATGCTGTTGATGCTGCCCGCCCCGAAAGGACCAGAGGCCACGTCGTCCAGGTAGGCAGCCATGCCAGTGGCAGTCAGGCCGTCTATCTGAGTGCTGGAGTAGAAGGAGCCTTGCTCCAGCTGCTCCTTGCGGCCCAGACCAGAGGTCGAGGTGGGGGGCAGGTGGACGTCTGCCTGGTCGTCCGGCTCGTCCACCTGGCACTTGTAGGAGAAGAGGATCTTGGGCTCTGAGCTAGAGGGAGGGAGGAGGAGGAAGAGAGTTGGGAAAAAGGACAAGGAGAGAAAAAGGAGGGACAGGAAGAAAAGGAGACAGAAAAGACAGAAAAGAGATGGTATCATCAGGCAGAAGTAAAATGCAACCAAACATGTATCATGCATTGGGGGAACCTTGCCTGTGTCTTCTGTCCTCGTTTCCTCAATTAACCTCAAAGAGCATTGGAGGACAGGAATTAAGGTCCCTCTTGGACCTCTTCCTCCAATGAGCCTTGAGAGGAATTTAGGGAAAAAAGGACAGGAAGCAAGGATTTGACTTTTAGTAATATTTTCAGACAGCCATAGTTTTCGGCCTTTGACCTACGTACCCGAAGAAGCCTTTGAGGAAGGTGACGTAGATGAGCGGGGCGAACACGGAGAAGTAGAGGAAGGTGGTGACGTCCACGCAGCTGTTGCAAATCACACAGATACACATAAACCACAGACTAACAGGGAGCTCACTGACCCAGATAAACTGCGCCACCGGGGTGGTCTAGGGCACTGCATCGCAGTGCTAGCTGCGCCACCAGAGTCTCTGGGTTCGAGCCCAGGCTCTGTCGCAGCCGGCCGCAACCGGGAGGTCCGTGGGGCGACGCACAATTGGCATAGCGTCGTCCGGGTTAGGGAGGGTTTGGCCGGTAGGGATATCCTTGTCTCAGTATGTAAAAAATGTATGTAATAAAATGTATGCACTCTACTGTAAGTCGCTCTGGATAAGAGCGTCTGCTAAATGACTAAAATGTAAATAAACATCAGGCATCAGCAATGACTGAACGATCTCTGTAGCCTAGCACCAGAATGACACTAGACTTCAATTAGGCTACACAGAAAACATCAGAACATGGACATAAACAAGCTGCTCTACTTTGAGGGAAAAGTATATATATTTTTTTTTTAAATGGTGCAATGCAGCCATTCTTATCTGAATATCAAATCATTTCTGCGTAACAATAGCTCATTCATCCCTCTTCCTCTCCCCTTTTACTATTCCCCAGGTCACTGCTGTAAATGAGAATGTGTTCTCAGTCAACTTACCTGGTTAAATAAATAAATAGTACCTTACTGTGATTGTTTTCAATTAAAATTGTCAAAAACACACAAAAATAGCTTCTTAGCAAAGATCAATTTCTCAAGCAAGAATGTTGCTAAGACTGTCTGGGAGTGGTCTGATTGGGGGGGGGGGGTCTGTGGGTATGTGCCAACCTTATTGGCAGAAAGGTTGAGAACTCTCTTACTGTCTATTAACCAATTTACTGCCTGGTGATGTCAGGCGTTTTTTTTGTTTTTTTTTCGAAACAGCTCTTACACTAAAACAGAATTATCATAATTTTGACAGTATTATTCCAACAGTGTGGAAATATATACACACACACACACAACACAGGAAATCACATTTTTGACTGCACTGGGTCTTTAAAATACAGTATGTTCGAAGGAATAAAAAAAATACATATTAGATTGGGGGGGGGGGGGGGGGGGGGGGGATTACTTGGACCCTCAGCTAGAAAATGGACTTGGACCCTTAGCTATAAGGTCTATGTAACACGGTCATAATAAAAAAAGGTCAGCCTTGAAGATACAGATAAAAACGAGATAATTCCATTGCTTTGCAGTTAGGCCACAGCTGATTAACTAAACACAGACGTCAAATGAAAAGTACGCGCTGCCATCAACGAGCAAGTGTGATTGAAAAGACGATATTTTTCAACCCTTTTTCTTCATTAGGATAAATCATAGATCACAGTGTGATGATTTAATTGAATCTCTGAACAGTTACTTGAATGTCCATCACTTGTTTTTCACAGTACAGACACTCACCAGAGCCCCTCTATGATACCGGCACACAGCATGGCGCTGCCCAGGCCCTGGACCAGGTTGAGCAGAGACAGGACGGCAGCGTACACATAGAAACTCTTCTTAGCTGTGGAGGTAGGAGGGCCAAGAAGGGGTGTGAGTCAACTTTGATGCTAACACAAGGCCACTCTCCAGCTAATCATAAAACATCAGGGAGAATAAAAAAAAAAAACAGCACTGTGGAACTCAACGGTTGGTATATTAGTAAATGACCCCGAAAAAAAGCCCTCTGCCATCTGTTGATATTTGTTCACCCAGAAAACTGTCCCAATAACTCACATGGCAGGGATATCCTCTCCCTCACCGGGGTTTTGGGAAGGATGACAATCAGAGAGTACACCTGAAAGCACAAGGACCAGTGTTAAAAGGGGTACTTCGGGAGGCCCTTCATCTACCTCCCCAGAGTCAGATGAACTGGTGGACACCATTTTGATGACTCTGTGTCCAGTATGAAGGAAGTTAGAGGTAGGGTTGCGAGTCAATGCTAACTAGCATAAGCACAATGACCAGAAGTCTGTGGGTATGTGCTAGCATGCAGAAACCCATTGGTGAAATTGGTGCCTTCTTGCATTACAAATAACAAGACAGCAAAATTAGAGGACCAAACGGGTGGCACAAAGACATCCAATTTTAACAATTCTCAAAACAGAAGTGATTGAAAACCCCTCTCTATTCATGTTATTAGTACAATTCCAAACAGTAGAACTATATACAATTACATTATTCAAAAAAAAAAAAAACTTTGACAGCGCTGCATTTGCTCTGTAACCATTGGCAGCTCACCAGGAAGAAGAAACAGGAGCTGGCCAACCAGAAGTGGCGTCCCCCGTGGCCGTAGATGTTGAAATCCTCGGCGGAAAGGTGCTTGTCAGGGTACAGGATCTCCAGGGTGCCCTGAGGAAGAACCATCAAATGGTCAACACACGGGGTTACATTAACCAGTCATTTATTTGTTTTGTCATTTGTAAAACACTTCTTATTACGGCGTTTTGGAGTTGTTATGATCTTGTGTAAGTTTGAGAGTTGTGGGGCTGCCATGTGAGCGGTCTCCAGTCTTACCTGTGTGATGGAGTAACCCAGTGCCAGTACAGCAGTGATCGCCAGCACACGCTTTATACTGGACTTGCTCTCCAGGTGGCCTGTCGACAGAAGAAACACATCAGCGGGCACTCTTCAATTCCCCAAGGCAAAAGTGGCCCAAACTTCTAAAAACGTAAGCAAGAGGTTACGTCGACTACGATACTACCATAAACTGAAGAAAACAACATTTGAATATGCAGCACAGTAATAATTACGCTCTGTCAGCTTTATACCTCTTGAGTCTACAGCAAGCTCAGCCTAATTCCTCCCCCTCCAAGAATACCATAACAACTTCTATATACACTTCCGCGTATACAGACAGTGTGTGACTATATATGACTGTGTGTGCGTGCAACTGCAGTCATATCATTGGTGACTAAGTCATTCCAAGTGTTAGTCTTACAACAGAAGTGAGACGAGCCCAGAGGGAGATGTCGTAGTTTTAGGTTTGCAGTATTACACATCGTTTACAATTTCATTGCGCTGCACATTTGCTAATATTCTGTATTTAGTATATTGCCCTTACACACATTAGTCATGGACTTATTCAGCATGTACTTTGTAGCTTTTGGTTTAATTTCATGTGTATAGTTAGCCTGGATGCCAGTATGTCTCTGCTATCATGTCAACTCATTGGCATTCATTGTGATTCCAAACAAGGAGTTAACAATGATAGCACGCACAGATTTGGAACCAGGCTACTGTAAAGAACTTTGAGTTGAAATGTATGACATATTATTTTCATGTTAAAATCACCAGTCGGCAACCCATCCCTTACTGGAAAAACAAACATTACAATGATTCATAGGGATAATTCACAGTAATAATTATTCCGGTGTCCTGTGCAAAGCGCACCGCATAAAGAATTCAAAACTAAATCAACACACAATTGCAGATAAGATTATCCAAGCAATAATAACAATAATAATAAACCTAGAGCAGTTAAAACATTTTATTATTATTAGTATAATAATACAGAAAAAGGAAACATTGAAAGAGAGTTTTATGAATTAAATGTATTGCGGCGGTCATTAGAAGACATACCAAAAGCCAGTCCCAAGATAATCACACTGAGCTCAATGGCTAGCAGAAAGAAGCGGGTGATCTCCCACAGCACCTAAAGGAGAGACATTAAAAATGTGTCAACCTCAATATAGTCTCAAGAAGCCTACTCTCCTAATCACCTTTCCTTCATCTCTGCATTTATCTGGGGGTCTGTTGTAGCAGAAACACAGATACAATCTGATACACAATTAACAAATCAATTTACACGAAGGAACACAAAAATGTACTAATTAATAGGCTGGGAGCACTGTTTTCAGATCAGCTTTCTCTACCCAAATTCTGACCTTCTGAGGATCACATCATGTCTGTTGAAATCAGTGCACACGAAGGGAAAAGAGACAGACTAGGCCATTTAGAGGGTTGAGACACACTCTTGAAATATCTTCATGTTATCACTAATCAAGTCACAGCATTTCTTAATACTTCATGCTCCCTACTGCTAATGACCAATAGGTCAATTGTTATTTGTGTAGATAATCCACTAAGAAAACCAATGGTCCAAAAAATCACATCTCTATCATAAGCTGTTCAAAAGTTATTGGAGTTTTTGGCAGAAAAAAAGTGGTCAAAAATAAGGAAAATTGCAAAGCATTGTGTCAGCGAGAACAAACGCTACCTCAAATCCGCAAGACATAAAACAATATAGAGATAAGATCGATTGAGACAATGTAGAATTTTCATATTTTAGTATACTTTTTTCAAATTAGTGCAAAATTAATACGCTTTTAAAATGTATTTTCAGTCTTTTACTTTTAACTCAGACCGTCAAGCCGATTTAGATTTTTTGCAACCCTACCAGCAGAAACAACTCTGAAGACGACCACCACATGTCAAATCTTCAAGAAGGCTGCGAGAAAAGCTGCACCGCTCTGTCAACAAAGCTCGGTGCCTATTACAGGATGTATTAGGTTAAGCAATCCGATATTGTATTAATTCAATGTTAGAAAAATACCCCATTGAACAATTCAGATCATGAATAAATTATATTTGTCTCGGTCAAATGTATTTTTAGAACAAGTGAAATTTCATCACCCAATGGAAAGTCATCGGAATCGTCCCAAACGTCACCCCATTACCAATATCAGCAGTATTCATAGTCGAGGTCGCGACGGGAACTGCAGTGGGGTGGCCATATATGTAAAATGTTTTCATGTGAAATGTATTCATTGGTTACTTCTCATTTTTGCTAAGAGATGAAAATGCAATAAACTGAAGGTTATTTGTGGATGTAAAAATCTAAAATGTACCAATTTTAAGGTTGTGTCATTAGATTTGGTGTTGAGTCATGAGAAATCTTGGGTGAAAAATGTAGTTCCCATTAATTCTGGTGGGGGGGGGGGGGGGGGGGGGGGGGGGCTGGGGTCCCCAATGAAAACGTGCCCTATACACAGTGTACAAAACATTAAGTTGCACCCCCCACCTTTTGCCTTCAGAAGAGCGTCAATTCATTGGGGCATGGACTCTACAAGTTGTCAAAAGCGTTCCACAGGGATGCTGGCCCATGTTGACACCAATGCTTCCCACAGTTGTGTCAAGTTGGCTGGATGTCCTTTGGGTGGTGGACCATTCTTGATACACACGTGACTGTTGAGCGTGAAAAACCCAGCAGCGTTACAGTTCTTGACACAAACCAGTGCGCCTGGCACCTTCTACCACACCCCATTGAAAGGCACTTACATGTTTTTGTCTTGCCCATTCACCCTCTGAATGGCACACATACATACACAAGCCATGTCTCAAGGCTTAAAAATCCTTATTTATCGTGTCTCCTCCCTTTCATCTACACTGATTGAAGTGGATTTAACAAGTTACATCAATAAGGGATCGTAGCTTTCACCTGGTCAGTATATGTCATGGAAAGAGCAGGTGTTGTTAATGTTTTCTCCTTTTGACCAGAGCCATATGGATCCTGGTCATAAATAGTGCACCATATAGAGAATTGGGTGCCGTTTAGGACGCAGACAGAGTGAATCTCAATGGTTTCCAGGGTGTATTAAGAAGCCATTTATAGCAGTGTGTGGCTCCAAATTCAATCGATACAGCACAGCTCAATGACTGACACTATCTCACCACTACAGCCAATTTGAGGGTAACACTTTCTGAGAACCACCTGTATGTAAATGAATTACTTTATTTACATGCGTCCATGCATTTACACTGTCATAAGGAGTCTTGAGCTCCTTATGACAGTGTATCTACCAGATTTTTTTTTATTTTTTTTTTTAAGTTTTACAAGATGGCTCTCTCAGAAAAGAAAGAAGCACTCAGATGTTTGTCCTGATAGTTGCAGAAATCAGACTGCTCAGCTTTCTTTTTTGAGATAATAAACTTGTTAAGTCTCCTGGGTTTATATGTTTTTCTGGATTCCCAAGTCGCTCAGAGCACACATTTACCCTTTTTACGGAAGCTAACTTCCATCTGTGTATGGCATTACAAATCCAAAGCCTTTATGCATCTACAAGGGCTGTGGCAAGAAGCCTCGAGTTGTTATGAATTATTACAGCAAGTCTGTAACACGCTACAAGTGTAGGTGGTTCAGAGTGTCACCAATTGTGCCCTGCCATAGTAGCCTTACCTTGTCAATGATGGTGGCAGCACTGGATGCACTGACGGTCATGGACACTACGGCACGGGTGATTCCCACCGCTGCCACCACAAACACCTGGAAGGACATAGGTCAGACATCCATTAAAAGTGCCGGCAAGCAGGATCTCACTGGATTGTTTTTATGGAAATGTATGCATTCAATTTCTAACAAGCCAACTTTCTACGTGTACATCTCGCTGTTCTATTTCCAAAGCTTGAATATAAGAGGTTGCCTACCAGTATGTAGAAGGTGATGAAGATGGGGCTGGAGGTGAGCCGGATCTTGGCCCTGGCTGAGGGCAGTTTCCACATCAGGAACATGAAGAAAGCCACATTGGGAATGAGAAGCATGAGGTCCCAAAACCGAACTCTAAGGAGGGAGAGTTAAAAAATATATATGTTATTTTACCAGGTAAGTTGACTCAGAACACATTCTCATTTACAGCAACGACCTGGGGAATAGCTACAGGGGAAATGAGGGGGATGAAAGAGCCAATTGGAAGCTGGGGATGATGGTATGATGGCCACAGTGGTAATTCAACCAGGACCCTGGGGTTAACACCCCTACTCTTACAATAAGTGCCATGGGATCTTTAATGACCACAGAGTCAGGACACCCATTTAACGTTACATCAGAAAGACAGCACCATACACAGGGCAATGTCCTCAATCACTGCCCTGGGGAATTGCAATATTTATTTTTAGACCAGAGGAAAGAGTGCCTCCTACTGGCCCTCCAACACCACTTCCAGCAGCATCTGGTCTCCCATCCTGGGACTGACCAGGATCATCCCTGCTTAGCTTCAGAGGTACACTAGCAGTGGGATGCAGGGTGGCATGCTGCTGGCCTGCATGGTTGTATGCGAGAGACATTGACAAAAGATCATGAAGACATGAAACTAAACCCTTGTTTTTGACCAATCCAAACCGTTACAAGCTGTAGAGCCTATACGGCCATTAGTTCAAAAGAGTAAGTGTTATTTTTCTTAGACTACACCAGTCTTCATAACCACACTAAACACAGAATTGAATAGTTCCAGCAATGTGAATGACAAAGTGTTTCAAAATGTAGAATTGAGATAATGCAATATGTCCAAAAGATGCACAGCAAACACAGTCCTATCTGGTTTACCTTGACTTGCCAATGTCCTCGTATAGGATCTGGAGACATCTATGAGGCTTGGTGATGTTGGCCTCAAACTCTGGTTGCCAGGTAGGAATTGCTGATGTGTTTTCCACATAGGTTGGTAATATGCTGCCATTGTATTGTGCAAACCTCACCACTGCAGTCACGGTGTCAAGCATAATGCACTCACGGCCTAGGGGCAAATGTTATAACTTCAGTAATGTGGGTGTTACCAAGTAAACAATACATAATAGTTATTCCAGCTCAGTACACAGCTGTTTGCTTATTTCCTAACATTGGTAACTATTAGCTAACGTTAGCTAGATATGAGAAAATACAGGGGTACTAGCTCTAGTCTGTGCACTTGATACTTTCAAGACAAACGAGATCAAACCATGACATCGGTGATATTCAGGTAGGAAAGCTCGAACTCTAGAAGATACCGTGTTTCCGACTTGCAATTCCGAGATGAATGACATTTCAAAACGATTTTTTTGTGATGATTTATTTTCTCGAGTTCACAGTTGTTTTGAACGCGGCATTTGTCTGTTCAAACATTTTCCACGTCAGGTAAGTTTAACGTTACGTAACCGTGACAGGGTCACGCAGCTTGTGTACAACAAAATCAGGCCAGCTAGCTAACGTTAGCTTCCAGCTAGCTGCAATAACGTTATAGAATATATAGATAGTCGATGCTATGTAAGTGCCATGGCTGAGTGGCTCACATGTTGAATATTAAAACAAACATCGATGTGTCAGGGCAAGGCTGGCAGGGAGATGTAGTTAACAATCCAGCATTGCAACGTTTCGACAGCAAACATAACTAACGTTAGATAACTAACAATGATTTTAACGTTACCGTTTCAGTAGTCTCGAATTCAAGGGCAAGTTGTATATTCTGCGGCACTTTTCACGGACAATACTTTTGGTGCAAGCAACATAACTAGCTAACCTATCATACTGTTGTCTACTGTTTAATTAATAATTTATCCAAGCTAGCTAGTCACCTGACAAACCGGATTTTAATTTCGATATCAATCTTTGCGCAGGCGCATCAGAGGGATAAATGACGACATCCGTCTGCTACAGTTCAGGGATGGGGTTAACACTGGGCTAATTCGACATTGCAGCCGACAGTGAAAGATACTGCCGACTGACTGATCTACAAATCACCTTGCATCATAAATAACGAAATAAATTACTTGTAGGTCAGACAGTTATGATACATCACGGGTTTGATGATCTCGAACACGGCCACTCATGTCACTGCATTTAGATAATGATGTGAGTTTTTCCAAGCAGGTTAGGAGACTGAGATTAAGGTTAGGAAAATGCTTCTGACCTGCTACGAAAAATACGTTATATCGAAGTACCCTAAAAAGTGTGTCCTGTTTGGAATGGTGGTATACAAACGTGAAAATCAAATGGCTTTAGTATTACAAAAAAAATACTTATGCTAATAAATATAGCAATTAATAGTAGTTATAACTAATGTTCAAAATCAAATCAAATGTATTGGTCACATACAGGTGTTTAGCAGATGTTATTGCGGTGTAGCGAAATACTTCTGCTTCTAGCTCCGACAGTGCTATAATAATATCTAACAGTTCCACAACATATACCCCAAAAACACGTAAATCTAAGTAAGGAATGGATAAAAAAATACACTGCTCAAAAAAATAAAGGGAACACTTAAACAACACAATGTAACTCCAAGTCAATCACACTTCTGTGAAATCAAACTGTCCACTTAGGAAGCACCACTGATTGACAATAAATTTCACATGCTGTTGAGCAAATGGAATAGACAAAAGGTGGAAATTATAGGCAATTAGCAAGACACCCCCCAAAACAGGAGTGATTCTGCAGGTAGTGACCACAGACCACTTCTCAGTTCCTATGCTTCCTGGCTGATGTTTTGGTCACTTTTGAATGTTGGCGGTGCTCTCACTCTAGTGGTAGCATGAGACGGAGTCTACAACCCACACAAGTGGCTCAGGTAGTGCAGTTCATCCAGGATGGCACATCAATGCGAACTGTGGCAAAAAGGTTTGCTGTGTCTGTCAGCGTAGTGTCCAGAGCATGCAGGCGCTACCAGGAGACAGTCCAGTACATCAGGAGACGTGGAGGAGGCCGTAGGAGGGCAACAACCCAGCAGCAGGACCGGTACCTCCGCCTTAGTGCAAGGAGGTGCACTGCCAGAGCCCTGCAAAATGACCTCCAGCAGGCCACAAATGTGCATGTGTCAGCATATGGTCTCACAAGGGGTCTGAGGATCTCATCTCGGTACCTAATGGCAGTCAGGCTACCTCTGGCGAGCACATGGAGGGCTGTGCGGCCCCACAAAGAAATGCCACCCCACACCATGACTGACCCATCGCCAAACTGGTCATGCTGGAAGATGTTGCAGGCAGCAGAACGTTCTCCACGGCGTCTCCAGACTCTGTCACGTCTGTCACATGTGCTCATGTGCTCAGTGTGAACCTGCTTTCATCTGTGAAGAGCACAGGGCGCCAGTGGCGAATTTGCCAATCTTGGTGTTCTCTGGCAAATGCCAAACGTCCTGCACGGTGTTGGGCTGTAAGCACAACCCCCACCTGTGGACGTCGGGCCCTCATACCACCCTCATGGAGTCTGTTTCTGACCTTTTGAGCAGACACATGCACATTTGTGGCCTGCTGGAGGTCATTTTGCAGGGCTCTGGCAGTGCACCTCCTTGCACAAAGGCGGAGGTAGCGGTCCTGCTGCTGGGTTGTTGCCCTCCTACGGCCATCCCCACGTCTCCTGATGTATTGGACTGTCTCCTGGTAGCGCCTGCATGCTCTGGACACTACGCTGACAGACACAGCAAACCTTTTTGCCACAGTTCGCATTGATGTGCCGTCCTGGATGAACTGCACTACCTGAGCCACTTGTGTGGGTTGTAGACTCCGTCTCATGCTACCACTAGAGTGAGAGCACCGCCAGCATTCAAAAGTGACCAAAACATCAGCCAGGAAGCATAGGAACTGAGAAGTGGTCTGTGGTCACCACCTGCAGAATCACTCCTGTTTTGGGGGGTGTCTTGCTAATTGCCTATAATTTCCACCTTTTGTCTATTCCATTTGCACAACAGCATGTGAAATTTATTGTCAATCAGTGGTGCTTCCTAAGTGGACAGTTTGATTTCACAGAAGTGTGATTGACTTGGAGTTACATTGTGTTGTTTAAGTGTTCCCTTTATTTTTTTGAGCAGTGTATATACATATATGTCAGAGCGGCATTGGGCTAAGGTACAGTGGCATAGCATAGAATACAGTATATACATATGAGATGGGTGATGCAATATTTACACAATTAAAGTGACTAACATACCGTAGAACAGTATAGAGTACAGTTAATACATGTGAGATGAGTAATGCAAGATACAGATACATTATTAAAGTGGCTAGTGATCCATTTCTAAAAGTGTCCAGTGATTCCTAATCTATGTCTATAGGCAGCCGCCTCTGATGTGCTAGTGATGGCTGTTTAGCAGTCTGATGGCCTTGAGATAGAAGCTGTTTTTCAGTCTCTCGGTCCCAGGTTTGATGCACCTGTACTGACCTCGCCTTCTGGATGATAGCAGGGTGAACAGGCAGTGGCTCGGGTGGTTGATGTCCTTGATGATCTTTTTGGCCTTCCTATGGCATCGGGTGCTGTAGGTGTCCAGGAGGGCAGGAAGTTTGCCCCCGGTAATGCGTTGGGCAGACTGCACCACCCTCTGGAGAGCTTTGCGTTTGTGGGCGGTGCAGTTGCCGTACCAGGCGGTGATACACACCGGCAGGATGCTCTCAATTGTGCATCTGTAAAAGTGAGGGTTTTAGGTGTTAAGCCAAATGTCTTTAACCTCCTGAGGTCGAAGAGGCGCTGTTGCTGTTGTGCCTTCTTCACCACACTGCCTGTGTGGGTGGACCATTTCAGTTTGTCAGTGATGTGTACGCCGAGGAACTTGAAGCTTTCTACCTTTTCCACTGTGGTCCCATCGATGTAACCAGTAATATGTAATACTTTACAATTCTTATTACATATAAACAATTTAGGTTGGCAGTAATGTATCTTGTATACATGAAGACAAACATTAACTATTACTGCATTCAATACATTGTAGCACTCCATGCCAGGGGTCCCATCGGTATCTGTTTGACACAGGAGAATGACTGCCCCCTCTTATTGAAGCCATGAATGTTCACGGCCGACCACATACAGCAGGCATTGGACGCTTTCCTCTTCCCAGACGTTGCTGCCGCATGCCAGATTGTACGCCTGGATAGGTATGTAAATGATAGTTATTTGAAGTATCAGCTTCAATAACCACATCATATGTTATAGCAATTTGTCAGTCTATGAGTCGATGATGTAGCACGCAACCATTGGTTGATGCATGCAACATCTGACCAGGGGAACTTTACTGGCGTTTGCTGAAAACAGGATTCCCCATTAAAGTGAATTGCTTCTAATACACCAGAAGTACAGTATGTCCTTGAACCGATTGTTTTAAAATCGCACACAGAAGAAGTTATAAGGTTACTTTAGTTGCTAACGGCAGCCTACAGTACCCCCAGCCTTCAACTTGAGTTACTCAATGAGAAGGGGCAACACTTGATCTAGCCTGCTAAGTCACTTCCTGGAGTTGCTCAAACTGCACATGTTATCAGAGAGGAAGAGGCAATGCGAGAGGGTGAGAGGGTTTATTCCCTCCAAAATCTGTCCAAACACAATCAAGACATCTTTGTTTTTCGTATTAATTTGGAAAATATTCTAGAATTTTTCTTTAACTTTGGAAATGTGGAGTTGGTTGTGTAGATCGGTGGGGAAAATGTCAAATGTATTCTCTTTGGAGATTTCATTTTAAGGCAGAAAAATGTGAAGACTGTGTAGGCTTTTACGAGCAACTGTATACAGTCATTGGTTTGACGTATCATCAATTTATTGTTCCAAACCGTTTCTTTATTGACAAAAACATACATTAATTGAAGAACAAGGGCATTTTTGTTGGAGATTTGCAAATCATGTGGGGAAATCAATTATTTTGGTCATTTCAATGAGGCCTACGCTACCAAAGGGTTATGTGTCATTCGATGTAAACCAGAACTCTTTCTCTTTACTGTCATTCACAGACCAAAACACCTCTGTCTCCACAAACACTTGAAACACAATTACATGTAAATAATAAAAAAGTTTGATATGAATACAGGATGAATAAAAACAAGAGTCAATGTAATCTTGTATGTGGTTCTCTTTTGTTCCAATGACAGTTCAGGAGCATACTGTTATGTGTGCCTTCGGTTGGCCTGACATCATCCTATATGCCAGATGCACCGGCTCCGTGAGGTTCGCCTTAAAGGTATACACGTGAGTCTTCCCACTGCATTGGCTGATGTTATAGAAGCTCAGCCTCTGAGTATTAAAGCTCAACGTGATCTCCAGTCTGTGTACTGCCAGGGTTCTCTTCAGGGGGATGTCATGGCTCTGCTCGAAAGCCCTCAGCAGGTTGTTGAACCACATCAGGCACCAGGAGCCCTGACTGCTCTCCAGGGCGCTTGTTAGCCCGCTGCGTGCTACCGCCTCGCTGTAGCAAACCCCAATTATCCACGGAGAAGATCCATCCAGCTCCATCTCCCAGCGATGCTCGCCTCCCCAAAAGCTCTGAGTGCTCAGAACCTGGAGGAAGCTACTGAACCTCGTTGGCAGGGCCGGGTAGGGCTGCTTTTTGGTGCTGAAGGTCACCGTCTTCAGGTCCTCCGACAGGACCAGGCTGGGGTGGGCCGTGTCTAGGTCAAAGGTCACCTCTGAGGGGTTGAGGACGCAACGCAGAGAGCGCTGGGCTGCCCCGACTCCCGCCCTTAACTCCGCACTCCTCCGTTCCAGCTCAGCGCAAGCACGGTTCGGGTTCACTTTTAACTTGTTGTCCAACTCCTCTAGAGGTTTCTGGACCATCAGCTCCATAATGAGCGGTTGTTCCGCCCGAAGCCCGTCACTGAACACCCCACTGTCTTGCTCGGTCAGGAGCGATTTGGCTCGGAGCTGGGCCTCCCTCAACTTCTCCCTGAGCTCAGTGGCTTGGCGCACACGTCCGCCCATGCTCTCCTCACTGGGACGCAGTTCCATCTCGATCAACTCCGTCATCCCACTAACGTAGTTGAGAGTCAGCTCCGTCATCTGCTCCAGCAGCTTGGCCGCCCTTCTTCTCAACAGGGCGTTGGTGGTCCTGACCTCGGCCTCCCTTGTCTCCTCCTCCCTCAGTCGGTCCTCAGCCAACTGAAGCCTCAGCGTCAGCTCCGTTACCTGAGATGCTAATAGTAGTTTAGACTTGTCCATCATCGCCGTCTCCGTCTCGGTCCTTACATCCACCAGCAGTTCTTCCTTCTGAGAAGTAGGGGACACTGCAGCCGCATCTCCCAAGCTTGTCTCAGAGGCCTCCTTCCCTGTATGATGTGGCTCCTGTTGCTCTATGTCTAATAGACACTCAGACGTCTCATCGTTGCTCTGGTCAGGCGACACTACCCCTTGGTGGCAATCACCACCATCTCCATCTGTGACGGAGCTGACCTGCCCTGCAGTGGTGGCTTCGCAGCTCTCGATGATGCTGCACATCTTGAAGTTATTCCCAAGGGCCTGGGAGACCTGGAACTCGACCTGGCACTCAGGGCAGAAGTGGCTGGCCGTGTCAGTCTCCATGTACTTCCCAAGGCAGGCCAAACAGTAGACATGGCCGCAGGGCAGGGACACGGGGTCAGAGAAGAGTTGCAGGCAGATAGGGCAGCTCAGGTCCAGCATCAAGGGTCCTTCAATCTCACACAGTGACATGTTGGCAGGCTCTAGAATGCGCAATAAAAAAGCAACAAAAAAGAGTTGTAACAACAACAGAATAGACAAGAATAAAACATGGAAGGAGAGTAAACTCATGGAAGGAGAGTAACCTCATGGAAGGTGAGTAACCTCAAAAGAAATTCAAGACACTTTGCAAGCAATTAGTAGTGTAAACAGTTGAAGTCGGAAGTTTACATACACCTTAGCCAAATACATTTAAACTCCGTTTCTCACAACTCCTGACATTTAATCCTAGTAAAATTCCCTGTCTTATGTCAGTTAGGATCATCACTTTATTTGAAGAATGTGAAATGTCAGAAGAATAATAGTAGAGAGAATTATTTATTTCAGCTTTTGTTTCTTTCATCACATTCCCAGTGGGTCAGAAGTTTTCATAAACTCAGTTAGTATTTGGTAACATTGCCTTTAAATTGTTTAACTTGGATTAAACATTTCGGGTAGCCTTCCACAAGCTTCCCTTAATAAGTTGGGTGGATTTTGGCACATTCCTGCTGACAGAGCTGTTGTAACTGAGTCAGGTTTGTAGGCTTCCTTGCTCACACATGCTTTTTCAGTTCTGCCCACAAATGTTCTATAGGATTGAGGTCAGGGCTTTGTGATGGCCACTCCAATACCTTGACTTTGTTTTCCTTGAGCCATTTTGCCACAACTTTGGAAGTATGCTTGGGTTCATTGTCCATTTGGAAGACTCATTTGCGACCAAGCTTTAACTTCCTGACGGATGTCTTGAGATGTTGCTTCAATATATCCACATAATTGTCCTTCTTCATGATACCATCTAATTTGTGAAGTGCACCAGTCACTCCTGCAGCAAAGCACCCCCACAACATGATGCTGCCACCCCTGTCCTTCACGGTTGGGATGGTGTTCTTCGGCTTGCAAGCCCCCCCCTTTTTCCTCCAAACATAACGATGGTCATTATGGCCAAACAGTTCTATTTTTGTTTCATCAGGCCAAAGGACATTTCTCCAAAAAGCACAATCTTTATCTCCATGTGCAGTTGCAAACCGTAGTCTGGCTTTTTTATGGAGGTTTTGGAGCAGTGGCTTCTTCCTTGCTGAGCGGCCTTTCAGGTTTTGTCGATATAGGACTCGTTTTACTGTGTGAGTGTATCCCATGTCAGAGTATGTGTTCGGAGGGGCAAAACCTGATTTATGTGTGTTACATTCCTCAGGATAATTAAAGAAAACTACCCAGTACATTTATTATAATTTCAGGTTAATCGCACAGAGAGAGCGGTGCTGAGGAGTATTCCTGTCTGTAGTAAAGCCCTTTTGTGGGGAAAAACAAATTCTGATTGTCTGGGCCTGGCTCCCCAATGGGTGGGTCTATGCCCTCCCAGGCCCACCCATGGCTGCGCCGCTGCCCAGTCATGTGAAATCCATGGATTAGGGCCTAATTCATTTCTTTCAATTGGCTGATTTCCTTCTAAGATCGGTAATTCAGGAAAATCTTTGAAATTGTTGCATGTTGCGTTTATGTTTTTGTTCAGTATATATTAGTACATCCTCTTGTAGAGTAGGCCTAATTATATTGAGTGCATGTGTCAACTCTATTCATTTGACATGAACTAGTCTAGAAATGCAACAAATCTTACCCTAAGCATGTCCTCTAGTTCTTCTGAGAGTGAGGCATAGTCTATATTTGTTCCTAATTAATAAAGAAAGTCAGAAATGTTTTTGCTTTGGAAATCTAAAAACAATACTCCAATTGTTGATTGAGTGACAAAGCTAAACTTTGGCAACATGTCAGATGATCTCGCCACATAATGTATTGTCCCTTATCAGGCTCAAGGTCCAATATGGATTTTGCATATGAGGGGCGTTGCAATGGGATAACACGATTAGCCTGGGTACCAGACTGTTTAGCTATCATTCCACTTCTTGTCATGCTTAAAGTTTGGTGTGACAATTCCATCAGGAGTTGGCAAGAGAGCAGAAACAGACTGGCACCCAAGCTAAGTTTAAACTCCCTGTGATCTCGCTCTCTCTCTCTCTCCTGCTGTCTTGACATCTGAATGCTCGGCTATGAAAAGCCGCCTGACTTTTAATCCTGAGGTGCTGACCTGTCGCACCGATCCATAACTCTGTGGGGTTTGAGGCTGGGTTTCTGTATAAGCACTTTGTGACATCTGCTGTTGTAAAAAAGGGGGTTATAAATACATGTGATTGATTGAATAGTAAAGGCGTATTTTTGTAGGCACGAACGGAGGGTAACTTCGCCATTGGCTCGTTGGCCAAAGCCTATGGGGAATGAATTGTGTTTTGGAGGGTTTTTGGATAAAAGCTGGAAATAAGGTCTGGGGTAAACACAGGCTTAGAAGATCTTATACATTTTGTTCGATGAGATAATTCACTTTGTTAATTTTGGATCGTTTATGTAATAAAAACAAGCACATAAAGGCTTCATAATTCATAAAGGTTAACTGATTGATATTATCTCATAGAACAAAATGTATCCGATCTCTATACTCCATACTTATCCAAAAACCCTCCAGAAACCCCATTAATTTACCCTTTAGGAATGGCCGACGAACCAGAGGTAATCTATTTCTGGCGTTTAGAAAGGCAGCCCAATTCTGATATTTTTTTCACTAATTGGTCTTTTGACCAATTAGATCACCAGAATTGGGCTGCCTGTCTAAACCCAGCCTATGCAGCATCAAATAACCATAAAAAAAGTTTTACTTACCTACAATCCTGTTGTTCTGTAGTGATGACTGAATTAAAATGCAATATTTGTTTTCTCACATGCAATGCGTAGGAATGTTTGGATTGGCAGGTGAGGACCTGTCACGTTCAGAGCACGTATTTTGAATGACAGCGCAAAAATCCCATGTAGATAGTTAGGCCTGAAGGTTAAATAGTCAAACGCAAACTGTATAAAATGTGTAGTTGTCTTAAATTAGCCGTAGCCTACTTCCACCAAATGCCAGCCTGTCCATGAAGATAAGAAATATTTGCCTACTTCCTGATATGTTGCACGTTACCTGGGCGTTCACATTTAGTCATAAAACAGAGAACAGTCATATTCTCTAATACTAAGTAGGCTAAATATAGAGCTCCATCACCATGGGTGAAATAAACTGGGTCGTTCCACGAATATAGTACATTTTTGGTATATATAAAAAAATATATATATACTAATTTTATCATTCTGTCAAGACCACATAAAAAAACATTGCAAATTTTTTTTTTTTTTTTTTCAATGAATGACCAATGGACAATGCATTATAGTGAGGTGTCACACGGACTGGGGCTGCTTCCTTGTGGGGCTACAGCACATTGAATCCCTACATGGGCCAAATATAGCAATATAAGTTGGACGCTATTCCCCTACAACTTTTTTTTACTACTGCTAATGAGAGATGGCCAGTCCCATATGGGCTTCTACACAATAGCTTTTTACTTCTTCTTATTTTTGATTCGTGTCCCCCTTCGTTTAAGGCAGGCTATTGAATTTATCTCCCAGGGAGGACTTGGCCTATAGGCCATGATGAATGATTGTGAAGAGATGGCTAGGAAGGGGGAGGAGGGGTTTACATGAAGGGTTTTCTGGGTGGGGAGTGACCAGTGGGTGAGTTTCCCTGTGGTTCCTGCTTTTTGTTACACATCAATGGGCTTATCACCACTAAAGAGAATAATTATATCATTAATATAACATTCCTTTCTGAAAAGAAATGGCAACGCTAGCTATTTTCTCTTGGAATTGGAAAGGGCTAAATTGTCCTATCAAACGTTCCGGCTGTCTTGATATCCTAGCAAGAAACTATATTGCTCCAAGAAACACACCTGCTCCACAAGGACGTAGAATGCAGAACCATTTGTCTAAACTGGCTGCTTTTTTACATCAGCCCAAACACAACTAAAGGTGTATCATAATAATACATAACAAACACGAAATCACCATCTTGGATAAAGGCAAAGACCAACAAGGCACAATCACTTTCCTTAAATGTATCCATAATGGAAAGAAAATTTCCTTTATTAATGTGTATGCCCCAAATGCATTCGGATTCTCTGAACAGCATATTGTTAGAATTAACTGAATTCCATCTGGTTATTGGGACAGACATGAATGACATTACAATCCACACGCAACCAAGACTCTCCAAAATATACTCTGATTACAACCTAATTTATACCTGGCGAGCACATAATCCAAAAGCAAACGAGTACACTTTCTACTCAAAAAGGCATAAAACATTCTCACAAATGTCCCAATGTCCCATTCTCACGAATGTCCCAAACATGGTACCATGTTTCATGAGCTTAAATAAAAATTCCCAGATAATCCATTCACTTGACAGGTGTGGCATATCAAGAAGCTGAATAAACAGTGTGATCATTACACAGGTGCACCCTGTGCTTGGGACAATAAATGCCACTCTAAAATGTGCAGTTTTGTCACACAACACAATGCCACAGATGTCTCAAGTTTTGAGGGAGAGTGAAATTGGCATGCTGACAGCAAGAATGTCCACCAGAGCTGTTGCCAGAGAATTTAATGTTAATTTCTCTGCCATTGTCGCCTCCAATGTCATTTTAGAGAATTTGGTAGTACATCCAACCGGCCTCACAACCGCAGACCATGTGTAACTACGCCAGCTCAGGGCCTCCACGTCCGGTTTCTTCACCTGCGGGATTGTCTGAGATCAGCAGCTGATGAAACTGAGTATTTCTGTCTGTAATAAAGCCCTTTTGTGTGGAAAAAAAAACATTTTTGATTGGCTGGGCCTGGTTCTGCAATGGGTGAGCCTGGCCCCAAAGTGGATGGTCCTATGCCCTCACAAGCCCACCCATGGCTGCGCCCCTGCCTCAACGTGAAAATCATAGATTGGGGCCTAATGAATTTATTTAAATTGACTGATTTCCTTATATGAACTGTAACTCAGTACAATATTTTGTTGCATGTTGCGTCTCTTATGACCGAAAAGAGCTTCTAGATATCAAAACAGCGATTACTCAACTCGAACTGGATGAAGATTTCTTCTCTAATGAGAGCACCAGCTGTTCCGGACGACTGTGTGATCATGCTCTCATATTTACACATCGAATACAATTTATCAGTTCCATTTCACGCCATGTTGTTCATATTAATAATTTATTATAATCTAACGGTTTCTTGCAGTTATTCATCCCGGGTAAAGGGAGTGGTTTTGGGAAGTAAATCCCGGTAAATCTTGGTAACCGGGTTCCCGCCATTCAACCCTAGTGCTAAGTTGCTGGATATTGGCGGAAACTGGGACATGCTGTCGTACACATCAATCCAGAGCATCCCAAATATGCTCAATGAGTGACATGTCTGGTGAGAATGCAGCCCTGGGAAGAACTGGGACATTTTCATCTTCCAGGAATTGTGTAGAGATCCTTGCGATATCACTGAAACATGAGGTGATGGCGGCGGATGAATGGCACGACAATGGGCCTCAGGATCTCATAACGGTATCTATGTGCATTCAAATTGCCATTGATAAAATGCAATTGTGTTCGTTGTACATAGCGTATGCCTGCCCATACCATAACCCCACCGCCACCATGGGGCACTCTGTTCACAACATTGATATCAGAAAACCGCTCGCCCACATGACGCCATCTTTCCGGTACAGTTGAAACCAGGATTCATCCGTGAAGAGCACACTTCCCCAGCGTGCCAGTGGCCACCGAAGGCTAGCATTTACCAACTGATGTCGGTTATGACACCAAACTGCCGTCAGGTCAAGACCCAAGTGAGGATGACGAGCACACAGATGAGCTTCCCTGAGACAGTTTCTGACAGTTTGCACAGAAATACTTCGGTTGTGCAAACCCACAGTTTCATCAGCTGTCCGGGTGGCTTGTCTCTCCTGGACAGCCGACATGGTTACACGTAGTCTGTGGTTGTGAGGCCGGTTGGACGCACTGCCAAATTCTCCAAAACAACGTTGGATGCGGCTTATGGTAGAGAAATGAACATTAAATTATCTGGCAACAGCTCTGGTGGACATTCCTGCAATCAGCATGCCAATTGCATGCCAAGACATCTGTGGCATTGTGTTGTGTGACAAAACTGCACATTTTAGAGTGGCCTTTTATTGTCCACAGCACAAGGTGCACCTGTTTAATAATCAAGCTGTTTAATCAGCTTCTTGATATGTCACACCTGTCAGGTGGATGGATTATCTTGGCAAATGACAAATGCTCACTAACAGGGATGCAAACAAATTTGCGCACAACATTTGAGAGAAATAAGCTTTTTGTGCAAATGGACAATTTCTTGGATCTTTTATATCAGCTCATGAAACATGGGACCAACACTTTACATGTGTTTATTTTTGTTCAGTATAATATATGGCTAATCAGGCTCGGGTAGCAACAGGTTTGAATATTCATGCTGATCAAAGCTTTAATCAAAGCCAGACATATTTACAGTATATGCTTAATAATGCTTCTGAACGGGAAAATACTGGGTTACCCGGGAGAAAAGTGTTCTTGGGATGGAACATGTTTTAAATACCAGGAAAATATTCAACCTCACTTGGCACAGCCATTGAAGAGTGGGACATCATTCCACAGGACACAAATCAACAGCCCGATCAACTCTACGCGAAGGAGATGTTGCGCTTGAGGAAAATGGTGGTCACACCAGATACTGACTTGTTTTATGATCCACACATCTGTGAACAAACAGATGTGTATCTGTATTCCCAGTCATGTGAAATCCATAGATTAGAGTCTAATGAATTTATTTAAATTGTTTGATTTCCTTATATGTACTGTAACTCCGTAAATTCTTTGTTGTTGCATGCTATGTTTATATTTTTTTGCTCCGTGTAATTAGGCCACCTTTTCACTGCTATTTCCAATGATACTTGTATTTGTGTGTATTGTAATGTATAATGCTGTTACAGTATGTCCAATCTATTTTCTCCTCCAGGATGAGGGGACTAACCAGCTGTGACTCCACTCCTTCAGACCCCACTGATCTGCTACAGTCACTCTTATGTTCTACCTTCATGCCTAAACGGAGTACTGTACCTTGCACTAGAACCAGGTGATCTCTTTGTATTTTGGAGTGGAACATCCCCTAAACTTAAATGAACTTGTCAAAAATGTCATGCAGACCCATTGAATGTAGTGAAGGTATGTAGGAAAACTATTTTTTTGTGAAATATCTATTTAACATAGAAATCTCCACCTTCCTGCCAATGTTGGTTGCAATTACCCAACAGTGTACGGTACATTGTGTAGACCACATGAATGTTAACAGTGGTGTATGTTTTCACAAATTGTAATCACTAATGTAGGATTATGGTAGTAGAACTATACTTTAATGTGTTATTTGACTAAGTATTTTATGATGCTTGAAATGTGAGTAATCTGCTATGAATTCTTCAATTTTTTGTGAAATAAAGATTTGATCCTAAAAGACTGAATGGGTGAATCTGTCTTTCATCTAGGTGTTTTAGAACTACCAATTTATTGTTTATCACTGTCAAATATATATTTCTCTCAAGACAGCAGGAAACAAAGGTAACCACGTGCTAACTAACATGCCGCCAGTGTTTTATAGTTGCATTCCTCCTTCCCACCCTTGTATCCTGCAGCCCTCCTGCCAAAGATCTGTCATGTAGTGTGACTAAGGCATTCAGATAGTGAAGTTCTCATTTTCCAGCAAGCTGTCAGTTGATATTCAAATATTGCAAAAATATGAGCACAATCAAGTTCTTTCCAAAGTTTACTGAGGTGGCCAGCTTGCTGTATATAATGACAATTGGGCAATTTTGACCCATTCACCTAAGATGTTACGTATGCTGTCATAATATAGGTGTAAGCTTAAAAGGGGTTCGTTTACAATCTTTGGGGAAGATTGGCGAGTCCAACATGAAATCTCAACTCTAGCACTAACTTGAGTTTTGTCTAAATGCTCTGTTTCAAGCCATTTGACCATGGGTTTTAGTACCGTAATATTTCACCAGTGCACCTTCCTACCATCAGGGTGCAGGACAGTCTTTGCTAGTGAAAACCAAGAGGAACCTAGCTTTGTTTCTGCCTCCGAAAGGCTACGGAGTGAGAACGGCTGAATTCTGGTCTACTAGGCCCTCTGCACAACCAACTCCCCTGAAGTACTACCACCATATCCTATTCCCAATTCAGTAGTTGTCATCAGTGAGGTGCATTGCTGCAAGCTTTGTCCTCCATGACTGGGAAAAGCCCAGAAGATCCTACATGCACCAGGAGTGTTCATTACAGAAACCATTTAAGAACCAAACAGAAGCAGACAGAGAAAAGCAATAGTTTATATTGGACAAATTCAGGTAGGTCCCTTCCCATTTCGTTCCGCTTGCTTCCATTTAATAAACATTTTGCAACAGAATCGGTATAACGAATACACCCCTGGTTTGTATCCCAATATTGTGTTCATTGTTTTCACAGCCCTTTAAGTAGAGTTTAATACCATACAATTAGGAGTAAAATTACTATGCATGTGTGGGCTACTATAAAGGACAGACAGTTTTACAAATATGGCTCAGTTGATACAAGAAAGACTTATATGACAACAAAAACAAAGAATGGGTTAAAACAGTATCAATAAGGACAACTTGCTTATTTTACCATTCATTTTGTCCCAGTCAACCCCGTGCCTTTCCACTGCATATTGTCAGTGTGCTGCTGTAACTCAAAATGAAGGTTTTAGCTTTTCTCCTCCTACTGTGATTTCACCTTCAAACAAGTTGTTTGAGGGTAACCGCTAAGCGAAACGATCTTAATGCGTTCCAGTTGTAAACATTAGTGTCCAGCCACAAAAGTTTTTTCAGAAGTCTCCCATGTAACTATTCAGTAGTAGTTCCTTGTTGTTCTGGTTTTGATATCATAACAGTTATACCAATTAAGGTATAAACCATAACCAAGGGGTATATAGCATTTGGGGGAAAATTTTACTTTTTGCAGACAGTGGCTTGAACTAGTTGCGTAATAACACAATTTTGACTGATGCCCAGATATCACATGACCTGATGGCCAACAAAATTGCATCCCTCCTCTCCTGGGTTCTTCCAAAAGTAAGCCTGTATTGCCCTTTGTGACTCCATGTATAGGGTTCCGTCTTTTGATTAATCATGTCACACAACCTGGATTTTAAAACATTCATTTTAAGCCTTTTCCAGAAATGAGAATTAGACCAAAAATGAAAGCAATTGTCTGGTGCTGGACTATCTGACGTTAAAAAAAAAGAAAGAGGACAGCTTGATGAAGAAGGTAGACTCAGCGATATGACGTAGAAAGGAAACAGCTGAGTGGGTCAATTTCCACAACTACTAAGAGCTTTTACACGAGGCTCAACTGCTCAGCTGTTTTGGTCTTTTATCTACCACCTAACTCATGCACATATACTGTGTGAGAGTGTAGTCTTGCATCTCGCTTGTCCAAACATCTGTGGTGCTGTTCGTGCAACATCACTTCGCTGAGTATACACTACCGTTCAAAAGTTTGGGTTCACTTAGAAATGTCCTTGTTTTTGAAAGAAAAGCACATTTTTTGTCCATTAAAATAACATCAAATTGATCAGAAATACAGTGTAGACATTGTTAATGTTGTAAATCATTATTGTAGCTGGAAAGGCTGATTTTTAATGGAATATCTACATAGGCCCATTATCAGCAACCATCACTGCTGTGTTCCAATGGCACGTTGTGTTAGCTAATTACAGGCACACATATTGATAAGTTACCTTGTCAGAGAGAGATTTGCACGGTTATCAAAACGTCACACCAGGGTAATCCTACACGTAACACAGACCTGATATGAAATAGTTATAAAAATCCCAGACTGAATGGAGTAATTGGAACCACTTTCAGGTTTTACTACTAGGTTTTATGGAATTATGACTTATACGGTTGTATGAAGGTATTCCTAATGTTGTGTACACTCACTGTGACTTTTATTTAGAATGTAATGTAATATCTTACGGAGTTCTTGTCCATTTACTGCTCTGTACTTTGCCATGTACTTGTACGCTTTATCTGGACCCCAGGAAGAGTAGCTGCTGCATATGCAGTAGCTAAATGGGGATCCTAATAAACTAAAAACAACTTGTCATTTACACGTTGGAGAATGTGCTTCGAACTGCAGATTCATCTTTCATGTTCACAACTAATCAGTTAACATCATTTGCAAGTGTGTAACTACAAAACTATTCTGTACACTCAAATCATTGTCAATGATTTAACTTCATAAACTACACTCAAATATACATTTCTTAGATTCTTTCCAGACCTCAAAAGAATTTAAAAAAATCTGAAACCTGTGAATTTCCAACTCTGTTGACAGCCTCATTTATGTTTCAATATTAGGTCTACTATTAGCCTACTTGCATAGTAGAATTTGGATTAGCCTGACTGTGAAAGACCAAGATTTATCATTTTAGGTCATTGAGAGTACATTGCACTGTTTGTCATAGAATTTGTCACACAGAGCGTGTTTCCTTCGCTTGGCGGGACGCTTAGGATAATTCTTTTTTAGAAAGTTTTGAGTGTCCCCACTCCAGGCACCACTACACCTCTCTTGCAGTAGGCTACTTTTTAAAAACGGCAAAGCACATGTTCTAACTCAACTCAGACAAAATAAGACAAAAAGAAACATGGTGTGTTTAACAGTATTTACTTTATATTAAGATCATTTGATAAAAACATACAGCAACGACAGGGCTTTTCGGGTCCAATGCAATTTCTCTAGTCTCCACACAGAGCCCATGGTATTACTTTGGATTACATTAATCAATATATTTAGAAATATCAATACATATAAACGCTTATGAATCATATAAGCTAGAAGGCACCGTGTCAAACCAGACCATGGCCATTTCAATTCCCCAACCGGTTCCATTTACTCGACCCTGGAACGTGTCCGATTCTGAACCACCCGATTCACGTATGGCCTAGGATAAATCCATATCGAAACCATATATAGATATCTATATGGCTCATCTCGAAAACATGTAGTGTAGTACCTTAAAGGGAGTGGTGTGATTCGAGCCTACTGTTAACTAGTAGCAACACACATTCTGCTAAGATCTCGCCCATAACACACCTCTGCGTAACAAAAGCTAATGAGGGGATATAGCTTTAACCCAGACTTTAGAATGAACCCCTAACCTACTATGCTATTGCACCTGTCCTGAAACAACCCCTAGCCCCTACTCCCTCGTCGCTTGTGTAGAGCTGAAACACTTTTTCCAGGGTGCAAGAAACCTGATCCACCACCCTGACCACTGCGGGAACAGGGGCTAGGCATTGATTCTTTTTGGGCCCTTTTTCTGGTTGGGTCCTGTGTGTATCCAACTGCTACCAAATCCTTGATGCAAGAGCTTCAAAATACATAGTGAAGTCAACTACAAACTAGATCAAAAAGCTAGCTTCCAGTCAAAAGCAGCAGTTCAAGTCATTTTGGTCTCAGACGGGCTTACTCATCACATTTTCTCTATTACACTGACTGTATTTTCAAGCTACAATATACTCTTTAGGGTCAACATGCACACACACTTCTATTGGATTACAGCGAGTACAGGCAGAGAGAAAGTTGGACAATTCCAGATCAGTCCCACTAGAACACAAAGCTTAAATACTCATGTTGTTTGGCATTGTTTTTTGGGGGGCTTCGTTTTCAATCAAGCTAAAGGCTTACTTACCTTTTCTACGCTAAAAAGCTGTTTTGCGCTCAATGGTACAATGAGCTAACAAATATGTTTTTCAAAACAATATATAGGATGGAATTGTATGCATACACCAAATGAAGTACAAAGTTCAGGCATAGTGATAACAAACCTAAAACCTAAATATAGTGATAACAAACCTAAAACTGAAAAGGGTGTTTTTGTCCAGTTGCGTCTGTACGTGGATGTTATAATTTGTATAGTATACTAGTATACAGGTTTGCTAACTGTGTTTTAAAATGTCAAAGCTCTTTTTGGAACTCTTGAGACGCACAAATGTACCTTGCTCCAGTATCGTTTGGATAATGGCAATATGGCACGGCCAGTGCAGTGACTTTTTGCAATAAATATTCCACAATATGAAGTATACAGTGTTGTGTAAATGAACAGTCATCGATGCATATTTGGTCTCAATTTGGCTCTGTGCATGTCTGTGCGTGTGTCACCCAGTAATTCCTTGAAATCCATACACTTGAGTTTTGTTCTCTATTGCTTGAGATGAATGACACAGGATAATATAGAGTATTTTAAATGAGAACCTTTCACATCGAGAATATTCCAGGCAATGAACACTTAGTAAAGCTATTTATGAATTCAGAAAGGGATCGACAGAGAGAGAGAGCAAAGGTGAGGAAAGAAAGACAGTGTGTGTGCATGCGCGCGAGTGTCTAGTCCAGAGAGGACTGGTCCAGTGGTGTGTGTGTGTGTGTGTGGGTCTAGTCCAGAGAGGACATGTCCAGTGGTGGTAGGGGCTCTCTCCAATAGGAGAAGTGGCTGTACTCAGGGCAGTGGAAGGAGGATGACGTCCCATCCTTGGAGATCTCAGGGAAGAAGTGCTCCACCAGCTCGCCGAGGTGTGTGTACCTGTGACACACACACACAGAGCATAATGTGCTGGAGCTATCGCAGCTCTATGAATTCAGTTTTACTTATCAGGAGTCAGCGGATAGTTCCAATTCGCTGAATATTAAGTGACATGACACAGAATGCTCTAAACCAGAGCATGCAGTTAACATGAGCAATCTTTTTTAAAGAATGTAATTGAATTGGGACTGGGAAAACTGTACTGCACGTGTTGAGTGTGCACTTATGAGGAGTCGACTGACCACTGTCACTCTTCTCGGTTGGGTAGTACACTTACGATGACTTGTTCCCTTTGGTCTTCTCTTGAATGAGCTCTCCTTTGGGGTTCACAGTGAAGATCCTGGTGTCAGGGACACCCACCTTCTTATAGGCATAGGCATCCTGAAATAACAACACTCAAATCAAACTTTATTTCAAATATATTAGATACACCTCAATCCATCACCCAGGGAATGGATTTAGAAACACAGGCCAAACACATAGAAAATGAGTCAGCGGTGTGTCCCCGAACTACCACACAGTAAGCAGCAAATATCAACCAGGGCTTGACATTTATAAAATAAAATAAAAATGTATAAAAAAAAGTTACGAGTTTTTACTTGTCCGAAAGCTCAAGTCACTTTTCCAAAAATAGAAAATGGTCTGTAACACCATGGGCCAAAAAGGTGGCTGACAATTGTGTTGTATGTTGAAAGGAACCACTTAAAAAAAAAAAATCATCATCATTATTGCCATACAGAGAATCAGACAAAAATTGCATTCAAGCCCGTCTCAAAATACAACACTGACACTTTAAGACAAACCTTTCACAAATGTCTCTCAATTCAGGTTTCAAGGGAGATCTATTGATAGCATGGGAGCCATTTGTCAAGTCGGCTATTCTAAGAACATTCTATAATGTTGTCAAAATTACATGGCCAATATTGATTTGAAGGGAATCCATGTTTCCCAACGGTGTCAGATGTTTTTCTCAACTCCCGATACTGAGCACTTGAGAGACTGTTTTACAACCAAAGTAGGCTATGTTGCATTGGTTTTATGAACGCACCCGTTCAACTGCCATTTGCGGTTATTCACAAGTGCTTTTTTTAGGGCATAGGACATAACAATGACATTAATACATGCAAATAGCTAAACAGCCAACTACCCAAATAAATTTGCCAGACTACACGATATGTTTTGAATTGGCCATCTAGTTAGTCTGTTGTCTATCATTAATGTGACGAGGCCTGTGTTAGTACCGTACGTGTGTGGCTTACGTTGGTCCTGTTACCGAAGGCTGCGTAGAAGGGCTGCCTCTGGGGATTGAACAGATCTCGGATGTCGGTAAGGCAGGCGACCTTAAACACCTCGGGCTTTTTCTCCACCACCTCTCTGTGCAGGGCAGAGAAGAAACTGCTGGGGGCCAGCAGCACGGGGCCCTTGGGGAGGACGGTGCCTTTGTCGTTCACCCACTGCAGGTAGCCCTTGGTGATGTCGGCCATGCCGATGGCCCGCGCCGAACAGTACAGGAACTTGTAGCCGTTCCTAGGAGGGAGAGAGAAAGAAAGAGCATGGGGAGAGAGAGTGCGGGAGAGAAATATAGAATAATCTTGTCGGTTATCAACAGCTTCTAATGAGAAGCTCAGCATGGCATATTCAGACCAGGAAGTGTCACAATGTCACCATTTTTGGGCACATACAAGTGTTTCGGCACCAATGCATGCACAGTAAAAGTTAAAAGGAGGGTATCATTGGGCTGCTTCATGTTCATTATGTATCAAACAGAAGACATGTCCAATAAGAAATGCTAATTTTCATCTCCAAACGGTTTGCTGCGGTGTGCCCTACTGAACATGACCCTGGTGTGAGCGTAGGCACTTACTGGTGGATTTTGTGGTACAGTCGGGCGATGCCCTGGTGCGTCCAGTCTTTCCCCAGCTGAGGTAGGATATGCCCAAGAGCATCAGACCTATAACGAGTAAGCAGAGAGTTATTAAATCACTGAACACACATATACACTGGGGTTCGAAATGATTGACACCTTGATAAAGATGAGCAAAAATGACTTTATAAAATGAATATATTGAATACAAAAAAAGACAAGAAAATTATAGTATTTTATACTAATCCAATTGCTCATGATTACAGATCATCCTGAATGAATCGTGAATAATTTACATTTGATATTTGTCATTTAGCAGACGCTCCTATCCAGAAGCAATAAGGGTTAAGTACCTTGCCCAAGGGAACACAGATATTTCACCTAGTCGGTTGGGGATTCAAACCAACAACCTTTCGATTACTGGCCCAACGCTCTTAACTGCTAGGCCGATGCTAATACGACCTTTAAACAGGTTAACATTCACAAGGCCGCAGGGCCAGACAGATTACCAGGACTAGTACTCTGAGCACGACCAGCTGGCAAGTGTCTTCACTTATATTTTCAACCTCTCTGACCCAGTCTGTAATACATACAAGTTTCAAGCAGACCACCATGGTCGCTGTGCCCAAGAATGCCAAGGTAAACTGTCTAAATGACTACCGACCAATAGCACTCACATCTGTAGCCATGAAATGCTTTGAAAGGTTGGTCATGGCTCACATCAACACCATCATCCCAGAAACTGGGACTTCCTGACGGGCCGCCCCCAGGTGGTGAGGGAAGGGAAAACTTCCACACAAGCTCACAGAACGGGACCGCCGAGTGCTGAAGCGCGTAAAACTCGCCTGTCCTCAGTTGTAACACTCACTACAAAGTTTCAAACTGCCTCTGGAAGCAACATCAGCACAATAATTGTTATTTGGGAGCTTCATGAAATGGGTTTCCGTGGCCGAGCACCAGCACACAAGCCTAAGATCACCATGTGCAATGCCAAGCGTCATCTGGAGTGGTGGAAAGCTCGCCGCCATTGGACTCTGGAGCAGTGAAACGTGTTCTTTGGAGTGATAAATCACGGTTCCCATCTAGCAGTTAGACGGAACGAATCTGGAGAACGCTACCTGTCTCAATGCATATTGCCAACTGTAAAGTTTGGTGGAGGAGGAATAATGGTCTGGGGCTGTTTTTCATGGTCCGGGCTAGGCTTCTTAGTTCCAATAAAGGGAAATCTTCACACTACAGCATATAATTCAATTTTAGACGATTCTGTGCTTCCAACTTTGTGGCAACAGTTTGGGGAAGGCCCTTTCCCTGTTTCAGCATGACAATGCCCCCGTGCACAAAGCGAGGTCCATACAGAAATGGTCTGTCAAGATCGGTGTGGAAGAACTTGACTGGCCTGCACAGAGCCCTGACCTCAACCCCATCGAACACCTTTGGGATGAATTGGAACACCGACTGTGAGCCAGGCATAATTGCCCAACATCAGTGCCCTCACGAACTCTTGTGGCTGAATGGAAGCAAGTACACAAAGCAATGTTCTAACATCTAGTGGAAAGCCTTCCCAGAAGAGTGGAGGCTGTTACAGCAACAAAGGGGGACCAACTCCATATTAATGCCCATGGTTTTGTAATGAGATGTTCCAGGAGCAGGTGTCCACATGCTTTTGGTCATGTAGTGAACTTACTCCAACACACAAACTCATCACACACGCTGCTGCTACAGTCTATTTATCCATCCTGTTGCCGAGTCACTTTACCCCTATGAACACACTACCGTTCAAAAGTTTGGGGTCACTTAGAAATGTCCTTGTTTTTGAAAGAAAAGCACATTTTTTGTCCATTAAAATAACATCAAATTGATCAGAAATACAGTGTAGACATTGTAAATGACTAATTGTAGCTGGAAATTTCTAAGTGGGCCCAAACTTTTGAACGGTAGTGTACATACCTATCTCAATTTCGTCATACCCCCTTGCACATCGACTTAGCTTTTCTATATATATATATGGGGTACTATCATTGCGTATTCATTCCTTGTTACAATTTTTTTCTTCCTATTATTATTACTTATTCTTTATTGTTTGGAAGGTAAGCATTTCACTGTGAGTATAAACCTGTTGTTCACAAAGCATGTGACAAATACCATTTCATTTGATGAGTGAGAAAGTTAGGTCAAAGATCCTACCCCCAAGACATGCTAACTCTCACCATTACCAATAACGGGAGGATAGCATGTCTTGGGGGTAGGATCTTTGACTTTCTCACTCATTCACAATTTATTGAGGATTATCCGTAATCATGGTAGCATCCACAATGTAGAAGTGTTCAGAAACATATTCTATTCTTATTTACAATAACAGTGACTCCAAAATGACACAACACATTATTTACCATTCATTTCTATTGGGTACAAAATACTCCAAAACACAGCCAAAAGAAACTGGAAATGCATCCAACAAGTTTGTAGTCACAAGCTTGATGTGTTCATTGCGTGCTAGGAATATAAGACCAAATATTAAACTTTTGACTCTTAACACACATACCTGTATATTAAAGTGAATTTGTCCAAATACTTTGGTTCCCTAAAATGGGGTCTATGTACAGAAAGTCCTGTAAATGGTTTACCTGATATGAATGAAAACACCGTCAAATTAAAGCTGACAGACATCACTTTGAATAATTTCAAATGTGCTGAAGTACAGAGCCAAAACAACAACAAAAAACTAAGTCGTTTGAGTATCTGTACTTTTACTCCACTACATTCCGAAAGAAAATATGTCCTTTCTTACTCCCATACATGTTGACTGACACCCAAAAGTACTCGTTACATTTCGAATGCTCAGGCAGGACATCAATATGGTCCAGTTCACACACCTATCAATATAACGCGTTGTCATCCCTACTGCCTCTGATCTGGCGAATCACTAAACACAAATACTGCGTTTGTAAATTATGTCCGAGTGCTGGAGTGAGCCCCTGGCTGTCCGCCGTAAATAACAAATAAAATTGTGCCGTCTGGTTTGCTTAATATAAGGAATTTAATGTATAGCATTTCCTTTTAATCATGACAATTTAATAATTTCCCCACCACTGTACTGAAGTGCATTTAAAACCAGATACTTTTAAACTTTTACTCAAGTAGTATTTTACTGGCTGACTTTCCCTCTTACTTGAGTCATTTTATATTATATAGTATATTATATATATATAGTATAACTACTTTATTTATCAGAATCTTTAGGAGTATCAATATTTTTGACCGCTACATTTCTGAGAACAGTTTGTTTTACTTGTTAAACAAAATCTCTTTCTCTGAGCAATTGATGAGAATAAAATTCTGCTCACTTTGTGATGGTGCCGTCGATGTCGGAGATGACGACGCGGTCGTCCCAGTTCCACAGGTAGATGGCGGCCTCGCAGCGACAGGTGCCCTGGTACTGAGTGGTCACGCTGAACACAACCTTGTTGGCCCCCTCCCGCAGGTTCAACCGCTCCTGGCCACAACACAATCACAAGGTTAAGATGGCTTACTGAGGGGGCAGGGAAATTACCACATGGTCGGGATCATGAGGTAGTGGTCGTGTGTGTGTGTGTGTGTGTGTGTGTGTGTGTGTGTGTGTGTGTGTGTGTGTGGCAGTGATGACGTACTATCTGATCGGAGGTGAGGCGTAGGGACTTGCGGTACATCTGGCTGAAACACTGGGCGGTGGTCATGGTCTCGGAGGTCTCTGATGATAGGCTGCCGTCTCGGCCCAGGCCCGCCTCCTCGTCGCTTGTCAGGTCATCGAGAGTCGCCCTGGACAGTCACACATACAGTCACACGCGCACACAGTATTTTAGCACGCGGTCTTATTTCTCACTATATGGTAGGTAACTAATGGAATAGACGAGCAATTCTGCTAAAAGAAACCACAAAAGGTCAAATTCAAACTTTTCATGGAACTCTTTTAGGCAAAACGTGCATTTTGAGTTACGCATATGTGGAACAATGTGCGTCTGTGATCACTCACAGTATCGTTGTCGAGTGACCGGAAACAGAGGTTGAGGCTTCTTCAGTCTCTGCTTGTGCCTTCTCTTGATCCTGCTTGGAATTCTCTCCAGTCTGTAGTAAGACGGAGAAAAATATTGTTATAAATTAAAAGCTAAGCAGCTGTTTTCCCATTATCCTTCAATAAGATGACGATTTATGACATTCCAATCCAACTAAAATGTCAAATGAAGGTGCGCTGGTGCTAGACTGGGACAAATACTGTATGTGCGACGGCTAGGGGTCCCCAAAAGTCCTGGGTCGTGTCCATTCGGCCACACCGTAGCATAACATTTTGCAACAGAAAAATATTTCAGATAGTACCTCCCAGTTTTCTTCAGTTTCGTGTCTACTGAACACAACCCTAGCCTGGATTGAAAAACACTGTGATAGGCTACCTGGTTTGGGTTAGTGTCCATGTCCTTCCTCCTCCAGGAGAACCACCAGCGGCCAGACTTTTTGGGCATCTTATCCTTCACCAGCTGGTCAATGGCACTCTACAGACAGACAGCACAAGGTTAAAGGTCATATATTACACCTGCCACCACTTTCCCTGCTTTCCAATTATCGTTCCTTTATCCTTGGGTGCGTTCAGTACTACAGAACGGTGTGCAAAATTTAGTTCAATGGAAACGGTACTGTAGTGAAGGACCAGTTGAAGAACGTTGTAATTATGGTGGCCCAGAGGACATTTGTGTATAGTGTTCCGCAGGAGTTTACTACATTTTACATTTGAATCATTTAGCAGACGCTCTTATCCAGAGTGACTTACAATAGTGAGTGCATACATTTTCGTACTGGTCCCCTGTGGGAATCGAACCCACAACCCTGGCGTTGCAAGAGCCATGCACTACCAACTGAGTCACATGGGACTACTTCAAATGGTCACACCCATATTGATCGTGCCACAACATGGGGCCACCCCTCGCCACACCCACCAAACGGGAGCAAACGTACCTCAAAAGCTGTTGAAGAACGCTGCACACCGTTGTGAGGAAACGTGTCATTCAGTACAAACCGTCACGCAAAGGATGAATCAAACTGAACGCACCCCATAAAGTGTGCCCTGGTATACTACTCCCCTGGTGTTTCCTTTTAACATGAGTCTTCAATATTCCCATTTAAGAAGTTTTAGGTTGTAGTTATTATAGGACTATTTCTCTCTATACCATTTGTATTTCATAGACCTTTGACTATTGGATGTTCTTATAGGCACTATAGTATTTCCAGCCTAATCTCAGGAGTTGAAAGGCTTGAAGTCATAAACAGCGCTGTGCTTCAAGCATTGCGAAAAGCTGCTGGCAAACGGAGGAAAGTGCGGTTTGAATGAATGCTTACGAGCCTGCTGCTGCCTACCACCGCTCAGTCAGACTGCTCTATCAAATATCAAATCATAGACTTAATTACAATATAATAAACACATTAATATGGTCAAATCCGTAAACTATAATTTTGAAAACAAAAGGTTTATACTTTCAGTGGAATACGGAACAATTACGGTCTTTGTTAATAAGAAATGGTCTTCACACAGTTTGCAACGAGTCAGGCGACCCAAACTGCTGCATATACTCTGACTCTGCTTACACTGAACGCAAGAGAAGTGACACAATTTCAGGCACCGCATTGATTATATGCAACACAGGACAAGCTAGTTAAACTAGTAATATCAATCAATCATGTGTAGTAAACTAGTGATTATGTTAAGATCGATTGTTTTTTATAAGATAAGCTACCGATTGTTATGAAAACTTGAAATCGGCCCTTCTGATTAAATCGGTCGAACTCTACCTCATACATTCAAAAGTATTACAATGGAGTAGGTATAGACTGGTGAGAGATCGGTGATATACCTTTGGTAGATTCTTTTGAAAGACTTGCATTGACAGGACCATAGGGGCAGCTACTGCCCAGTTATAATACCTAAAAGAGCACCAAAAAAACGAATTAGTCAACTGACAGAGACCTATACAAGTCATACAGTATAATGGCAGAACCACAAGATCAGATGTATTGTATATCATTACCATATATGGAACTTACTTTGAGTTGATGCAGATAACCAGATTTGGATCTTCGATGAGTCCAGGGTTGCTCACCAAATCTTGGTAGTTCACAACTTGCTCCATAAACTTATCTGGAACAAAGGGAAATGGCAATAGAGATTGTCTCATCAATACAAATGGGTAAAAATGTAAAAAAAAATAATAGGTTACCACGTTATTCATGGGCTGTACATTTCGTCACAATATTGTTTTGAACATTTGTTTTAGGACTGACGGCAAACTGAACATTCTATTCAATACATCTTTCAATAGGTGCTGATAAGAGATCTGTTCTAAAGTGCATTACTGTCGCTTGAAAACCTGACGCCATATCTAAAAAGGTAAATTATTACTAGCAAAACCTTGTGGCATCACTTTGATGTCGCCAGATAGAATTTAGTTGCAGTATAACGTTTGGTTAGATGGAGACCGGACTTTAGCTAGCTAAAGTTAGCATTTGTAGCTTTTTTTTTGACAAGCTTTGATGGCTAATGACAACATTGCCAACTGCCTAAAGTAACCTTGACGACATGATGGCAAAGCTGTTTCCTACAAAATATTTGCCTACTTTAGCAATGTCATTGTATTTCCAAACCATTACAGTGTAATTTATGCAAAACAGTCATACATTCAAAGTCATTAGCCCTCATTCTACTTTTGGATATCAAATATGGCTGGAGGGTCTGTAGAACCTTGATAACAATGGCAACTACACAACTGAGTGAGAGAGGTGCAACCCATGAGTACAATGGCATTGTTGAATACTTGTTTTTTTCGTCTTGAAGGGCATTCTAGAGTGTGCATTATTTCCCATTACAAAACAGATTGTTTAAATCCTGGATGCTGATTGGTTGATTTGCAGGGGTCGTGGGACAACAACTTCCACAAAATACAATGACGTGTTAATGTCATAATTCCACTGTCCCGCAGCCCAGGCAGGAAAATTCTGAAACTTTATCGCCCTTGGGGAAAAAGCATCTACACATACATTTTCCCATGCTACTATTTGGTTTGAAACAGACCTACCTGCCTGGCTCTAAGCTAACTAGCTACAAGCATTTCGCTACACTCGCATTAACATCTGCTAACCATGTGTATGTGACAAATAAAATTTGATTTGACATGCCAATGATTTGTTTAAAAATAGCAACGTCGAACCATGGACAGCTCTTCCACTCGTTTGCCATCAACGGAAACGTCACTATTAACATCCACTAGCTTGGTTTGCGCGGACTCGCCAACTGTAATAGTTGATGCCTATGTACGCCTATTCGATATTTATTAAATCATTTATTGAAGTACTTGTAGCTCTTCATCATTGAACCTCTGCTAGCTAGCTGCATGCCAATGATTTGTTTAGCATAGCAACGTCGAATGAATAGAATGAACAACTGGGTCAAAACACCAGAAAATTATTAACGGTCAGGACGCTTGGGTAGCAACTTCAGAATGTAAAACCTAATTTACTCATTAAAATAATGTTTTTAATGAAAATATTTTATAATTATGTTGGCAACTATTTTATAAAAGCAATAAGGCCCTCAAACCCGGGGATTATCGTGTGATACCTCTCGACTAAGAGCTGTTCTTAGGCCCCGGGTTCTCAGGCCTTATTGCTTAAATAACGCACGGCAATATTCAATCGCTATGAAGTTCATTCTTTTGAAAGCAAAAGTCAAAATGAATATATTATTGGCATTGTTGAATTAAATTTTCATAGTAGCAAGCTAGCAGGACTGACGTTTTGGTTAGATAAGCTAACAAGTCTGTTTGTTTGGTTACAAAGACAACTATTGTAGCTATCAAATAAACTTGCTAGCTACTTCAGTGGATGTTGAACACATTTCTACTGGCAAATTAACACATTTCTAGCAGCAAATGTGCTAAATTATAGCTGTGCTATAACTGGGATAATCTAGTCAGGGCCCTATGCCTTCTGTGGAAAATACAATTCTGCTAGTTCGTCGTGGCACACACTTTCACATCATTCATTATTTTCCACAGGACACATAGCCCCTCACTGATTATCCCATACTTAGTCCTTTTTAGATGAAATAAATACTGTCTTCATTGTTTACTCACTAGCTTGAGAAAGACCATCATTAGGAGCAGCAAAGAGTGAAGGAAATGTGTCCTTTCATGAGACATGCACAGCTGTACAGAAATATACATAAAGTACTTCCAATATCTCCCTCACACTCTTTGTCACACACACACACACACCTTTGTTGATTTGGCTGGTGTGGCCAGTGCGGCCGCAGAGGGACATGCTGACATCCATGTGGTCGGAGGTGGAGTCCGACAGGTACTCTGTGCCGCTGTCCATGGCCCCGCTGCCCACCGACTGGGGAGACTGGTTACCAGACCCAGACCCTTGCTCAGCACCCGGCCGCGAGCTCCCTTCTGTCTCACTAAATGGAGAGCAGAGGGAAAATCATCTACCTCTATGCCTTTGAGTTTACTTTGTGAATTGCCTGAGTTAAAAATGGAAGTGACCCCAAAACCTGCTTCCAAATAATAATTAATAATCTAATGTTACCATTTCATAATTATAAATGTGTGAAAATACTAGTTCCAAGCTGTTGCATTTATCATGGGCCGTTTTCTTAAAGCTTCTCAGAGTAGCAGCGCTGATCAAGGATCGGGGTCCCTCTTGTTCATGTATTTATTATGGGTCCCCATTCTATCTGGGGTCCAGCAAAATTAAGGCAGTTAATACTTTTTTAAAAAACATTACAATACATTCACAGGTTTCACAACACACTGTGTGCCCTCAGACCCCTACCACATATCTACAGTACTAAATAAATGTGTATGTATAGTGCGTATGTTATCGTGTGTGTGTGCCTATGTTTCTTGCTTCACAGTCTCTGCTGTTCCATAAGGTGTTTTTTTATCTGTTTTTTTAAAAATCAAATTTTACTGATTGCGTCAGTTACCTGATGTAGAATAGAGTTCCATGTAGTCATGGTACTATGTAGTACTGTGTGCCTCCCATAGTCTGTTCTGGACTTGGTAACTGTGAAGAGACCTCTTGTGGCATGTCTTGTGGGGTATGCATGGGTGTCCGAGCTGTGTGCCAGTAGTATAGACAGACAGCTTGGTGCATTCAACATGTCAATACCTCTCATAAATACAAGTAGTGATGAAGTCAATCTCTCCTCCACTTTCAGCCAGGAGAGATTGACATGCATATTATTAATAGTAGCTCTCTGTGTACATCCAAGGGTCAGCCGTGCTGCCCTGCTCTGAGCCAATTGCAATTTATCTAAGTCCTTTTTTGTGGCACCTGACCACACGACTGAACAGTAGTCAAGGTGCGACAAAACTAGGGCCTGTAGGAACTGCCTTGTTGATAGTGTTGTTAAGGCAGAGCTTCGCTTTATTATAGACAGACTTCTCCCCATCTTAGCTACTATGCATCAATATGTTTTGACCATGACAGTTTACAATCTAAGGTTACTCCAAGCAGTTTAGTCATCTCAACTTGCTCAATTTCCATAATTTATTACAAGATTTAGTTGAGGTTTAGGGTTTAGTGAGTGTTTTGTTCCAAATACAATGCTTTTAGTTTTAGAAATATTTAGGACTAACTTATTGCTTGCCACCCACTCTGAAACTAACTGCAGCTCTTCGTTGAGTGTTGCAGTCATTTCAGTCGCTGTAGTAGCTGACGTGTATAGTGTTGAGTCATCCGCATACATAGATACTCTGGCTTTGAGTAAAGTCAGTGGCATGTCGTTAGTAAAAATTTAAAAGCAGCAAGAGGCCTAAACAGCTACCCTGGGGAATTCCTGATTATCCACATTATAGCAGGGGATGTAAAGCCATAACACATACTTTTTTCCATGTGATCTTGTTCATTATGATTAAAAAGTTCAAATGGACCATAGATCAGCACTCCTACTCTGAGACACTTTATGAAAACAGTCCCAGGAATTGACTGTAAATAGAATGAGTGACTGAGATCCGATTGGTATTTAACAGTGGGATCAATAAGACTTTGATGGGTTCTGATTTCTCGACTTAAGAATTCATGAAATAGACTTATTCATTTCACCAAGGGAGAAAGGGTAATGTATAACGTTTACATTATGTCAGGATATGTTATTGTTAGCCATCAGGGATCCTATGGGAGGAGAAGAGAAACAGTCTGGTACCAATCACAATGACTGCCTGAGTTGGGGAGGAGTGAGGAATTTGGGCAGAGGTCAGGTTAGATGAAGTGAGGAAGAATATATCACTAATCTTCTGGATATCAACAGAGGTGTATTGGCTGTTCAGATGTGTAAGGAGGGGCTCAGCGTAGGAGAAAGGGTTAAATATCAGTGCTTGTATGAATATGTTCTTCGTCTGTTCAACTCTTCGGGGTAAATAAACTTGGTTGGAGCATTTATAGAGTCCGTCAATTTCTTACTCTGATATTTAGAACTTTGAAAAACACTCTGATATCTTAAGTCGAGTCCCTAGCAGTGTGACCTGCCTTGTGAGGACAAAGTCAAGCCTAAGATAAGATAACATTTCTCATGATCAGTTTAGGGAATGCATCCTTCTACATTATCCACACAGAGTTCATCCATTTGTGTCATCCTTGACACTGAGTAAGTGTGGATTGCGGAAGGCATGCCAACTAGGAACTTGGGTCATATCGAGACAGAGTAGGGGAAAGGTGACATATTTTGGGCTGCATATTATGAAATCTATTGCCTGTTGACCTCCATTAATATTTAACCCCAGGAGACACCAAAACATAATGTAAAAAAAATAAAAAGTGGTATGAAAAATTAAGAGCAATTAATCTGTGCTCTCACCTATCATGTATGAACACTGATTACATTGAGGGAGGGTGGAAAGAAAGAAATCAGAGCAGGGAGCCCTTTACCCTTTAGGCGGGAAGTAGAGCGCTGCGACCACTGGGTCAAGGTTAGACAGGTCGTCCAGGTAGATGTCGGAGGGTCCTAGGTGCTGACTGCGTTTACCTGTGTTCACAAAGCACAGCAGCACAGAGACTGAGCACAGAGAACCACCACACAATTCAAAGTCAGGTCAAAAACAACACAAATACTCTTCAATCTATTAACATAATGCTTATACCCATAAAATCCCTGCAGATCTAAGGGATAAGTGCCTAGGGTTTAGGGAGTGAGACTAGGTGTTCATTTGGAATTGAGTATGGGTAGATCTGTTTCTCCCAGAGTTCTCACCTTTCTTCTTGTCTCTGTGCTCTGCTTTGCCCATTGTTACTGCTGAGCCAGAATGCTCCTCCCCCAGAGCCTCAGTGGCTCCCATGTCTGCCACTCCAATACTCTCCGCAGCCTGATTGGTCAGGGAGTCCTCTGTGGCTCTGTCTGTCATAACAGATGTGATCTCCATCTCCTCCCCTCCCTCGGTGCAGGGCTTGATCCCGCTGTTGCCCTCACTCACGATAACTCCTTCTGCAAACCCCTGTCCATTGGATTCTGGTAAGGCACTGTGCTGGTCTGGGTGTTCTATCCTATCGAGAGACTCTGTGATAATGTTGGGACCTGCTACACAGGCTAAACTAGCTGCATTGGCTAAGCTAGCAGCGTCAGGTAAGCTAGTAGTGTTTGCTAAAGTAGCTATGCTGTTGCTAGCTAGCCTGTCTGTGCTGGTTGTGCCGGCTTTGCTACCTTTTTTGGATGGGATGTGTGTGTCTATGCAGTCGTTTTCAATTAGGCTAACTGTGTTAGCTACACATTCAACATCGCCTATGCTTCCTTCGCTAGCTAGGCTATCAGCATTTCCTACATTAGCAATGCTAACTATGTTAGCCAGGGAGGTTCTTGCTTCTTTCAGCTCAAGGTTGGATGCAGACTCCTTGGCTCCCTCCTCCCCTGCCTGCAGGGTCTCTACTTGGGGCTGCATTTTTGTATGCCCTGGGGCCTGGGAAGAGTCTATGCTAGCCATCGCTAATGATGCTAAAGTCAGTGGCTCTGCGGTGGGGTGATGTGGGCTGGAGGTTCTCTCCAGGTCTATGGGGGAACTCTCTGTGGGTGGGACCGCTGGTCCGGTCCTGGGCTTGGGCCTGACCACCACCGTCACGCTACTGTTCGTTCGGCCACAGCTGAAACCGGGCTCCTGGCCCATGTCGAAGGAGTCCTGCCACTGGATGGTGCGGAAGTGGGAGCTGTCCGAGCAGTGGATGCCAGGGGAGATGCGCTGCACCTCCACCGTCCCCCTCTCCGCCAAACACATCTAGAGGGAGCAGGTAAAACAAAGCAGTGTAGTTATGAATTTCTTCAGTACAAACTTTCTACATCAACTTATGACACCTGTACGCCCTGTTATATCATACCTTTGGAAAGCCACCCCAGTTCCACTGCATCTGAGGCCCTGAAGACTCCTGAGGCTTCACCAGCAGCTCGGAGTCACTCTTGGGGGAGGAAGGACGACTATAGAACACACTAGATACAGAGAGGCTTCATTAATAGAAGGAGGGATTGAAACAGAAGAGACAAAGAAACTGTTCTTCAGAGAGAGAGAGAGAAACTAAAAGAGAATGAGAGGGAGACAGAGAAGATAAAAAGAGCGAGAGAAAGAGAGAAGCTCTAAAAAGGCCATGCATACTAGAGGTCGACCGATTATGATTTTTCAACGCCGATACCGATTATTGGAGGACCAAAAAAGTCGATACCGATTAAAATCGGACGATTTAAATGTGTTTGTAATAATGACAATTACAACAATACTTATTTAAACTTAATATAATACATCAATAAAATCAATTTAGCTGTTGTTCAATTTGGTTTAAATAATGCAAAATCTAAATTTTGGAGAAGAAAGTAAAAGTGCAATATGTGCCATGTAAAAAAGCTAACGTTTAATTAAGTTCCTTGCTCAGAACATGAGAACATATGAAAGCTGGTGGTTCCTTTTAACATGAGTCTTCAATATTCCCAGGTAAGAAGTTTTAGGTTGTAGTTATTATAGGACTATTTCTCTCTATACCGTATTTTATCTAACGGGTGGCATCCATAAGTCTAAATATTTCTGTTACATTGCACAACCTTCAATGTCATGTCATAATTACACAAAATTCTGGCAAATTAGTTCACAATGAGCCAGGCGGCCCAAACTGTTGCATATACCCTGACTCTGCGTGCAATGAACACAAGTAGTGACACAATTCCCCTTGTTTAATATTGCCTGCTAACATGGATTTCTTTTAACTAAATATGCAGGTTTAAAAAAATATACTTCTGTGTATTGATTTTAAGAGGCATTGATGTTTATGGTTAGGTACACGTTGGAGCAACGACAGTCCTTTTCCGCGAATGCGCACCGCATCGATTATATGCAACGCAGGACACGCTAGATAAACTAGTAATATCATCAACCATGTGTAGTTAAATAGTGATTATGATTGATTGTTTTTTTATAAGTTTAATGCTCGCTAGCAACTTACCTTGGCTTCTTACTGCATTCTCATAACAGGCAGGCTCCTCGTGGAGTGCAATGTAAGGCAGGTGGTTAGAGCGTTGGACTAGTTAACCATAAGGTTGCAAGATTGAAAATGAAAAATCTGTCGTTCTGCCCCTGAACAAGGCAGTTAACCCACCGTTCCTAGGCCTTCATTGAAAATAAGAATGTGTCCTTAACTGACTTGCCTAGATAAATAAAGTTGTTAAAAATAAAAATAAATAAATAGGCCAAATCGATGTCCAAAAATACCGATTTCCGATTGTCATGAAAACTTGAAAATCGTCCGATTCCGATTAAAATCGGTCAACCTCTAATGCATACATAAGCTAAATAAACATAATTGACACCGGCAAGCGCAGTTTGCAGGTAATTTTTTTCCTATTGAATTATCATATAATTCCCACGCACCTGCAACAAGTAACCTCAGATGTGTGCTTTTCCTATTTTAAGAGAGCGGGAGAAAGACAGTAGGGAAAAAAGTGACAAGAACAGAGAGAGTTCAACAACTTGAGAGAGAATGAGGGGGACAGACGCAGAGAGAGGGTGAAAGAGAGAAAATGTGCTTTCTTGGACACAGATTAGCCTAAATTAGAAATGTCAGATTCCTGTATTTCTGACGTCTCAAACGCTACCTCCGGAGGTCGCACACAGCACTTGCCAGATAGTTGCTCCCCTCTTAGCAGCGCAGTGTAAAAATAATTGTCTCGTTAAGCCGAACATTCATATAGTAAAAATACTAATAGCAGAGCAATATTTTTGAAACAGCTGAAATGTATTGACATTTTTCATTATATTTGAGACTTGTTTATTGAGTTACATTCTGAAATTGTTGCCGCATCTTTAACACTAGAACCGCTGGGCCTCGAGGGACCCCCCTTCAAGCTAACGAGCAGTCATTCTGACTGCAACATTCTCAGTGTAATTAATACATTTCATATATGCTATCGCTAAAATAATAATTTGGTTGTACTCATGGTGTTAGGTAACAGAATACAATTTTTCCCCCGTTTAAAATAAAATAGTATTTTCATTAGTTTATGTCGCTGTTGGCTATATTTAAAAACATTCAACTGTTCAATCAATTCTTTGTTCAACTGTTCTTTGTCATCAAAACTGAGGCAACGCGTGATCTCTTTTGAAGCCATCCCGTGACATGGTTTCTCCAAAGAAAGGTATCCCATACATGTCTGACCAGAAGCCCTCCATAGTTTAGGTACACTCTTTCCACCGAATGCTCCACGGACATACAGGAATGAAATGAAAGCTTCCAGCTCATTAACAGACAGATCCCAGGCAGTGTCTCCTTGATCCCTGTGTGCCTCAGCCACAGTCCCTGTGCTGTAGCATGTCCATGTCAAATAAACAACGGAAGCTGCTGAGGGCGTTACCGATGGTAGTTTTTTTTCTTGAGATGTAGGGCCCGCTCTCTCAGTGATTTCATTTTGTGCTGATAATGGACCTGTAGCATTGTCACCGGCTTGTTCTATCTAACCGGTGTCGTCCCTTCCCCTCTCCCGTCGAAACTTTTCATTTGGGCACCTGCTCAGTGCGTACCGTTCTGTTTTTTTTTGCGTATAGGCCTTGGAGGTGTAGGTATTGGTTGAGGCTCAGAATCAGAAAAATAAAATCAGAGATGTCATGACTCATTTCTTCCCCACCATCACAGTCATTTTCATTCAGATTTTGTAGCAACACTAACACAGCATGTGCATCCATTCATCTGGGTCTTCTTGCCATTGTAAGTTATACATGTTCTCATTCTCTACTCCAAGTAGGCAAGCGTAGTCGGATAAGACTGCTTGGATTTGGTGAACTGATATAGGGTACATACCATTTTGAGATGATAATTAGAATATTACAATACGATGGCCCGCACTGTTCATCAGTCACAAATCGGTGATTACATAATTATGCATTGTTCGTTCCCTCAACTCACATATTCACACTTTACTTCATCTGTTGTTGTATGTGTGAAATTATTTTCGGTATAGTTTAAAGTCAGTTTCGAGGGAACTATACACTGGGCACTGCACCTTTCAATGTCAGGAGAATGAGCAGAGAGGGCTATACTGTCGGAGAAAGAGGGGCAACGGGGGGGGGACCGTTAAAATAATGACATTCCCTCCTAAAACTGGTTATAACTCCAGGTCTTAAAAGTGGCAGAGTAATAAAATAAATTCATGAGCAGTCAAAAAGTTTTTTTATTTTTTTATTTCAAAATTTTACATTTTGAGAATGACAAATATTAATTTCCACAAAGTTTGCTGCTTCAGTGTCTTTAGATATTTGTCAGATGTTACTATGGGAATACTGAAGTATAATTACAAGCATTTGTGTCAAAGGCTTTTATTGACAATTACATGAAGTTGATGCAAAGAGTCAATATTTGCAGTGTTGGCCCTTGTTTTACAAGACCTCTGCAATCCGCCCTGGCATGCTGTCAATTAACTTCGGGGCCACATCCTGACTGATGGCAGGCCATTCTTGCATAATCAATGCTTGGAGTTTGTCAGAATTTGTGGGGTTTTGTTTGTACACCCGGCACTTGAGGATTGACCACAAGTTCTCAATGGGATTAAGGTCTGGGGAGTTTCCTGTTCATGGACCCAAAATATCGATGTTTTGTTCCCTGAGCCACTTAGTTATCACTTTTGCCTTATGGCAAGGTGCTCCATCATGCTGGAAAAGGCATTGTTCGTCACCAAACTGTTCCTGGATGGTTGGGAGAAGTTGCTCTCGGAGGATGTGTTGGTACCCTTCTTTATTCATGGCTGTGTTCTTAGGCATAATCGTGAGTGAGCCCACTCCCTTGGCTGAGAAGCAACCCCACACATGAATGGTCTTAAGATGCTTTACTGTCGGCATTACACAGGATTGATGGTAGCGCTCACCTTGTCTTCTCCGGACAAGCTTTTTTTCGGATGCCCCAAACAATTGGAAACTGGATTCAGAGAAAATGACTTTACCCCAGTCCTCAGCAGTCCAATCCCTGTACCTTTTTGCAGAATATCAGTCTGTCCCTGGAGAGAAGTGGCTTCTTTGCTGCACTTCTTGACACCAGGCCATCCTCCAAAAGTCTTCACCTCACTGTGCGTGCAGATGCACTCACACCTGCCTGCTGCCATTCCTGAGCAAGCTCTGTACTGGTGGTGCCCCGATACCGCAGCTGGTTCAACTTTAGGAGATGGTCCTGGCGCTTGCTGGACTTTGAGCGCCCTGAAGCCTTCTTCACAACATTTGAACCACTCTCCTTGAAGTTCTTGATGATCCGATAAATGGTTGATTTAGGTGCAATCTTACTAGCAGCAATATCCTTGCCTGTGAAGCCCTTTTTGTGCAAAGCAATGATGACGGCACGTGTTTCCTTGCAGGTAACCAAGGTTGACAGAGGAAGAACAATGATTCCTTCCAGTCTGTTATTCAAACTCAATCAGCATGACAGAGTGATCTCCAGCCTTGTCCTCATCAACACTCACACCTGTGTTAATGAGAGAATCACTGACATTATGTCAGCTGGTCCTTTTGTGGCAGGGCTGAAATGTAATGGAAATGTTTTTTGGGGATTCAGTTCATTTGCATGGCAAAGAGGGTCTTTGTAATTAATTGCAATTCATCTGATCACTTCATAACATTCTGGAGTAAATGCAAATTGCCATCATACAAACTGAGGCAGCAGACTTTGTGAAAATTAATATTTGTGTCATTCTCAAAACTTTTGGCCACGACTGTACACTTGCTGTATTTGGCGCATGTGACAAATACAGTTTGGTATGACTTCTTTAGCAGTTCTAGTGTTAAAAAGGGTGTTTTCACCCCTTGGCTGCTTTGAGCCACCATCCAAGCAAGAAGCCTGCAGCAAGAAGCTGATCAACTCACCAGGGGATTATCAACATTTCAGTCGCAATTTTGCATTTACCTCCTACAGTATAATGAAGCCTGGTTTGATCTCAAGTAACTTTAAAAATGCTGAAACTGTACTTTAAATACTTGCATGAGTGGTAAAGGTTCATGTATGATATGCTAACGTTACTAGCTAGCCTTGTGTTGTAAGTTATTGTCCTTCTGAATGGTGAATTTATCGCCCAGTGTCTGGTGTAAAGCAGACTGACGCAGGTTTTCCTCTAGGATTTTGCCAGTGCTTAGCTCTGTCTCGTTTCTTTTTATCCTAAAAGTGTCTGTCTTTGCCGATGCCAAGCATACCCATACCATGCAGCCTCCACCATGCTTAAAAATAAGGAGGCAGTTACTCAGTGATGTGTTGGATATGCCCCAAACATCAGGCTTTGAAATTAAGACAAAACGTGTATTCCTTTGCTGTGTTTTTTTTGCAGTATTTAGTGCCCTGTTCTATAAAGGATACATGTTTTGGAATATTTGTATTCTTCTTTTCACCTCTTTCATTTCGGTCATTATTGTGGAGTAACTACAAGGTGGTTGATCCATCCTCAGTTCTCCCTTCACAGTAATTGAACTCTGAAGCGGTTTTACAAACACCATCGGCCTCATGGTGACATTCTTGAGCAGTTACCTCCCTGTCCAACAGCTCAGTTCAAAAGCATGACTATCTTTGTTGTTTCTGGGTTGAATAATACACTTTCGAAAAGCTCCCTGGTCTTTGTAGTTGAATCTGTGCTTGAAATTCAATACTCGACTCAGGGACCTTACAGATGTACAGTACCAGTCAAAAGTTTGGACACCTACTCATTCAAGGGTATTTCCTTTATGGTTACTACATTGTACAATAATAGCGAAGACATCAATACTATGAAATAACACATATGGAATCATGTAGTAACCAAAAAAATGTGTTAAACAAATCTAAATATATTTGAGATTCTTCAAATAGCCACCCTTTGCCTTGATGACAGCTTTGTACACTCTTGGCATCGTCTCAACCAGCTTCCTGATGAATGCCTTTCCAACAGTTTTGAAGGAGTTCCCACATATGCTGAGCACTTGTTGGCTTCTTTTCCTTCACTCTGCGGTCCAACTCATTCGAAACCATTTTATTTGGGTTGAGGTCAGGTGATTGTAGAGACCAGGTCATCTGATTCTGCACTCCATCACTCTCCTTGGTCAAATAGCCCTTACACAGTCTGGAAGTGTGTTTTGAGTCATTGTCCTGTTGATAAGCAAATGATAGTCCCACTAAGCGCACACCAGATGGGATTGCGTATCGCTGCAGAATGGTGTGGTAGCCATGCTGCTTAAGTGTGCCTTGAATTCTAAATAAATCACTAACTGTAGTTTCTCTTTGCTTATTTGAGCTGTTCTTTCCATAATATGGACTTGGTCTTTTACCAAATAGGGCTATTTTCTGTATACCAACCCTACCTTGTCACAACACACCTGATTGGCTCAAACGCATTAAGGAAAGAAATTCCACAAATTAACTTTCAACAAGGCACACCTGTTAATTGAAATTCTTTCCAAGTGACTACCTCAAGAAGCTGGTTAAGAGAATGCCAAGAGTGTGCAAAGATGTCATCAAGGCAAAGGGTGGCTACTTAGTAGAATTTCAAATATATTTTTATTTGTTTAACACTTTATTTGGTTATTACATGATTCCATATGTGTTATTTCATAGTTTTGATGTCGTCACTATTATTCTACAACGTAGGAAATAGTACAAATTAAGAAAAACCCTGGAATAAGTAGGTGTCCAAAGTTGACTGTACTGTATGTATGGGGGACATAGGAAGGGGTAGTGATAAAGAAATCATGTCATATATTTTTGTATAACGACCCCTATTATTAGTGTAAATGTTGTATAACGACAAAGTGAAGCATTTCTTCACAAAAAATATTGTTATCACATTGTGTTATTTAACACTGTACAGGAATTAGTGGTTTTGGGTGGATTGTCCTTTTAATCTCCAGTAAACAGCCCCTTAGAGCAGTGGTTCCCAAGCAGTGGCTTCCAACCTTTTTAAAAACTGAAGCACACCTCCATGGAATAAAAAAAATGATAAAATGTTCCTATTCATTTATTTAGTGAATAGGAACATTTTAGGTGTGACGCATCATTTTTTGCTCCCATCTCATCTGATCCATTCTGCAAATAATATATTTCCTTTGGCAAACATTTTTTATCATAGTTCCTTACTTATGATGATTCATTTGTGTGGACTCTTAAAAGCGTCTTGCGAAACTGCGCTAGAAAGAATACATTGCAGACCCCGCCCTCAGAAGCCCTGCCTTCCTAAAGCTGTAACACCGGTGCTTGCATTATTTTCCTCAATTTATGTACCACTCTTCAAACAAGCGAAAATGTGTTATACCTCGGTAAAACGGTTTGGCAGCCTGAGTGCACCGGACTGGAAACAACGATTTAGATGTAACCATGTGTGCCATTCGATGGATTATCTGAGAGGCACTGGTGCCCCAAGTCAAAATGTGTCAAAATGTGCAATCCACAGGTCACGTTTCTAAGTGAGAGGTCAAAATAATAAATTACACCAGTGGAAAACCAATACATAAGGCTTAGCTGGTAATTTGTCTGACCTGCTCTCTGAGGGGGACCACTCTCCCTCGGAGTGAGGGTGTACGTCCCTGGTCTGCACGGCCCCCAACTGTTCATACGGTTGCTCAGACAACGAGAAGTACACCGACTTACTGTTAGGGAGACAAAAGAGCCAGCCACAGGATATATCAGAACAGAAAATCTGATCATTCAAAGCCATATACCGAATGCTATATCTAACAATAGGACCTGGGTTAAATGTATTTGTCTTTTTCACCTAACACTTGGTGTTTTGATTTAGATTGGCCAGCACAATGAATCCAATAGAATAGTCATTCTTAACCAATAGAATTAAGGTTTTCAACAGGAGTTGACATTGACCTGGCGAGCATGGGTGTGGTGAGCTCCTCTTTGGAAGGGCTCTCCTGTTCTGTCTGCTCCCGCTCTCTCTCCCTCTCATCGGACGAGGAGCTGCCATCATCCCTTAGGTGGGAGTCGGAGCGTATGCGTTTGCGCCGCCGCTTTTTCCTGCGTGCGCTACCGGAAGTGGGGGGGCCTTCGAAGGTCTCCTCGGCCCCCTCTGGGAGCTCGATGAGGATGGGCGACGTGCAGAGGTGGGCTGGCACTCTGGACTGAGGATGAAGGGGAAAAAAATTAAGACACAACTAAAATACAAATGAGTTGTGTTAATGTACGAGGCTACACATACAGTGGGTATCATAAGTATTCACCACCCCCCCCCTTGGATTCTTTCACATTTTGTTGCATGACAAAGTGGGACTGAAATACACTACATGACCAAATGTATGTGGACACCTGCTCGTCGAACGTCTCATTACAAATGCATGGGCATTATTTTGTAGTTGGTTCCCCTTTGCTGCTATAACAGTTTCCACTCTTCTGGGAAGGCTTTGCTGCAGGGACTTGCTTCCATTCAGCCACAAGAGCATTAGTTCGGACACTGATGTTGGGCGATTAGGCCTGGCTCGCAGTCGGGGTTCCAATTCATCCCAAAGGTGTTCGATTGGGTTGAGGTCAGGGCTCTGTGCAGGAGGAGGTTATTGAAAATCCTAGTATCGGTATTACGAAATATACCATTTATACCGTATACCGGGGTATCGCCCAAGCCTAGTTGGGATGCCCATCTGGGAATTGAACACCAGTCCCCTGCATGACAGGTGGGGAACAACTCCGACAAACAGACCTTCTCCCCCCCATCTCAGGCAACCCTGATATCGTCGTACACTGTTTTTTCTTTTAAAAGAGAGAGCCTTCTCCAGTAAAGCCAATTTTCCTAAGAAGTCACCGACAGAGTTCAGACTCTTGTACGCTGACACCGGTCACATGAACTGGTTCCACCCCAGGCAAACAAGACAGCACTTGCACACCACATGCCTTTGGGCATGGTCAGAGGTTCAAATCTGTCTGGTTAGCCTTTTTGAGCTCTTACAACTGGCCATCTTACTCAAGCAAGGAAGCACTGGCTACACAAGCAGAGCAGAAGTGGTAGGCTTTTGGCAAAAACAAATCCTGCCCAAACAAGGAAGCGTTAGCTACACAAGCAAAGCAGAAAGTAGTTAGCTTTTAGCAAACACAAAAACGAATACCAAGACACAAAACATCTAGGGGACGAGTACTCGCTCCCCACTAAGACACCTAAGTCGGAGCCAAATCTAGTAGTCCGTGTGTTTGAAATGTTAGTAAATTGAGTGACATGTTCTCCTTCAGGCGAGCTGAAGAATTGAGGAAATGAATGCAAGCCCCGGTGTGACAGACAGGCAGGCGGGGCTTCCCAGGGCTGGCTCTGAATTCATTGGCCCATTGGGCATGTTTTTTTCTTTTTTTTCTTCAGGTGAATTTGATTGGTTGTTGACTCCCCATAGTATGTTATGCCGAGTGACTGACTGAAAGGGAAGAAATCAGACATTGAATATCTCTTTAAGGATGGTCAAGTTAATAATTTGGCTGTGGATGATGTATTAAACCACCCAGACACAAAGATACAGTCGTCCTTCTGAACTGAAGGACAGGAAGGGAACTGCTCACGTATGTCACCATGAGCCCATTGGTGACTTTAGTTCAATGGCTGTCATGGGACATTACTGTGACTCCACAAGAAAATGATACAATAATAATAAAACAGAATACAAATATTCCAAAACATGCATCCTGTATTTAACAAGGCACTAATGTAATAATACAAAAAATATCATTTTGAGCCTAAATACAAAGCCTTATGTTTAGGGCAAATCCAACTCAACACTTCACTGAGTAACTGCCTCCTTTTCAAGCATGGTGGTATCTGCATCATGGTATGGGTATGCTTGACATTGGCAAAGACCGGGGAGTTTTTCAGGATAAAATAAATGGACCTAAGCACAAGCAAAATTGTAGAGGAAAACTTTCCTCAGTCTGATTTACACCAGACACTGGGACAGGAATTCACCTTTCAGCAGGACAATAACGTACAACACAAGGCCAAATCTACACTGGAGTTATTTACCAAGAAGACATCGAATATTCTTGAGTGGCCTACTTCCAGCTTTGACTTAAAAATCGTCTTGAAAATCTAATGCAAGACTTGAAAACTGCTCTAACGACAATCATAACAATTAACCTAATAAGACACACAGCTGTGTATTGCTGTCAAAGGTGATTCTAACATGTATTGACTATGGGGGTGAACACTTATCTAATCAAGGTATATTAGTGCTTTATTTTTCATTCATCTTTAACAAATGTTAGATAATTATTCCTCCACCTTGACATTACAGTATTTGGTGTAAACCATTGACCAAAAATGACAAGTAAACACATTATAATCCCACTTTGTGACAATAAAATGTGAAGAGTTCCAAGGGGGGGAGGGTGAATGCTTATGATAGGCATTGTACATTGTCAATAAGCCAAAGAATAAACATAACAGGCTACATCACCTATCCTATTAGCTTAACACGTCTACAAAAAGAGGTTCACCTCCACTAATGAACAGACCTATAGGATCAAATATATATATATTTTTTAATTGGACAAACCTCAAAATCCTCATTTTCCTCCACAAAAAAAGCTTCTCCGTTGTCCCCCAGCTTCATTTGCAGGTAAACTGGCTCCCCATTGATCTCAATGTCCACCTGCAACACAGTCACAGTCAATGTGTGTGTGTGTGTGTGTGTGTTTAAGAGAGAGCGTGAAAAAGGGTATGTTTGTGAGAGGGTATGTCGATCATCTGTATGTGTATTTATCCGCTTACATACAGTGCCTTCAGAAAGTATTCATACCCCTTGACAAACTTCACATTTAGTTGTGTTACAGGCTGAATTCAACATTTATTAAAATGTATTTGTTTTCTCACCCATCTACACATAACATCCCATAATGACAAAGTGAAAACATGTTTTTAGAAATTGTAGAATTTTTGGGGAAAATGAAATACAGAAATATCTCATTTACATAAGTATTCACACACCCGAGTCAACACGTAAAAAAATATTTAAAAAAAATCACTTTTGGCAGCGATTACAGCTGTGAGTCTTTCTGGTTTAGTCTAAGAGCTTGGCACACCTGGATTGTACAATATTTGCACATTATTATTTTTAAAACATTCTTCAAGCTCTGTGAAGTTGATTGTTGATCATTGCTAGACAGCCATTTAAGTCTTCCCAAAGATTTAAGCCGATTTAAGTCAAAACTGTAACTAGGCCTCTCAGGAACATTCAATGTCGTCTTGGTAAGCAACTCCAGCGCATATTTGACCTTGTGTTTTAGGTTCTTGTCCTGTTGAAGGGTGAATTTGCCTCCCAGTGTCTATTGGAAAGCAGACAACCAGATTTTCCTCTAGGATTTAGCCTGTGCTTAGCTCGATTCTATTTCTTTTTATCCTAAAAAAAAAAACTCCCTAGTCCTTGCCGATGACAAGCATACCCATAACATGCTGTAGTCATGGATTTGCCCCAAACATAATGCTTTGTATTTAGGCCAAAGTCCATTCTTTGCCACAGTTTTTGCAGTTTTACTTTAGTGCCTTATTACTAACAGGATGCATGTTTTGGAATATTTTTATTCTTCTGTACAGGCGTCCATCTTTTCACGCTGTCATTTAGGTTAATATTGTGGAGTAACTACAATGTTGGTGATCCATCCTCAGTTCTCCCCTATCACAGCCATTAAACTCTAACTAAGTCACCATTGGCCTCATGGTGAAACTCCTGAGGGGTTTCCTTCCTCTCCGGCAACTAAGTTAGGAAGGGCACATGCATCTTTGTACTGACTGGGTGTATTGACACATCATCCAAAGTGTAATTAATATCTTCACCTTGCTCAAAGGGATATTCAATGCCCAACAGGCCCCACTGTTTCATAAGGTGTATTTTCATAGGGTTTTTAATCTGATTATACTGCTTACATCAGTTAGCTGATGTGGAATAGAGTTCCATGTAGTACTGTGTGCCTCCCATCGTCTGTTCTGGACTTGGGGACTGTGAAGAGACCTCTGGTGGCATGTCTTGTGGGGTATGCATGGGTGTCCGAGCTGTGTGCTAGTATTTAAAAAAACAGACAGCTCGGTACCTGTCAACACCTCTTACAAAAACAAGTAATGAGGAAGTCAATCCCTCTTCCACTTTGAGCTGTGAGAGACTGACATGCATGTCATTAATGTTAGCTCTCCGTAAACTTTTAAGGGCCAGCCGTGCTGCCCTGTTCTGAGCCAACTACAATTTTCCCAAGTCCCTCTTTGTGGCACCTGTTCAACTGAAGGACCTTACAGATAGTGTGTGTGTGTATTGTATGTCATTCAAAAAAAATATTTTAAACACTATTATTGCACACAGAGTCCATGTAACTTATGTGACTTGTTAAGCAGATTTTTTACTCCTGAACTGATTTAGGCTTGCCATAAAAAAGGGATTGAATACTTATTTACTCAAGACATTTCAGCTCTTCATTTATAAAAATGTCTAAAAACATGATTACACTTTGACATTATGGGGTATTGCGTGTAGGCCACTGACAAAAAAAACATCTAAATTTAATCCATTTTAAATTCAGGCTGTAACACAACAAAATGTGGAAAAAGGTCACGGTGTGTGAACACTTTCTGAAGGCACTGTACATGCACCCATCAGGTGTAGGCTACACCACACACACTCCAGTCTTCTCCTTTTCCGTACTCGCCATACTCACCACTTTTTCTTTGGAGCGCAGCACCCCCAGCTTGCCGAAGCGCACGTGGAACGGCGAGCACTGGAGGCTGCCGTCGGGCTGGCGCACCACGATGACATCGATGCCCCCCGTGAGGGTGGCCGGGTTCAGGCCCCGGTACAGCTCCTTCACCGTCACAAACACCGACTCTGCCAGCTGCCCCACGTAGTTCATGGTCTGGGACTGGAGGTGGAGGGAGAGATAGAGCAGGAGAGAAAGAGAGGAGGGTGGAGGGGGGGGAGTGGAAGAGAAAGTGGGTCAAGGGGAAATTCTTGTCCAACGTTTACGCAATTCTCTACCAATCAATGTTCTTGAATTGAGAATACATAAGGCCTAGTCCAGGCTCCGACTGCAAATTGTGTAACATGTTTTGAGACCTCGTGAAAGGCAAACAATATCAATGCAATTTGTCATCGTTCAATAACAAGGTAGAATATACTCTTCTCTCTTCCTCCCTATAAGCTACACTCCCCTGTGGGCTACTGCCATATTTCTTTCACCTGTTGTTTCTTCCCATGTGCTTTTACCCGGTTAAATCAAAACACAATAATCGAGCTGGACTACCATACAATCAACTTTTTACAATACCTAATAATAATACAGCCTAGTAGGCTATCCAAGTTTGTTGGCAGAATACAACATACATTTACCTTACCAGGATCATGTCCACTCTAAAATCTTGTCACGCTAAACCGAGATGCCAAGCAGCTAACCTAAGTGTTTTAAACAAGCTTTCTTGACCCTTGGAATATGTGAGAGTGTTGATTAATTATTATAAGTTAAAGATCCACTGCTCTGAGGAAGATCAAGGTCCATCATTACACACCCAACAAAACAATATGGTGATGTAATTTCCTTTAACTACTCATGATGATGCATTGACCTACCTTATATGGAGTTCCTATTTATGGTGTTTCATAAATTTTCTATGCTGTTTTGTCACTAAGACGGGTCTGGGGTTGTAACAGTGTAATAGACTCTAGGCCTACAGAGAACAAATCAATATTGAGAGATGTTTTGGTACTCCTGGTAGCCTACTTGCATGAAATTCCCTGTAAAACAGCTTACCTCTGCCTAATAAGAAAAGATGGGATTACATCAATTATTTCTGACAACATGTAATCAGACTTAGTGACTTCAGAAAGTATTCATACCCCTTGACTTATTCAACATATTGTTGGGTTACAGCCTGAATTCAGTATTAAATGTATATATTTTTGTCTCACCCATCTACACACAATACCCCATAATGAGAAAGTGAAACAATGTTTTTAGAAATGTTTGCAAATTTATAAGAAAATGAATACAGAGATTTAATTTACATAAGTATTCACACCCCTGAGTCAATACATTGTAGAAGCTCCTTTGGGAGCGATTACAGCTGTGAGTCTTTCTGGGTCAGCCTCTAAGAGCTTTCCACACCTGGATAGTGCAACATTTGCCCATTATTCTTCAAGCTCTGTCAAATTGGTTGTTGATCATTGCTAGACAACCATTTTCAGGTCTTGCCATAGACTTTCAAGTAGATTTAAGTCAAAACTGTAAGTAGGCCATTCAGGAACATTCACCGTCTTCTTGGTATGCAACTCCAGTGTAGATTTGGCTTTGTGTTTCAGGTTATTGTCCTGCTGAAAGGTGAATTAAATCTTCCAGTGTCTGGTGGAAAGCAGACTAAACCAGATTTTCCTCTAGGCTTTTGCCTGTGCTTAGCACCATTTAGTTTCTTTTTTATCCTGAAAAACTCCCCAGACCTTAACGATTAACAAGCATACAAATAACATAATGCAGCCACTGCTATGCTTGAAAATATGGAGAGTGGTACTCTAATGTGTTATATTGGATTGCCCCAAACATATCACTTTGTATTCAGGACAAAAAGTAAATAGTTTTGTCACATTTCTTGCAGTATTCCTTTAGTACCTTGTTGTAAACAGGATACATGTTTCAGAATAGATTTACTCTGTACATGCTTCCTTCTTTTCACTGTCATTAGGTTAGTTTGTGGAGTAACTAAAATGTTCATCCTTCCTCAGTTCTCCTACTACAGCCACAAGACTCTAAACTGTTTTAAAAAAGTCACCATTGGCATCATGGTGAAATCCCTGAGCGGTTTCCTTCCTCTCCGGCAACCATTTAAGAAGGTCGCCTGCATCTTTGTACTGACTGGGTGTTTTTATACACCGTCCAAAGTATAATAACTTCACCATGCTCAAAGGGATATTCAATGTCTGTGTATTTTTTTTTACCCATCTACCAATAGGTGCCCTTTGTGAGGCATTGGAAAACCTCCCTTGTGTTTGAATCTGTTTGAAATTCACTGCTCGACTGAGGGACCTTACAGATAATTGTATGTCATTCAAAAAAATGATAAACACTATTATTGCACACAGAGTGAGTCCATGCAACTCATTATCTGACTTGTTAAGCACATTGTTACTCCTGAACTTATTTATGCTTGCCATAACAAAAGGGGTTGAATGCTTATTGACAAGCAAGTTCAGCTTTTCATTTTTTATGAATTTGTAAAAATGTCAAACATATTTCCACTTTTATATTACGGGTGTAACTTTTAAATTCAGGCTGTAACACAACAGAAATGTGGAAAAGTCAAGGGCTGTGAATACATTCTGAAGGCACTGTAGCTTAGGCTACATTTTGAGTTGTGTCCAAGAGTGTCCTTTAGTCAAATCCATACTGGCAAACTGATTAGTAACATTGTAGAGAAAGCCATGAGGTCCAAAAAGCATTTTCAGCATACACGCTTTGACAAACCACAACATGAGAATTAAAATGAGGATTCTATGACTCAGTTAAACAAATCCCATAGCCTAGGCCTAGCCCCAAGGCTAATAAAATATTTGTTTCTGCATTTTGTAGTAACCTCTATTGGAAGTGATCACATATTTAACAAGACTGAATTATGATCAAGCTACTACTTTTGAATGAAAACCACTCCGTGATTTGCATATAAGCTTTGAAGACTCTCCACAAAAACTAGGCACTATAACAAAACTAGGCCCAAATAACAAACAAAACAGGAGAAACGAGCATTAATTGAGGCAATTGGGCTGTTCTACTTTTATTCTGACGGGCCAGTGTTGACAATAGGATTTCGACAGGTGAAGGACTAGCCTATCAGAATCTAGAAGACCGATAAAACAGGCTTCAGGCTAATCATGGAGTCACAACAAAATGTTGAATGTGGATTAAAGCGACTTAAGAGGAAAGACAACAAGACCAAAAGTTAAATCTTGAGAAACAAAGCCTTCCCCAAAGGATATGGCTAGCAGTTTCAGGCCTTACCAACAGAGAGAAGTGAAGTTGTACTTTCTCCACAAGGCCTTGTTCCCTGGACCCCCCTTCCGCCATCAGTCACCCAAACTTCCTTCATCCCCCAGAATTCTTTATGCTCCCCAAAATCGCTCCACTGGCCTTCCAGTTAGCCCTACGCTAGGCTACATTTTGGACACTTAGGCTAGAAGACTACAAAGCCACCTTAGTAGAACCGCGGATACTTTGAAAAGAAAAAGTCATTTTCAGCCCTTTTTCCTAATTGACATAAACGCCTAGCGTTAATAGTCTCTAGGCCCATGTGTTCTGAGCTGGAATGCAATATAGAAGTCTATGTGAGAGACCCAGTATATTCACTCACATCACCGCTCCCTCGATCACTAAAACACACACACACACACACACATTAAGGCACGTATACACAATTCACACTTCCCCTCTCACTGCACATGACAGCCAGGCCAGCAGTTTCTGAAAAGCTTGGCTGATCTATTCACGAACACTCCGCTCTGCCCAACACACAGAGACCAGTCACCCGGCGCACTCTGGGATTGACTGCTACTCTCTGGCCATTCTAAAATAGACTCTAGCAACATAAACACTAGAATAAACGCTACCATTTATCAACAACAATTTCTTTCGGGGACTTGAAAGCGGTACTTTTGGGAACTTGATGGGATATCCTTACATGAACAGAAAACAAAAGGGTGAGTTGGTGCACAACGCACAAGAGGGTGAGGGAGGAAGTAAGGTGTGGTTAGAGGTACACACAGTGCAATTGACCAAATAGCCTAACCATGCTGGTTCTAGAAGAGACAAGTAGAGCAGGGCCGCTGGAAAGCTCCTGGGCTACAGCGATGATGGTGTGATTGTTTTCTTCTCTTTGCTCTGTCAGGCAATTCAAGTTGCGGTTGATATTATTTATTTTTACCGATACATTACTTTGTAATAGAATCTGCGAGGTCAGCAGTAATGGAGGCTGGACATAAAGCCCACAACGGACAATTGCGGACAGTTTGTGTGGAGACAAAATGGAGGGAGTGCAAACTGAGTATAGTGGTGAGGGAAAACTCCTGGCATTCGATATATTTCTGGAAAGCCAAGAGTAGGCCTATTATTTCATTAAGATGTCTAAACATGATTAAGCGAGATGAACTGTAGTAACTATGCAATGAAGTTACTCAGGTGTCTACGAAAAATGGCCCGTATGCGAATGACTTGTAACTTGTGCGCTGATCCTTTTAAGCAATGGACAAAGCTTGCTATTACTACTTTTCCTGACGTGTCAGACTACAACAAAATAATTTTGATAGGCATGCATTGTAGCCAAGGAGAACCACTCCCTCGAAGTGGTAGAGGTCATTTAAAAGGCAAACATGGCTAAAGGCAAAGAGACTCATCCCATCTGTTAGAAGCAAATGATACATTGCTGGTTTGAAGCCACCTAATTCATCACTACTTGTTTTTGTAAGAAGTGTACAAGCTGAATGTACCACGCTGTCTGTTTAAACTACTAGCACACAGCTCGGACACCCATTCATAACCCACAAGACATGCCACCAGAGTCCAGAACAGACTATGGGAAGCGCACAGTACTACATAGAGCCATGACTACATGGAACTATATTCCACATCAGGTAACTGATGCAAGCAGTAGAATCAAATAAATAAATAAAAAAAACTGGTAAAAATACACCTTATGGAACAGCTGGGCCTGTGAAGAGACACACACAAAAAGGTACAGACACACACAAGCTCTAGTACACCTACTCCACACACACCTACGTTGTAATATTGTTGTATGGTGGTATTATACATCTTGTATTGTAAATATGTAGTGGTGTAATAATGTTATACGATGTAATGTATCTTTTGTTTTATATGTAAGTGCCTTAATATGTTTGGACCCCAGAAAGAGTAGCTGATGCCTCAGCAGCAGCTAATGGGTGTCCCTAATAAATACATTGTGTACCTCTGATGTATTTTTTAAATTTTATTTCACCTTAGTTCTCATTTACAACGGCGAGCTGGCCAAGATAAAGCAAAGCAGTGTGACAAAAACAACACAGAGTTACACATGGGATAAGCAGACGTACAGTCAATAACACAATAGAAAAATCTGTATACAGTGTGTGCAAATGAAGTAAGGAGGCAAGGCAATAAATAGGCCATAGTGGCAAAGTAATAACAATTTAGCAATTAACACTAGAGTGATAGATGTGCAAGTAGAGATACTGGTTTGCAAAAGAGCAGAAAAAAAAAACAGTTGCTGCGGGGGGGTGCAGAGCTGTTGGCCGGGGTTGGGGTAGCCAGGTGGAAAGCATGGCCAGCCGTAGAGAAATGCTTATTGAAATTCTCGATTATAGTGGATTTATCATTGGTGACAGTGTTTCCTAGCCTCAGTGCAGTGGGCAGCTGGGAGGAGGTGCTCTTATTCTCCATGGACTTCACAGTGTCCCAAAACTTTTTGAATTAGTGCTGCAGGATTCAAATGACTGCTTGTACAGTATTTTTTTGAAAGGGGTATGCTTATTTAAAATGTTTAGGAAAGCGCTTAAAGAACAACCAGGCATCCTCTACTGACTGGGATGAGGTCACTCTCTACTGGGATGAGGTCAATATCCTTCCAGGATACCCGGGCCAGGTCGATTAGAAAGGCCTGCTCGCCTTTGTGCTACATCATTGGTTAGAAGCCACCTACTCACAGTGTGTACCTCTGACGTACGTGCTACTAACATGCATCTGACGTGGACCAAGAAAATAAAGACCATCATGCATGACATGACCTGTAGAAAAGGTGGAATTTGCCAGGATAAAAGTACGAAAACGTATACACTCACTACGGTAAGTCGCTCTGGATAAGAGTGTCTGCTAAATGACTAATATGTACATTTGATGCCAAAGTCCTCGCAACAATGACTTTGCGATAGTTTATTACATTTAGGGATGGGCCAAAAATCAAACAAACCATTGTTTGGATCAAACAAACGACTAAAATGGGCATATTCAGTATTTTGATTAGATTAATTCGTGTTCAGTGGTTTTTAATAGAAGTTACCTTGAAAGCAATTTACTTTGGACACTTCTCCAATAAGACGCTACTTCGACTGTTGAACCATTTCAAGCCAGGCTTGAACACTGACGCAAGTCAATTGGTTTGTACATTTTCTTCAGCGAGACAAAACACGCAGTTCCAAGTTATGATGACCAAAACCCTATATGTTCAAAACAGCTTACGTTCCGTACTTACCTATAGTTTTCAAACCAAGTGCGTAGCTAAATCCAGTTGGTGGTGGGTTAGCAGCTAGCCAGCCATCATAGTTGTCAGGGAATTAATATTCTGGACATTAACAACATGATCAACCAAACTCTCCCGTACCTTGCGACGTGGCTGGCTGACATAGCTACTATTAGGTTCGCTTCACAAAAATAAACGTACTAACAATATAAAAATAAGATTATTTCGCACATCATCTTTCTCTCCATTTACATGTAATGTTTAATTAACGACACAGTAACGATTATGTTTATTTGATCTTACCTACAAACGGAGTTTCCACAAAATGATGCTTCTACTTCAGGCGCGTGCGCACACTACTCTCTATGGAAGAACATGCAAGTCAGCGTTTGAGTGGTACACTGAAAGTAGCCGGAAGTCAACAAATAAAATCGAGGGAGAGGATGTACGTATGCACCAGGAGTCGGAAGTTTGGCCAAATTGCCAACAGCCTGCCAAATTTGATGGTGGCGGGAAAGATGGCGGAAGCGGAAGCTCAAGCGGCTTGTGAATCTAATGGCGGTAGAATCAAGGACAATTAGTGTATTGTCCAAAAATCTTCTTGAAGAATCAATTTGAGCTATCTAAATTGGTGGAGAAAGTGATTGGTAACGTGAAGGCTGTGAGGATCACGAGAGGTGGGCTTGATTTTATTTGTTGTACTTCTGCGGATCAGAAGGAACTTTTGTTGCTTTTTTAAAATTAACAACAAATTAATACATTTACATTTACATTTAAGTCATTTAGCAGACGCTCTTATCCAGAATACAGGACGTTCTTGTGTGAACACAAGTATATATGAATAATATACAATGGACAATTGGGCTAGGGGGTACAATATCACATTACACAAGGACTTTAAGGGACATACATACACTTATTCTAACAGCTTTTTTGTTAGAGTATTTAATTGTCTTAAAATACAGTTCAATTTATTTTTGTAAGGTAAGAAAAAATTAATTGTTTGTAAATTTACATTTGTGAATATGAAATTTGGCCAAAATAATAATGAAATTAATTACATAAAATATTTCAGCTTATTTCTATCGTGGGTAAAGAATCCAAGCAGTACATCTCTCCACAATAGTGTAAGATCTTCATAAATGTGTTCAATTATAAATCTACTGATGTCTTGCCACAGTTTTCTTACATGAATAAAGTCATTACAAAAGGAGCAATTTGAGTTGATGTTTTCCTTAAACTTCTCCATATAGTGGTTGGCAGGATAATATTTATGAATAATTTTAAAGGAAACTTTCTTAATTTTGTTAACAAGTAGGTATGTGTGGCAACATCCAAACTTTTTTACAACATCCTGCTGAAACAAGGTTTGTATCGCTCTGTTGTTGAAAGTACCAAAAGAGAAACAAATCTTTCCTACTGATGAGTCAACGGAAGGTAGGCTCTGAGGGTCAGGTCTTGACACATTCTTGAATAATAAAGCAACACCTGAGGGAATGGCATCTAAAACTATTGCAAAATCTTTAGGTGTTACAGGGACCTTGTAAAGTGATAAGAATTCTTTATAACTGAGTAAAAGACCCTCTGCATTTACCAGTAGGCTCACCAATAGGATATTATTTCGGAACCAATATTCTAAAAACCAAATCAGTATTTTTATACAATATATAATATATATAGAAAATGTATGCTTATAAATTAAGGACCATGACAAGAAAACCTACCGATGAAAAGCAGTATCACTGGAACTTTGTCAATATTATAATTGCAAACCAACATGAAGTTAAGGCCACCAAAAGTAGAGAAAACATGATGAGGAATAAAATTCCACATAGAAGTGGGTCTTCTTAGGAATTGTTTTATCCAATTGATCTTAAAAGTATTATTTAAGGTAGTAAAGTCCAGAAAATTGAGCCCACCATTCTCATAAGTGTTCAATACAACAGTTTTCCTAATGTAACGGGTACGGTTTCTCCACAGAAAGATGAAAAGCATCTGGTCTATCTCCTTGCTTATTTTACTGTCAAGATATCAAGATAAAGCACCATATGTTAGTCTAGAGATACCTTCATCCTTGGTTATTAGGACTCTTCATTTTATAGATAAGGCCCTCTGTAGCCATTGATTTAGCTTCTTCTGGGGGTTTTTAATAAGAGGGTTACAATTTAGTAAGCCTCTAGACTTCTGATCCTTTGTAATGGTTATGCCTAAATATGTAAGTTCTTATTTCACTGGAATACCTAATATGAAGGTGTCACACAATCTTTGACAGCCATGAGTTCACATGTGAATGTTGACCTGTTTAAGGTCTTACTCACATTGGCTACAGAGAGCGTGATCACACAGTCATCTGGAAAAGCTGATGCTCTCATGCATGCTTCAGTGTTGCTTGCCTTGAAGTGAGCATAGAAGTTATTTTGCTCGTCTGGTAGGGTCGTGTCACTGGGCAGCTGTGCTTCCCTTTAGTCTGTAATAGCTTGCAAGCCCTGCCACATCTGACGAGCGTCGGAGCCGGTGTAGTACAATTCAGTCTTAGTCTTGTATAGACGCTTTGCTTGTTTGATGGTTCGTCAGAGGGCATAGCGGGATTTCTTATAAGTGTCCTGGTTAGAGTCCCGGTCCTTGAAAGAGGCAGCTCTACCCTTTAGCTCAGTGCGGATGTTGCCTGTAATCCATGGCTTCTGGTTGGGGTTCTGGTTGGGGTTTGTACGTACGGTCACTGTGGGGATGATGTCATCGATGCACTTATTGATGAAGCCAGTGACTGATGTGGTGTACTCCTCAATGCCATTGGAAGAATCCCGGAACATATTCCACTCTGTGCTAGCAAAACAGTCCTGTAGCTTAGCATCTGCGTCATCTGACTACTTCCTTATTGAGCGAGTCACTGATACATTCTGCTTTAGTTTTTGCTTGTAAACAGGAATTAGGAGGATAGAATTATGGTCAGATTTGCCAAATTAAGGGCGAGGGAGAGCTTTGTACGTGTCTCTGTGTGTGGCGTAAAAGTGGTTTTGAGTTTATTTATTTTGCCAATGGACCAAAAACCCCGCCAGCTGTATGTTACCAATGTTTCAACGACTCTGTGAAACATAAGATATTACAGTTTTAATGTCCCGTTGGTAGGATAGCCGTGATCAGAGCTCATCCATTTTGTTATCCAATGATTGCACGTTGGCTAATAGGACTGATGATAGAGGGGGATTACTCACTCGCCGTCGGATCCTTACAAGGCACCCCGACCTACGTCCCCGATATCTGTCTCTTCTTCATGCGAATGACAGGAATGTGGGCCTTGTCAGGTGTCTGATGTAAATCCTTCGCTTCTGACTTGTTAAAGAAAAAATCTTTGTCCAGTACGAGGTGAGTAATCGCTGTCCTGATATCCAGAAGTTTGTTTTTGTCATATGAGACGGTGACAGAAACATTATATACAAAATAAGTTACAAATAACTTGAAAAAAACAGACAATAGCACAATTAGTTAGGAGCCCGTCAAATGGCAGCCATCTCTTCCGGCGCCACTCATTCATATCACGTATGGATTAGATTTTTTACGTAAATCATTTTTTTCAACCCGTCCAGTTGGTGGTGCCAATACAGCTTTGTGGGTTGTAGTCCGCCATAAAACCCACAGAAGAAGAAGTACGTATGCACCAGGGTTGCCATTTCCGCGGTTTTCCTCAATTGGGCTAACACAATTGGCCTACTTTGAAAATGATGTCACAGGTGAAAATGTATTGGTCGCGGGTAGCAGGTTTTTGCGCTACCTCTAAATTGCACTGCGGCCGCCATGGCATTTCTCTTATAAAAACATATATACAGTGGAGAGAACAAGTATTTGATACACTGCCGATTTTGCAGGTTTTCCTACTTACAAAGCATGTAGAGGTCTGTAATTTTTATCATACGTACACTTCAACTGTGAGAGACGGAATCTAAAACAAAAATCCAGAAAATTACATTGTATGATTTTTAAGTAATTCATTTGCATTTTATTGCATGACATAAGTATTTGATCACCTACCAACCAGTAAGAATTCCAGCTCTCACAGACATGTTAGTTTTTCTTTAAGAAGCCCTCCTGTTCTCCACTCATTACCTGTATTAACTGCACCTGTTTGAACTCGTTACCTGTATAAAAGACACCTGTCCACACACTCAATCAAACAGACTCCAACCTCTCCACAATGGCCAAGACCAGAGAGCTGTGTAAGGAGATCAGGGATAAAATTGTAGACCTGCACAAGGCTTGGATGGGCTACAGGACAATAGGCAAAGAAGGCTGCGTGAATCTGGCCTTCATGGTCGAATTGCTGCAAAGACACCATTACTAAAGGACACCAATAAGAAGAAGACTTGCTTGGGCCAAGAAACACGAGCAATGGACATTAGACCGGTGGAAATCTGTCCTTTGGTCTGATGAGTCCAAATTTGCAGTTTTTGGCTCCAACCGCTGTGTCTTTGTGAGATGCAGAGTAAGTGAATGGATGATCTCCGCATGTGTGGTTCCCAGCATGGTGGAGGTGTGATGGTGTGTTTTGCTGGTGACATTGTCTGTGATTTATTTAGAATTCAAGGCACACTTACCCAGCATGTCTACCACCGCATTCTGCAGCGATAAGCCATCCCATCTGATGTGTGCTTATTGGGACTATCATTTGTTTTTCAACATGACAATGACCCTACACACCTCCAGGCTGTATAAGTGCTATTTGACCACGAAGGAGAGCGATGGAGTTCTGCATCAGCTAACCTGGCCTCCTCAATCATCTGACCTCAACCCAATTGAGATGGTTTGGGATGAGTTGGACTGCAGAGTGAAGGAAAAGCAGCCAACAAGTGCTCAGCATATGTGGGAAGTCCTTCAAGACTGTTGGAAAAGTATTCCAGGTGAAGCTGGTTGTGAGAATGCCAAGAGTGTGCAAAGCTGTCATCAAGGCAAAGGATGGCTACTTCGAAAAATCTAAAATCGATTTTGATTTGTTTAATACTTTTTTGGTTACTACACAATTCCATGTATGTTATTTCATAATTTTGATGTCTTCACTATTATTCTACAATGTATAAAATAGTACAAATAAAGAAAAAACATTGAATGAGTATGTGTGTCCAAACCTTTGACTGGTACTGTATACTGATCAAAAATATAAACGCAACATGTGAAGTGTTGGACCCATGTTTCATGAGCTGAAATAGAAGATCCCTGAAATGTTCCATATACACAAAAATATTATTTCTCTCAAATTTTGTGCACAAATTTGTTTACATCCCTGTTAGTGAGCATTTCTCCTTTACCAAGATTATCCACCCACCTGACAGGTGTGGCATATCAAGAAGCTGAATAAACAGCATGATCATTACGCGGGTGCACCTTTTGCTGGGGACAATAAAAGGCCACTCTAAAATGTGCAGTTTTGTCACACAGCACAATGCCACAGATGTCTCAAGTTTTGAAGGAGCGTGCAATTGGCATGCTGACTGCAGGAATGTCCACCAGAGCTGTTGCCAGATAATGTAATGTTTATTTTTCTACCATAGCCGCCTCCAATGTCGTTTTAGAGAATTTGGCAGTACGTCCAACTAGCCTCACAACAGCAGACCACGTGTAACCATGCCAGCCCAGCAGTTTAATAAAATAGCCTACAAGTTGCTGCAGTTCCTTCTCACCAACTACACCATGCAGCCATCACCTGTTTTTGGTTTACCCATGCACACGTGACCAAATACATGACTGAAACAGGAACCAACTTTGCCATTATTCTAAAAGCTACAGGGGAGACAAATGAAAGTGATCTTTAACAACTTAATTTTACACCTGTTATGTTTTAAGTTTGTGAGTGTGTGATTGATAGATTTAATTTCTTTTGACATTTAGAAAGAAAAACTTTTATGAACAATAGCAGGTATGTTGACACTGCCATGTTGATCTGAGCCAATGACTGTATATATGAAATAAAAGCCATCAATCACGTGACACAGTTCGTGACACTGGAAAAAGTACCCAATTGTCATTCTTGAGTAAAAGTAAAGATACTTTAATAGAAAATGACTAAAGTGAAAGTCACCCAGTAAAATACTACTTGAGAAAAAGTCTAAAAGTATTTGGTTTTAAATATACTCAAGTATCAAAAGTACATGTAATTGCTAAAATATACTTAAGTATCAAAAGTAAAAATATAAATAATTTCTAATTCCTTATATAAAGCAAACCGGCATCATTGATTTAGATTTTTTTTTTACGGAAAGCCAGGGTCATGCTCCAACACTCAGACATAATTTACAAACGAAGCATGGGTTTAGTGAGTCTGCCAGATCAAAGGCAGTAGGGATGACCATTGATGTTCTCTTGATAATTGTGTGAATTAGGCAATTGTCCTGTTGTGCTAAGCATGCAAAATGTAACGAGTACTTTGGGGTGCCAGGGAAAATGTACGGAGTAAAAAGTACATCATTTCTTTAGGAATGTAGTGAAGTAAAAGTTGTCAAAAACATAAACAGTAAAGTTAAGTCGAGATACCCCAAAAAACGACTTAGGTAGTACTTTCAAGAATTTTTTACTTTCATACTTGAACCCACTGAAGAAACAAAAGTGCATTGACGGGAATACCCCCCCCCCCCCCCCCCCAGGGCATAGACATATCTGATATTGTCAGAAACCTTAAATTCTTGTTAATCTAACTGCACCTTCCAATTTACAGTAGCTATTACAGTGAAAGATTACCATGCTATTGTTTGAGGAGAGTGCACAATTATGAACTTGAATATATATTAATAAAGCACCTAGGCATATTTGGGCAGTATTGATACAACATTTTGAACAGATATGCAATGGTTCATTGGATCAGTCTAAAACGTTGCCCGTACACTGCTGCCATCTAGTGGCTAAAATCTAAATTGTGCCTGGGCTGGAAAAATACATCATGGCCTTTCTCTTGCATTTCAAAGATGACAGTAAAAAATAAATAAAAACATACATGTTTTTTTCTTTGTATTATCTTTTACCAGATCTAATGTGTTATATTCTCTTACATTAATTTAACATTTTCACGAACTTCAAAGTGTTTCCTTTCAAATGTTATCAAGAATATGCATATCCTTGCTTCAGGTCCTGAGCTACAGGCAGTTAGATTTGGATATGTCATTTTAGGCGAAGATGGAGAATTAAAAAAGATACAACTAAAAAAGGGTCCAAAAGTTCTTAAGATGGCGTCTCATGGAGACGTAACATGTGCATTTTGAGCTACTCCAGGAAGTGACATTTGTAAGCTAGCTCATTGCTGCCCCCTCTCATTGAGTAACTAAGTTGAAGGCCGACCGGGGTACTGCAGGCTGCCATTAGCAACTAAATGATCCTTCTAACTTCTTCTGTGTGCGATGTTTTTTATAATAGGTTCAAGGACATACATCTGGTGTATTAGAATACATTATTGGTACCATGCTTGTCTTCTAATCATGTTTGTATTTACATGAAGATTGACCACGAAGATTACAATATTTCCATTCACCTTAATGGATGGGGGATCCTGTTTTCGGCTAATGGTGCTTGCAGTACCGCAGTCGGCCTTGAACTTCTGTGACTTCAATAAGAGGGGGCAGTCGTTCTCCCCTGGTTTGTTGTCATTCAATGAGAGACGACTAGTTTTCATGCACATTTTTTCAGTTGAGAAATACACAAACAATTGAGACCTCTGCAAAACCGCCAAAATGAATTACAGATGTGTTTTCTTGGTGTTTCTTAGATGAATTCAGACCATTTTGAGCAGGTGTATACTAGCTATTTTGTTGCTACGTGCCGCAAGAGGGACAAACAGTAATGTTCCCTCTTTTTTGTTGCCTAGTTCTGCTAGGAGACAATGGAACCTAGTATGCGGGCGACTCTTAACACACCCAATGCGTGCTGTGTGCACCCATCCATGAAAATCGAGATAAGAGTAATTATCTGGGGCACATGTAATTAGCATGCAGTAGTAGTTTAATCAGGTTTATTGGAGACGGTCAAGGGTCATTATTTAAACTATCTAATTTCTTACATGGGATAGATTCATTTATCAAATTAAAAACAATATATTGCAGAAATCAGAATACTCAAAGTTGAAATCATAATTATAGCACTGTAACGTTATAAATCAGAAAACTATAATTATTACTGTAGTTTACGGAGTTTATCATACAAAAGCCCTTTAACAACTTACTCTGGCCACCAGAGGGCATCCTTTGCTTGTATGCAGCCCATGCAATGACTCAATGGGGCTCCAGTTTGCTCTTCACAGAAGTAATATAAAGCAAGGTATGAGAGTTTTCATTAGTGTCATTCCAGGCAGACATTTATACCCATTGCATGTAAACATACAAACGGGTATAAAATAAATAGGATAACTTTGGCTACTGTAGTTTGACTTCTTATAAGCAATTGAACTGGAATTGGAATGAAAAAGTGATGTTGACAAAGTGCAAAAATGATTTAGCTCCTCCCTCTCAAATATTGTAGTGCCCTTAACTCAACATCTATAGTGACCTCATCAAGAGGTTCAACGCTCTTGGCGCAACGGCAAAGGGCTCAATTTAATCCGTAGCGCTGAAGATCCGTTTTATAGTGTGATTGACCAATTAAAGGCAATGTTCCAGCAGTCGTGGAGACTGCATTCACAGTAAAGGCTGCATATGACAGCTCAATCGGAAATTACCTTTAAATGTAAGAGTCGCTGGACCCGAGTTTGAGTCCCAGTCGGGGCTACCCCCTGAATTTGCTACAATATTATTCTTTGTTGTGGGGTTCAATAAAATATAAAGATAATAGGCATAACTAATCATGAAAAATATTTCTAACAATTTCAGGGGGAAATTGGGCAAACATGCATGTTTTTCCAACCTCCTGTTTTTTCTCCTATCTAAATTGTAAATGTGAAGTTATTAATTAAGAGCCCATTATGTTTATGCATAAACTGTTGTTTTTCTATGTTTTTTAAATAAAACATTTTACATTACAAGTACAGGTTATTTTGCAAATGTAAAATGTGGTCAATTCAAAACTATGTTATTGCAATTCCCTATCTGGATTTATTAAAAAAAACATCATTTGCATAGGTCTGCATAAAGAACCTTACATCCTTTATTCACGAGTTTATACAATTCTTAAGAGAATAACTATTTACATAAAGGTCTCGTTTTTCATCCATGCTCATTAAGACTGAAGGCAAACGAGACTCGTCTTGGGAGTGTGGTTTGATGTGGGTGTTTTTTGGGTGTGTCTTTGTCATTCAATCACGACAAACAATTGCAGCAATGAGTACAGCGAGGTAAACTAAGCTGGCTTTGCTATGGAATGAACAAAGTTGAGGACTTCCTGACTGACTCGCCATCTTAAGATGGTCAGCTAATTAAATTCTATGTGTAGGCTAAAGCCTGCACTGGCTTGTGTTCAGTGGTGGAAAAGTTTTAAATTGTCACACTTGAGGTAAAGTAAAGATACCTTAATAGACAATGACTCAAGTGAAAGTTAAACTCACCCTGTAAAATAATACTCGAGTAAAAGTCTAAAAGTATCCCACTTTAAAATTTCCTCAAGTACAGTGGTGGAAAAAATTCTCTTGTCATACTTGAGTAAAAGTTAAAGTAAATGCTATACATCAAATTCCTTATATAAAGCAAACCAGATGGCACAGTTTTTTATTACATTTACGGACAGCCAGGGGCACACTTCAACACTCAGACATCATTTACAAACGCAGTATTTGTGTTTAGTGAGTCCACCAGATCAGTGGAAGAAGGGATGACAACGCATTATATTGATAGGTGTGTGAATTGGACCATATTGTTGTCCTGCCTGAGCATTCGAAATGTAACAAGTACTTTTGGGTGTCAGGGAAAATGTATGGAAGTAAAAAGTATATTTTCTATAGAAATGTAGTGGAGTAAAAAGAAAAGTTCTCAAAAATATAAATACTAAAGTAAACTACAGATACCCCCAAAAACAACTTAAGTAGTACATTAAAATATTTTTACTGAAGTACTTTACACTTTTGCTTGTGTTTACCCAAGCTGACTGCAGCTAGCTAGCATAGCTTTTTAATAGCTGCAGCTGGTTATCCTATCTAGCTGATATGTCTCTGTCAAATCAGTTATTGCAACATAGCAAGAGCCAGTGTCTGGAATGTGTTTCATAAGACACTCGTTCTACAACGCCTTGCTACCAAAGTAGCTTGGAACTTAGTTTCAACGGTAACCATGTTACCGTGGAAATGATATCGACTACTGCGACTTGAATGCCCGAGGTCTGCAGTCAGCTCAGCTGTCCAACAACACAATATTCTATAACTGAATGGTTTTGTCTCATCTCTCCTTATGTCCGCTGTTAGATCTTTCCCGGGAGACAAATCTCAGAACTAATATCCCTACAGGTGTACGATTAGATTCAGGCCGGTGATACCGTTACACTATGTAACCAACTGTGACATGTTGTTCTATGGCCCTGGGTTGGGTTGGGTTTGTTGTAACCGGTTATAGTCAGACATCAGTAGTACCACCATAACAAGTCTCCAAAGTGCTGGCTCCATATAGGTATCTGTGAACATATAGTCACTGTTCTATTACCAATAGCAGTTAGAATAGGTCATATCTGACACACAAACAGATACTATGTTGAAGTTTGAACGGGTCAGACTAAATCTACCTAATTCTGTTCTCCCCATCGACAACCGTTGGTGAGGAGGCAAGAGGTGAGGCTGGAGATGAGGTCTTTGCCAGAGGCCCATTGATGGGCATAGCAGCGTAGATCAGCTCCTCGGTCGGTCGTCCGTCCGTCGGTCGCATGCGCACACGCAGAGCACTGATTGCATTATCAATAATGGTTGTGATTAGCCTGGTGGAACCAACCTGATCGCTGCGTTCAACTTTCTATTTCACTTCAGATATCATCAAATGTAAAGTGAAATAGAATGGTGAACACAGCGATCGGCTGGTTCCACCAGGCTACATTATGCCCTGGGCATTATATGCATCTAAGAAGTAGAAAATAAGCACCAAATAATGTCAGTTTACATAAATTGTTTCACAATTGGGTTATCAAACGTATCAAAGGAATGAAGTGTTTTACCTTCTGTATTTGTACAAATGATGAGCCTGTGAAAGTTGTTGATGCTGACAAGTGAATGTTCCTGGACGGATACTTGCCAATATGTGGCTGACTGATCAATTCATAGGAATGCTCACAGCGAGGGCTTGTCTGCATGATGCTGATGAAGCCCTGGGAGGACCTGTGACAGGGTGATATGATAGACTGCCAAGTGGTAAACTGCATTTTGTTCGAAAGAAAGGACAAAGCTTTTTGCTAATGCCCTTCACAGCCAAAATGTGTCTACTAGTTCTAACTAGCCTACTAGTTTATTAAGCCAGGTATTTTTTAATACAACTTTTCACATAACACACATTACTTGTCGTTGTTGATGAAGCTGTTAGTGACCCTAATTACTGTCTTGATGACACTAACAGAGGCCTCATGATGGTGTGTCCTTTTCAAAGGAGTCGAGGAAGACTGGCAACAACGGAGATGTGATAAAGGGTACGTGTGTCGCATGACACACTTTTATTATGAGGCTTGCCTGACATGCTGTGAAAAATAGCAAGTGAACAGTGAATTCAAATATTTTTGGAGGTGGCTAAACTATTACAATCACATTGCTGGACATGTTATGATGCCCACCTTCACATCTTCTGGTAGGTTCCGGCATCCGTTCATGTCCAGGGGATCAGTCGGGCACCCAGCTGTGCACTTTAACTGAAAAAACAGGATCAACGATTCTCATCATCCCTCAATTATAAACAGTTTGAGAAAGAACGTAATCTTTTTTGGAAACTAATTCTATGCTTTACAGATGTCGACTGACTGGCTCCAGATTGGATTAGATTTTGGCCGGTGACGCCGTTACACTATGTAACCAACTGTGACATGTTTTGCTATGGCCCTGGGTTGGTTTGGGTTTGTTGTACACTGTTGTAGTCAGACATGACTTAGCTAGTGCCACCACAGCTATATACAAAATATACAGTTGAAGTCGGAAGTTTACATACACCTTAGCCAAACACATTTAAACTCAGTTTTTCACAATTCCTGACACTTAATCCTAGTAAAATTGCGTCTTAGGTCAGTTGCAGGTGTCCTTTTAATAGTGGTTTCTTTGCAGCAATTCGACCATGAAGGCCTGATTCACGCAGTCCCATCTGAACAGTTGATGTTGAGATGTGTCTGTTATTTATTTGGCCTGCAATCTGAGGTGCAGTTAATTTATGATTTATGAGGCTGGTAACTCTAATGAACATATCCTCTGCAGCAGAGGTAACTCTGGGTCTTCTTTTCCTGTGGCAGGCGTCATGAGAGCCAGTTTCATCATAGTGCTTGATGGTTTTTGCTACTGCACTTGAAGAAACTATCAAAGTTCTTGACATTTTCCGGATTGACTGACCTTCATGTCTTAAAGCAATGATGGGCTGTTGTTTCTCTTTGCTTATTTGAGCTGTCCTTGCCATAATATGGAGTTGGTCTTTTACCAAATAGGGCTATCTTCTGTATACCACCCCTACCTTGTCACAACACAACTGATTGGCTCAAACTCATTAAGAAGGAAATAAATTCCACAAATTAAGGCACAAGGCACACCTGTTAATTGAAATGCATTCCAGGTGACTACCTCATGAAGCTGGTTGAGAGAATGCCAAGAGCCTGCAAACTGTCATCAAGGCAAAGTGTGACTACTTTGAAGAATCTGAAATATTAAATATATTTTGATTTGTTTAACACTTTTTTGGTTACTACATGATTCTATATGTGTTATTTCATAGTTTTGATGTCTTCACTATTATTCTACAATGTAGAAAAAACCCTTGAATGAGTAGGTGTGTCTAAACGTTTGACTGGTACTGTACATAACTACACCTAGACTCTATCCGCTCGGGCCAGTACATGGACCCCATGCTTGTGACGGTATGGACCCCACTGTAGATACATAACCAGCAGTCTATGGTCTTGCTGGAGGTATACTCAACAAACACTTACTCTGCATGGTAGGGTCTTTTGGCAGGGCATGCAAACCATAGTTGGCTGTGCATCCTTCTGGAAGCATGCATTGTCGCATGGTCAATCTGTATGGGCTTTTTAGTCTCAAAACGGCTGTGATCCTTTGAACATGTTTCTTGGCGATGAAACAACGGAGCGCCGTTCAATGAAGGGAAGAGAAGTGGGCGGAGGGGCGATTCATACATGGAGCTTGGCAAAAGACATCATTCATTGTTGACATAATGATAATCCAAACCCAACCTTCGTTTACTCGTTGTGACGCACTCAGGTTCTAAACTCTGAGACTGACTTTATGACAAATGATTCTATTTACATGTTGTAGTCAATTTTGACACTAGAATAAATGTTTCTGACTCATATTGATGCCACTGTTTTCAAAGGGATTAGTTAGTTTTTAGGGGCAGTCATTAATGTGATAAACAGATTTGTTTCTTTGCACCCCATGTATGGAACAATCTACAGAGTTCCCTACAACTGGATGTACTGGTGCCTCCCGGCAGTTCAAATTGCTGGTTGGGGACATCTTTGCTGAGGAATGTCATTGTGTTTCTTGAGTGTGTTTGTAATTTTGTGTATTTGTATTATATTGTATTTTGACATTTGAGTATATGCTGAGCTCCCTTGCAAAAGAGACATTGGTTTCAATGGTGACTCCCTGTTAAAAAAAAGGTAAAATAAATAAGTGACTTGGCTGTACGTGGTAATTACAGGTAAGGTATATACATTCATGAATACATCTGGATAATAACACCACAAAATAGATGTGACTACATCTGTGCAACTCAAATGTGACCAGATACTTTGTTTCTTGGCAGCTATTTGCAAAAACAGTAACACGAGAATTTAAAAGGGACATTTTATTGGAACAGCACAACAGAAAATCTCAATAAAAACACAGAACTGATGCTACTGCTATGACAAAAGGTGTTGCCTAGAGATCCAGACAGTAGCTTGGCCGTGCAAACTGCCTTTTTAAGGAGTCCCCTAGGCAGCTTGAAAAACAACTAGGGGCTCTGCTTTAGAACACCAGAGAACCCGGCCCCTATCTTCTCTTCCATCCCTCCCAGATACAAAAGCAGAAACCGTAGACAACTCCTCTGCACGCTGCCCCTTTGTTTTTTCTCTCTAAATAAGGCAGCCTTATCAGAGTTCCTGTCATTTCGGCCCCATTCCCAAACATCCCCTGCTCCGCTATGGCAGTGGGGAGCAGCAGGCCTGCACATTCTTTTCCCTTGTATGGGTAAACGCCTGAGCTGTTTGAGACAGCCGGGACAGGCGATTGGCCAGGGGAGGAGTGGGAGTGGCCGGTTAGAAGACTGATGCTTTAAACAAACTTTTCAGCAGAGCTGCCTGCTTCCCTTCCAACTAAACAGTGAGACCCAGACAAAGGGCTAAGAGGACTCCAGAAACAACTACTATTCCCTTGAAGCCAAGGTAAGATCAATTTTTTCGTCCATTTTGCCTTCGGTTTTAATGTTGTTTAGTTGAGAGGGATTTATGTTGGGAATAGATCTGTGGCACTTTAACACATTAGTCAGAGTTGTATGGGAAACTGTCAACAGTGGTAAGAGCTGGGTTAAAGGTGGGGGCGGGATAGGGTTTCTGAGTTCTCCTTGTATGCCAAAAGTAACCAGTCATAGGTTTAGGGTCATCTGGAGTAGCGGCTCATCACGCAGGTGCTCTGTAGTCCCCACAACTTGTGGAAGGAAGGCTTTACTAATGTACTCCCATCATCACACCAGATTAGACAGTGGAATTTCACCACTCTGTGACCCACATAAACTCAGTCTCACTTCTAATCTAAAGCATGTCATGTTTAGCTGTTTTCAGACAACAAGAGGTTGGTTAGGTTTGTTGGACTGTGTTGCGTTGTGAAACGACCCCAGTGCTGACCCCTTGGTAGTAGTAGTGACCTGTGGTGAGAGGTTAGGTCAAGACTGAGTGATTGACTGTCTGGTGACTAACAGTCAGTGAGTGAGTGTACGTGTCTGCAACACAGAGGGATACATAGAGTACATTGGGCAAGGATGAGGTACACTAATAAACAGTTATCAGAGAATAGCACAACACACAACCCAATGATTGAGTTGATCCTGAAACGTTTTCAAGACCTCATCGGCGAGTCAGACAGTCGAGAGTGCTGAGGAATTCAATAGGTTTCAGAAGCAGTGAGGTCATTTGGGCGTAGAAATCCACTTGAATGTTCCACAAAACGGTTGGCAAACACAGGTTTCCATGGTGGTTTCAGACCGAAGAGATTTAGTTAGTTGGGATTAGATGAGGGGGTTTGAACTAGACTAATTGATCCGTTTTAACTGTTGTGCTAGCCGTCACTACAAGGGGATAGGGATCTCGTTGTCCCTTGCCCTCTGGAGTCACACAAGAATGTGAAAGACAACAGGAACATTCCAAAATTCCAACTGTGAACGTTTACAGGAAGTCAGCTAATTTGACCCTGAAAGTCACTTCTTCTAACAATCTCATTTTTGAACAGCCCCCTTTGTCATAGTGGTGTGTGATAAAGCTCTGGAAAAGAGGACTGTGAGTACTTCTGAGAAGAAACATTTGCCCCCTGGCCCAAAATCCTAATCATCTTCGAATTCCTTCATCCTCTGAAAAGGAGCTGGAAAATGTTTTGTTTTGGGCTTCCTCACGTAGCAACAGGGAGAATGAGCAAACTGTGAAACACTCCCTCAGATCTCTGTTACCTCCGATGGCAAGCAGAGAGACCGAAACAGAGTAAAGTAAACAAACCTAATTGAAGGAACAAGCAACTGCTTGAAGTGCAATGCTGTGCGATTGCCAACTTTGTTAGTAAGGGCATAAGGTGCAGGTTTTACACACAGGCCTGTTTACTTCTACTGGGTCATATACAGTTGGCTGGCTGATAGCAGTATGGATGCTTTGCATTGGAGATCTTGACTAGGTTGAAATGTGGTTACATATTACAGAGTCAAATTGAGAGCACTATCTGTTATTGCAGGTTGATCCAATTGGGAAAATGACTGTCTCTTTGTACCTTAGAGAGAGACAGAGGGGGGGGGGGAGCAATAAAGGACAGTGAAGATAGGCAAACGACAAGCCTTAGCTAACATAGCCTTCCTTGGAAGTCTGCCTTTTGTCTCTCTCTCTCGGCTCCTCCAGGTATGATCCTGTTTTGTTTGTTCCTTTGTAGTTTTACGTAATTTTCACTCAGTCATATTCACACACACAGATTCACGCATCCCTGCACGTTACATACACCCTACATTATACTTTCACACCTCATTAATTTTTCTTTGTTTAAAGTTAATAGTTTTTGGTTTATAATAAAGAACCTTTTTGATTGGTCTATACCGGTTGTTCGTGTCCCCTCATCTTTGCCACGGGCTATGAGCTGGCCTGTGACACCTCTGAAACGAACTTCGGAGAAATATTCTAACCACTGGTGGTTTATGAACTGGAAACAGTTACTTGTAACTAGAGGATTCTGTAGAAACAAGTAATGCAATATGTGTACCTGTCCTCCTTCATATGTTCCGGTTGTCCAGTGTTAACAACCTCATCAAGTCTATGTCCAGAGCGGAGTTGCCCGTAATATATGAAGGTGGACTGGTAGACATATTACATAACTTGTTTCAGCAGAAACCTCAATTACAAGTAACCGTGTTAACAACAAGTAGGGGTGAAACAGTAGATTTTTGTTTATAATACCTGAATTTGGACGATAAGGATGAGTTTTATAACGTTCTCCTGTTTTTTTTTGCCTGAACACAATCATTATTTAGTGTTCTACCATTCTACAACCTGCTATCACACGCACACACGTTGTTCCAATCTACCCCTCAAATAAGGCTAGTATTTGGAGTGAATTCGGAAAGTATTCAGACCCCTTGACTTTTCCCACTTTGTTACGTTACAGCCTTATTCTAAAATAGATTAAATCGTTTTTCCCTCAATCTACACACAATACCTCATAACGACAAACCCAAAACAGTTTTTTTATACATTTGTGCACATTTTTTACAAATAAAAACTGAAATATTACATTTAAATAAGTATTCAGACCCTTTACTCAGTACTTTGTTGAAGCACCTTTGGCAGCGATTACAGCATCGAGTCCTCTTGGGTATGATGCTACAAGGTTGGCACACCTGTATTTGGGGAGTTATTCCCATTCTTCTCTGCAAATCCTCTCAAGCACTGTCAGGTTGGATGGGGAGCATTGCTGCAGGTCTCTCCAGAGAAGTTCGATCGGGTTCAAGTCCGGGCTCTGGCTGGGCCTCTCAAGAACATTCAGAGATTTGTCCCGAAGCCACTCATGCGTTGTCTTGGCTGTGTGCTTAGGGTCATTGTCCTGTTGGAAGGTGAACCTTCACCCCATTCTGAGGTCCTGAGCACTCTGGAGCAGGTTTTCAGCAAGGATCTCTCTGTACAGCTATGTTCATCTTTCCCTCAATCCTAACTAGTCTCCCAGTCCCTGCCACTGAAAAGCATCCCCACAGCGTGATGCTGCCACCACCATGCTTCACTTTAGGGATGGTGACAGGTTTCCTCCAGAACATGAGGCTTGGCATTCAGGCCAAATAATCTTGTTTCTCATGGTCCTTTAGGGTATCCTTTAGGTACCCTTTGTCAAACTCCAAGTGGGCTGTCATGTGCCTTTTACTGAGGAGTGGCTCATGTCTGGCCACTCTACCATAAAGGCCTGATTTGTGGAGTGCTACAGAGATGGTTGTCCGTCTGAAAGGTTCTCCCATCTCCACATAGGAACTCTGGAGCTCTGTCAGTGACCATCAGGTTCTTGGTCACCTCCCTGCCCAAGGCCCTTCTCCCCCCTTTTGCTCAGTTTGGCTAGGTGGCTAGCTCTAGGACGGGTGTTGGTGGTTCCAAACTTCTTCTAATTAAGAATGATGGAGGCCTCTGTGGACCTTCAATGCTGCAGAACCATTTCGGTACCCTTCCCCAGATCTGTGCCTCGACGCAATCCTGTCTTGGAGCTCTAAGGACAATTACTTCGACCACATGGTTTGGTTTTTGCTCTGACATACAATGTCGACTGTACAACCTTATATAATCATGTCCAATCAATTGAATTTACCACAGGTGGACTCCAATCACATTGTAAAAACATCTAAAGGATGATCAATGGAAAATTTAGCTCAATTTCGAGTCTCATAGCAAAGGGTCTGAATAATTATGTAAATAAGGTATTTCTGTTTTTTTTTTGCTACAATTTCTAAAAACCTGTTTTTGCTTTGTCATTATGGGGTATTGTGTAGATTGATCATTTTAGAATAAGGCTGTAACAGAACGTATAAAAGTAAAATGTGGAACAAGGGAAGGGATCTGAATACTTTCCGAATGAACTGTATATCTCCTGTACTTAATGCCAGTCGAGAGAGAAACAATAGATACTCCATCAGTCACTGACTCAAATCCAACATATTTCTCTAATTACCTGTTCCTTCCTGCATGGCATTGGCTCTCTCATAGTCAGTATTCTGAAGTGCCAACGCCCAGCTGCACTATCACCTCCTGTACACACTTCTTCAATGATGCACACTGAGCCCCGCGTGTGAGTGACAGGTCTAAATTTGGCCCATTCTCAAGGAAAGCAGGTGGCCGTCTTTTGTCATCTTGACACTGTTCACTGCAGGTGACACTTTAGGGGTAGCACCACCGGTGTCTTCAGTGAATTGAGAGAAAAGTATGATTTGGAGGTTGATGGCATGATCTTTCTCACAAATGCAGAGAAACTGAAAATGATAGGGATGCACGAAATATCAGTGAACATATCAGAATCGGATGATATTAGCTAAAAATGCCAACGTCGGTATCGGCCCGATGTATAGTTTAACGCCGATGTTAAAAAGTGATGTCAAAGCTATCGTGCATACCTCTATAACGTAGGTCCATGGCATAATGACGCAACGTAAAAGTTTGCGCAACACAGCATTCCTAACCTAGCCCACAATGTCTGCTTTGTGGATTGAGCAGTCAACAAGTCGAGCCGTCATTTGAAAAAGTAAGAACATTTCAGCGAGACAACTCGAAAGCCAATAAAACAAACAGATCACCAACTATTTCGAATCCCACCGTCCTTGTGAGTACGTATTTCCTAGGTCAACCGGACCGGGTTATGTGTTGTGAAGCTAGCCACAATAGTGGAATTTGCAGTTTGCCTTCAAAGTATAAGTATGTCATTGACAATGATGCAAATTAATACAAATAGTAGAATTGTGCCTTTCTTTTATTTTGAAAGATAACCGCAAAGTCCACTATTGTGGCTAAACCTTATTGTGGCTAGCTTCACATAGATAGGTCCGACCACCATTAATCAAATAAGAACTGTCTTATAAATTAGGGTTATTTTAGATGATGACACCTAGCTAGCTAACTATAGCTACTGAAACAGATTGTCATTTTGCTATGTTTTTGGGGAAGAACATTGTTTGCATCCATGAGCTAGCTTGCTTTTTTTATGACCAGCACTGTAGGTGCGCGAGACAACTTACCAGCATCATAGCATACGTATCGATGAATCGTTTTGACATATGAACTACGAGTGATAGTGTAATCAATGTGTACTTTTTTGAATTTTCGTCGAACGGAACAAGGCTTTGTTTTTCTGAACATAACGCGCAACCCAAATGGTGTTTTTTGTTATAAAAGTAATATTTATCGAACAAAAAGAACATTTGTTGTGTAACTGGGAGTCTCGTGAGTGCAAACATCCGAAGATTATCAAAGGTAAGCGATTAATTTTATTGCTTTTCTGACTTTTGTCACCATGCTAATTTGGGGCTAGCTGTTGTAGCATTGATTGATACACTCACAAAAGCTTGGATTGCTTTCGCTGCAAAGCATATTTTCAAAATCTGACACGATAGGTGGATTAACAACAAGCTAAACTGTGTTTTGTTATATTTCACTTGTGATTGCATGATTATAAATATTGTTAGTACTATTTTGCGCCCTGCAATTCAGCGGTTGTTTAGGAAAATGATCCCGCTAAAGGGATCCGTAGCGCAGAGAAGTTAAGAACAAATTCTTATTTACAATGTCGGCCCGGATGAGCCTGGGCCAATTATGCGCCGCCCTATGGGACTACCAACCACGGACGGATGTGATACAGCCTGGATTCAAACCAGGGACTGTAGTGACGCCTCTTGCACTGAGATGCAGTGCCTTAGACCGCTGCGTCCATGTGTGTGAACTATTTAACTGTACTAGAATGCATAAAAGGCAGCAAAAATTATAAATATCGGTTATCGGTTTCTTTTGGCAAGGAAAATATTGGATATCTTTATCGGCCAAAAATGTCATATCGTTGCATCACTAGAAGATGGAATAACTGGGAATGAGTAATAATAATTTAAAGTCCGTAGCCTTACCTATACAATTGATGTAAAATGTTAACTAATCAGTGAAGGCTCCACAGATGAGGAAGGGGAGGACCATGATCATTTTTAGATAAAACTATACTAAATATATTCACGTCACCAAATAATTTATTAAAACACACTGTTTTGCAATGAAGGTCTTACAGTAGCCTCAACAGCACTCTGTAGGGTAGCACCATGGTATAGCTGGAGGACAGCTAGTTTCCGTCCTCCTCTGGGTACATTGACTTCAATGCAAAACCTAGGAAGCCTGTGGTTCTCACCCTTTTCCATAGACTTACAGAGTAATTATGACAACTTCCGGAGGACGTCCTCCAGCATATCAGAGCTCTTGCAGCATGAACTGACATGTTGTCCACCCATTCAAAGGATCAGAGAATTAATCTAGTACTGAAAGCATAAGCTATAGCTAGCTAGCACCGCAGTGCATAAAATGTGGTGAGTAGTTGACTCAAGGAGAAAGAAAGACAATAATTGAACAGTTTTGAAACAAATTAATTTCTTTAAAAATTAAGGAGAAGCGCGAGAGCTATATTTCTCACTTTCACTTACTTAGCTACCAAATGCAGCTAGCTAGTTTAGCCTCCTCAAACACCCGGCTCAAACAGAAAGGGATGCTATGTTACCTAGCTGGCTATGGCTATCCAACACTGGAACTTTTCAGAGTCAAGGTAAGCTTTTGGTTTTATTAATTTATTGCCACGAGCCCACCGGTGTAACTGCTAAACTGCTTTCTGACTGTACACTGTACTCCATGATTGTAGCGGGTATACTGATGTGTTAGTTCTAGTAGCTCTGTTGTTGACTTGACGTTAGCTAATATGGTGACAACAATGTAGGCTGTGTAACGGTTTGCGTTTATGATATGAAGGTTTGGCTTGGAATTTTTTTTCCGCATGGTCACAGACAGCTGATGTGTTGTGCACTGAAGTCCACAAGCGAAGGGAAGAAGTGAATGACAGTCATCCAATATGCTGTAATAGAAATAAGGCCATGCTTCTAAAAAAAGAATCGTCCTCCATCATCATAAACGGCACTGACCGCCACTGTAACTCATGTATGATCATTTAAAATGCACATCGTAATGACACCGACTGATTTAGTCTTGTAAAGCGTCACCGTCTACATTTTCACTTTATATACTCTTGTTGAGTGCCAAGTTTTAACCAATAGCATTTTTCTCAAATTACTTTTTGGGACATTCCCCTTCGACAATATGCACGTCTCTATCTTTCATCTGACTAACTATCCATGTCCTATTCTGCAACCCTTAGGCCAATCCAACAACCACCATGTCGAGCAAACGCGCAAAGGGGAAGACAACCAAGAAGCGCCCCCAGAGGGCCACGTCCAACGTGTTCGCCATGTTTGACCAGTCTCAGATCCAGGAGTTCAAGGAGGCTTTCAACATGATTGACCAGAACCGAGACGGCTTCATCGACAAGGAGGATCTGCACGATATGCTCGCCTCACTGGGTAAGACACGGGCTAAAGGGGAACCCGTTGGAAACTGTTGTTAGAGGGTTGACTATATTCTAAACTCAGCAAAAAACGAAACGTCCCTTTTTCAGGACCCTGTCTTTCAAAGATAATTCATAAAAATTCAAATAACTACACAGATCCTCATTAAAAAGGGTATAAACACTGTTTCCCATGCTTGTTCATTGAACCATAAACAATTAATGAACATGCACCTGTGGAACGGTCATTAAGACACTAACAGCTTACAGGCGGTAGGCAATTAAGATCACAGTTATGAAAACTTAGGACACTGAAGAGGCCTTTCTACTGACTCTGAAAAACACCAAAAGAAAGATGCCCATGGTCCCTGCTCATCTGCGTGAACGTGCCTTAGGCATGCTGCAAGGAGGCATGAGGACTGCAGATGTGGCCAGGGCAATAAATTGCAATGTCCATACTGTGAGACGCCTAAGACAGCGCTACAGGGAGACAGGACGGCAGCTAATCGCCCTCGCAATGGCAAACCACATGTAACAACACCTGCACAGGATCGGTACATTCGAACATCACCCCTACAAGACAGGTACAGGATGGCAACAACAACTGTCCAAGTTACACCAGGAATGCACAATCCCTCCATCAGTGCTCAGACTGTCTGCAATAGGCTGAGAGAGGCTGGACGGAGGGCTTGTAGGCCTGTTGTAAGGCAGGTCCTCACCAGACATCACCGGCAACAATGGGCACAAACCCACCGTCACTGGACCAGACAGGACTGGCAAAAAGTGCTCTTCACTGACAAGTAGCGGTTTTGTCTCACCAGTGGTGATGGTCGGATTTGCGTTTATCGTCGAAGGAATGAGCATTACACCGAGGTCTGTACTCTGGAGCGGGATCGATTTGGAGGTAGAGGGTCCGTCATGGTCTGGGGCGGTGTGTCACAGCATCATCGGACTGAACTTGTTGTCATTGCAGGCAATCTCAACGCTGTGCGTTACAGGGAAGACATCCTCCTCCCTCATGTGGTACCCTTCCTGCAGGCTCATCTTGACATGACCCTCAAGCATGACAATGCCACCAGCCATACTGCTCGTTCTGTGCGTGATTTCCTGCAAGACAGGAATGTCAGTGTTCTGCCATGGCCAGCGAAGAGCCCGGATCTCAATCCCATTGAGCACGTCTGGGACCTGTTGGATTGGAGGGTGAGGGCTAGGGCCATTCCCCCCAGAAATGTCCGGGAACTTGCAGGTGCCATGGTGGAAGAGTGGGGTAACATCTCACAGCAAGAACTGGCACATCTGGTGCAGTCCATGAGGAGATGCACTGCAGTACTTAATGCAGCTGGTGGCCATTACTTTTGATTTTGACCCCCTTTGTTCAGGGACACATTATTCAATTTCTGTTAGTCACATGTCTGTGGAACTTGTTCAGCTTATGTCTCAGTTGTTGAATCTGGTTATGTTCCTACAAATATTTACATGTTAAGTTTGCTGAAAATAAACGCAGTTGACAGTGAGATATACAAGACCTAAACATTCAACTCATGAGTTGAATATCAAATTGAATTGGCCACACCCCACACAATGTATAGTTTGAGTGACAGGAAGTAGAATTGAATTCAGTGCAATTCAAAGAAATTCCACTCAGTCATAGAACATGAATTTCATTGAATCTATATTGCGACAGAAATAGATTTACCAGCTAAATACTAGTATTCTGTAAAATAGAGAGAACAATAAGCAGGCAGATCAGTAATAACATTTAACCATAATCTACCAAAAAACAAAGCCTGACCTAGTTAATCAATGGCTACTGTTGAACAAAATTCAGATTTGACTACTTTAAGACATGCTCCGGAACTTTGGCGACAACTAAGTATTTTTTAAACCTCCCGCTTTGGGCTGGATGTGTCAATGTGTAGTTCATACATGAATATTCTATAAGCAGAATTACTATCTTACCTCAATTAGCCACGAAATCCCTAATTTGAAAACAACTATTTTTCTCGAAACTCTGCTCCGCCATTTTCCCCCACGTACGGTTGGCCAGCCCCCTAGAAATTTGAGTTCAGCCCCTTGCCATATGAGTGACAGCTAGCAAGAGGAACATCATGCACCCACAGCAGAGCGAGAGAGCGAGAGCAACGACGTGGTGCTTTTCGGGAACCACTTTTGGCTAGTGAGGCTACTTTCAGAACTACCGGCTAAAAGTATACAAAAGACCGGAGAATCGCTTTAATGTTGACCATGGTGTGTGTGTTTTGGTGTGTTCCTCAGGTAAGAACCCATCTGATGAGTACCTGGAGGGGATGATGGCTGAGGCGCCGGGGCCCATCAACTTCACCATGTTCCTCACTATGTTCGGAGAGCGCCTCAACGGCACCGACCCCGAGGACGTCATCCGCAACGCCTTCGCCTGCTTCGACGAGGAGGGCTCTGGTGAGACACACAAACACACATGCAAGCACACACAAACACTCTCCAATGTCAACCCCTAGCCTCCACCCTCCACCATAACAACAACATCAAACACTAAAAAGGAAAAACAGATGGGAAAATTATAGGAATTTAATGATTCACAGATATGCATCAGTCCCCGGTTCATATATTTAAAGTTGAACTATTGTTTCAGCTGTTTGAAGCTGGTGTACAAGACCGAAAGTAAAAGAAGCAAAAACAAAACTGGAAGCATAGAAATAGTGCACATATAACAGATCTACTGCTTCTTAGAATTCTCAGACTTGATTTCAAGTAGGATTGCCGGATCAATAACTGACATGTCTATGTGAATTTGGTCAGCTCACCCAAAAAGTTACATATTGCTACTTTAAAAGGCCCACCTCAGAGGACGTTGCTGCAACTATTGAGTTATTCCTGTCAGTTGAAAAAAAAATATCAGAAAATGACTACCTGCCACCCTGTATAATGATAGGAGACAAGCGCAGGAATACATAACAGGGTTTTTTTATCTTCTCCACCCAAACAAAGAGTGAAGTGTAAACCTCTAAATCAGGGGTGTCAAACTCATTCCACGGAGGGCCTAGTGTCTGCAGGTTTTTGGTTTTTCCTTTCAATAAAGCCCTAGACAACCAGGTGTGGGGAGTTCCTAACTAATTAGTGATGTTAATTCATCAATCAAGTATAAGGGAGGAGCGAAAACCCGCAGACACTCGGCCCCCCGTGGAATGAGTGTGACACCTGTGCTCTAAATAATACACGGGACGAGACCCGTAAAAAAAAGTGCACAATAACACGTAGCATGGAAGCCGATACAACAGCACAGGTGCTCACAAGACCAACAGACATGGTAACAATAACCGACAAGGACAATGGGGAACAGAGGGCTCATATATAACATACTAATCAGGGGGAATGGGAACCAGGTGTGCATAATGAAACAAGACAGTCCGGGGTTGGTGGTAATGAATCCAGTTCAGTGATGCCTAGAAGGCCGGTGACGTAGACCTCCGGAGCTGGTGAACGGAATGAGCAGCAGTACCGGGGGGGGGGGGATCAGACACTACCAGCCTACCTGTCAAGAGATGAGTCTCAGCTAAACCGTGCCTATATGAGCTGTTGATAGCTATATATCAATGCATGATCTAATTTGTGGCCACAAATCCGTCGTCATAGAAATAGAAAGAATATTGCTGGTAATATGGATAGCGTAACTACTGAACGGTTCTTCTTCTTCAAAGTTTTATGGCAGACTACACCTATTGCTCTGCAAGGGCTGCGGCTTTTGTGGAGCAATGGGTAACGATGCTTCGAGGGTGGCTGTTGTCGATGTCTTCCTGGTTCAAGCCCGGCGAGGAGAGGGACGGAAGCTATACTGTTACACTGGCAATACTAAAGTGCCTATAAGAACATCCAATAGTCAAAGGTATATGAAATACAAATGGTATAGAGAGAAATAGTCCTATAATTCCTATAATAACTACAACCTAAAACGTCTTACCTGGAAATATTGAAGACTCATGTTAAAAGGAACCACCAGCTTTCATATGTTCTCATGTTCTGAGCAAGGAACTTAAACGTTAGCTTTTTTACATGGCACATATTGCACTTTTACTTTCTTCTCCAACTTTGTTTTTGCATTATTTAAACCAAATTGAACATGTTTCATTATTTATTTGAGGCTAAATTGATTTTATTGATGTATTATATTAAGTTAAAATAAGTGTTCATTCAGCATTGTTGTAATTGTCATTATTACAAATAAATAAATACAAATCGGCCGATTAATCGGTATCGGCTTTTTTTGGTCCTCCAATAATCGGTATTGGCGTTGAAAAATCATAATCGGTCGACCTCTACTACATACACATGACCAAATCAGTTACATTCATCACACTGCATGGATTTGGGCACGAAGCCTCTCACATGTGAGAAGGGAGACTCTTTGTAAAAAAACAAAAAAAACAATAGAATGGATGGAGTGGGCTTCCATCTACCATGTGGGTCAGTCGTTGTGCACCAACCACTTGATCCAATTCTTCACGGATATCCTTTGCATTTACATCTAGCACCACCCCAGAGATAACGACATTGATAGCCGCCCTGAAGACAACACATTCCAATCCGACATCTTCATACCAAGTTTTATTGGTCACACATACTTAGCAGATGTTATTGCGGGTGTAGCGAAATGCTTGTGTTCCTAACTCCAACAGTGCAGTAGTATCTAACAATTCACAACAATGCACACAAATCTAAAAGTAAAATAATAAAATTAAGAAATATATCAATATTAGGACGAGCGATGGTGTGGCAATGACTAAAATACATTAGAATAGAATGAAATGAGTAAAGCAGTATGTAAACATTATTAAAGTGGCATGTGTTCCATTATTAAAGTGACCAGTGATTCCATGTCTATGTATATAGGGCAGCAGCCTCTAAGGTGCAGGGTTGAGTAACCAGGTGATAGCCGGCTAGTGATGGCAATTTAAAAGGCTGATGGCCTTGAGATAGTAGCTGTTTTTCAATCTCTCAGTCCCAGCTTTGATGCACCTGAACTGACCTCGCCTTCTGGATGGTAGCGGGGTTTGTGAGGGGCCAAGCCAAATTTCTTCATCCTCCTGAGGTTGAAGAGGCACTGTTGCGCCTTCTTCACCCCCACTGTCTGTGTGGGTGGACCATTTCAGATTGTCACTAATGTGTATGCCGAGGAACTTGAAGCTTCCCACCTTCTCCACTGCGGTCCCGTCGATGTGGATAGGAGCGTGCTCCCTCTGCTGTTTCCTGAAGTCCACGATCAGCTCCTTCATTTTGTTGAGGGAGAGGTTATTTTCCTGGCACCACTCCGCCAGGGCCCTCACCTCCTCCCTGTAGGCTGTCTTGTCATTGTTGGTAATCAGGCATACTACTGTTGTGTCGTTTGCAAACTTGATGATTGGGTTGGAGGCGTGCATGGCCATGCAGTCATGAGTGAACAGGGAGGACAGGAGGGGGCTGAGCATGCACCCTTGTGGGGCACCTGATCAGCGAAGTGGAGGTGTTGTTTCCTATCTTCACCACCTGGGAGCGGCCCGTCAGGAAGTCCAGGACCCAGTTGCACAGGGCGGGGTTTAGACCCAGGGCCTCGAGCTTAATGATGAGCTTGGAGGGTACTATGGTGTTGAAGGCTGAGCTGTAGTCAATGACCAGCATTCTTACATAAGGTATTCCTCTTGTCCAGATGGGATAGGGCACTGTGCAGTACGATGGCGATTGCGTCATCTGTGGATCTATTGTGGCGGTATGCAAATTGAAGTGGGTCTAGGGTGTCAGGTAAGGTAGAGGTGATATGATCCTTGACTAGTCTCTCAAAGCACTTCAAGACGACAGAAGTGAGTGCCACGGGGTGATAGTAATTTAGTTCAGTTCCCTTTGCTTTCTTGGTTACAGGCACAATGGTGGATATCTTGAAGCAAGTGGGGACAGCAGATTGGGATAGGGAGAGATTGAATATGTCTGTAAACATTCCAGCCAGCTGGTCTGCGGATGCTCTGAGGACGCTGCTAGGGATTCTGTCTGGACCGGCAACCTTGCGAGGGTTAACATGCTTAAATGTCTTACTCACGTCGGCCACGGAGAACGAGAGCCCACAGTCCTTGGGAGCGGGCCGTGTCGGTGGCAATGTGCTATTTACAAAACAGGAGAAGGTGCTTAACTTGTCCGGGAGCAAGACGTCGGTGTCCGTGACATGGTTGGTCTTCCCTTTGTAATCTGTGATTGTCTGTAGACCCTGCCACATACGCCTCGTGTCTGAGCCGTTGAATTGTGACTCCACTTTGTCTCTGTACTGAACTTTTGCCTGTTTGATTGCCTTAGATGGAATAACTACACTTTTTGTATTCAACCATCTTCCCAGTCACCTTGCCATGGTTATCAACATCGATCCAAAACCCTTATTCCAACCCGCCAAAATTATATTCAGAACTAGGTTTGGATTTACTAAACCACTTTACTTCTCTTATTTCCTTTTATGTTCGCCACTGTAATCCAATTCTTCTCACTGTCATCCGATTCAAACAGAACATCCGCTTCCGCCATTTTCCCCTAACGCCCCCTATTGAACGGTTTGGAGCGTGTATTGAAGCCATGGGTGAGTTTGCCTTAAACTTTAGCGGACAAAACCATACATCTTGGGGCGAATGGTCATATGTTTTTTTTATGCAAACTAGGTCAAAAATAAGTGAAATTTGACAAATTATCCAATGGATTATGATAATCTGCTGGTAAAGAAGGGGAGGCACAAAAACATTAGTTTGCACCCCCTATTTGAATTTTCTTCATGGTAAGCCGGCCAAGTGTAGGGTCATCATTAGTTAAGCCACAAAGTCATAAACCCTGTCTATTTCTACATTTTCTCTTATTAAAATCGGATTTGAAACCTAACTCTCACCTTGCCCACAATGCTAAATTTACCCTAACCTTAAATTAAGACCAAAACGCTCGCTTTTGATTTCATTAATTTGTACGATAGGCAATTTTGACTTTGTGGCTGTTTTATCTAGTGGAAACCCAAGTGTAGGCTACAGAGAAAAGCTGTTTGGCTCCAAGACGACTCGTGAATAGGAAGAACTTTGCAGCAGGTGTTTCTGATCAATAAACATTGGCATGCTGCAGGGAGGTCACATTTAAATAAAACCCAGCCCTGAATCTAAATGTAGGCTGAAAAGAATGTGCACGTTATGTCATAGGAAAAGACACATAGTCTAAAGGAGACTGCATGTTTCCCATCCAAAACAGTTCGTGCAGGCGACACCAGACGTTCCCGAAGTCTACGCTCTTCCGTCGGTGATTGGTCAACATTAGGGATTCTTCAATTTAGTGTTTGTTGTCAATGAGATACGAATTGTTTTCATGCACATTTTCTCAATTGACAGTACCGAGTCAATGTGGGGGGGGTACAGTTTAGTTGAGGTAGGGGTAAAGTGACTATGCATAGATAAAACATAAAGTAGCGTCAGTGTACTACTTATTTGTTGTTTTTCAAGCAAAGGTCTTTTGAGGGATTATGTGAGCGCACACGTACGGGTGCGACGTAGTCACACATTCGGATTTGGCACTTCATGCCAAGATATATTATACTTTGAATAAAACAATGACTTACTGACTTACACCTCTGTGCAACATCATGGGAAATTCAAACTCTGGCCATCATCTTTTAGCTCAAAGTGTGGGAGTTTAAGATACTAGTGTATCGGTCTGCAGGAGCCCAAAACGATTTGTTCACTTGTGTTTTTAACTAATATTGTTTTATTTCTAAAATAGCTACCTCTCCATCAGTTCAGTAGCCCAGGGTTTCCCAAAGTCGGTCCTGAGACCCCCCTGGGTGCATGTCTTGGTCGTTGCCCTAGAACTACACAGCTGACTCAATGAATCAGCTGTGTAGTGTTAGGGGGGATGCAACAGTTGATAGGAGTTTTCAATCATTCCAATTTAATTTAGATTGTTCAGGTTCACCATAAGAAATAGTTTTGGTAGTTTTGCTTTAAACAGTCAAGGTATTTGGTCATTTTTACATGAACAGGGTCATTTTGGGGAGTTGTACATGATCACATATTTGTTTAACGTTGATACTATTTCAACATTTCGAGATACGCAAGTCAATATTTTGAGATAGTATCTCGGAATTTCTAGATAGTAGAACATACATATAGGTAGGATGTTTTTTCATTTGTCGCATTATGTGGCGATATCCATCTATCCAGCATACGTGAGGCGAGCTGGCATATTCCCCAACACTTTTGATTGTTTGATAAAAAAATATTGACATAAGTGTTGAAAATAGGGACAAAGTACTGTTGTTTAGACTGATTTGCCAAGTCGTGCATAATTAATCTGTGCTTCAGTCTGATCAACTGTAGCCTACTGATAACAGCTGCAGTTAGCCTAGAGAAGCCTATGAGCTCTGATCCCCTCTGGCCAAGGGTAACAAGTATTTTTATAGCCTAAGCTATGTGTTCATAGCCTAAAATAGGACAATATATATGTTAAAAGAAAATGTGAATGTGATCAAATTTGGTTTATATTCAAACATCATGAGGCTAGGCTACCTAGACAATAGTGACATACTGACATACTGTGTGAGTAACTTTTTAATTATAGATGCAAAGGCCTACACAACCCAACCCTGCCTAAAGCAAACTCAGTTCTGTTAGTTCAATTGTCCAATAAAAAAAAAAACGTATGACCTGATTAGAAAGCATCTCGTCCCATCATAGCAGTTTTATCACTATGTTATACTGTAAGAATATTCCGAAGATAAATACACAACGCAGAGGACGAGAGGTCAATAGAGTACTGACGATCAATGGAAATAGTGTTTTTTCTGTAATATCAATGGGCCAGAGACATGGGAGGAATGTCAGTCCAGGACTCATAGCAAGTTCTCATTGGCCCAAATTGTTTATACATTGAATCTGAAATAGGATACTTGTTATTTGTCCATTGGCCCAGTTTTATTGCAAGGATTTCTCATTTGTATACCACAGGCTAGGGCTGGGTTATAAAACTACATACTGTCCCTTTGTTCTGTGTGGAGAATCACTCAGGAGAGATTCACTGAGGACAGGGGAGCATAAACATCTACCTCCCCGCATTATTTGTTCTCTTTGAATAAACCTATTTTCCTCCCCCTGATTTGCTTTGGGGTCTGAGTTATTGAAGAGTAACATCAACTGCTAATAATACCATCCAACTAGGGTACAAAGTTTTAGCTGGTTAGGTTAGCCCAGTGGTTCTCAAACCTCTCCTCTGGGACCCCCAGACATTTCACAATTTTGTTTTAGCCCTGAAATAGTTAATCTAATTCACATTAATCAAGGTTAAGTTGAATCAGGTGTGGTAGTTCTGGAATAGATCAAATACATGAACTGTCTGAGGGACCCCGAGGAGAGGTTTGAGAACCACTGGGTTAACCTACCAGATTAGAAAATCTCTGGGACACAGGGAAACATCTTGAAATGTTTACTTACGTATCTTGAAATTTCGACTTACACTGAACAAAAATATAAACGCAACATGTAAGGTGTTGGTGCAATGTTTCATGAGCTGAAATAAAAGGTCCCAGAAATGTTCCATACGCACAAAAATATGATTTCTTTCAAATGTTGTTTACATCCCCGTTAGTGAGCATTTATACTTTGCCAAGACTATGCATCCACCTGACAGGTGTGGCATATCAAGAAGCTGATTAAACAGCATGATCATTACACAGGTGCACCTTGTTCTGGGGCCACTCTAAAATGTGCAGTTTTGTCACACAACACAATGCCACAGATGTCTCAAGTTTTGAAGGTGTGGGTAATTGGCATGCTGACTGCAGAAATGTCCACCAGAGCAGTTATTCAGATAATTGAATGGTCATTTCTATATCATAAGCAGCCTCCAACGTTGTTTTAGAGAATTTGGCAGTTCAACAGCAGACCACGTGTAACCACGCCAGCCAAGGATCTCCACATCCGGCTTCTTCACCTGCTGGATCGTCTGAGACCAGCCACCCGGACAGCTGATGAAACTGTGGGTTTGCACAACAGATTAATTTCTGCACAAACTGTCTCATGAAAGCTCATCTGCGTCCTCATCGTCCTCACCAGGGTCTTGACCTGACTGCAGTTCAGCATCATAGTGGGAAAATGCTCACCTTTGATGGCCCCTGGCATGCTCGTGCTCTTCACGGATGAATCCCGGTTTCAACTGTACCGGGACAGATGGCAGACAGCATATATGTCATCATGTGAGCGAGTAGTTTGCTGATTACAATGTTTTTAACAGTGTCCCCATGGTGAGGTTATGGTATGGGCAGGCATAAGCTACGGACTACGAACAAAATTGCATTTTATCGATGCCAATTTAAATGCACAGAGTTACCCTGTCGAGATCCTGAAGCCCATTGTCGTGCCATTCATCCGCCTCCATCGCCTCATGTTTCAGCATGATAATGCACGGCCCCATGTCGAAGGATCTGCATACAAAAATGTCCCAGTTCTTCCATGGCCTGTATACTCAGACATGTCACCCATTGAGCATGTTTGGGATGCTTTGAATCGACGTGTATGACAGTTCCCCGCCAATATCCAGCAACATCGCACAGAAGAGGAGTGGGACAACATCCCATAGGTCACAATCAACAGCCTGATCAACTCTATGCGAATAAGACCAGATAGTCTTTTTCTGACCCACGCCACACTTTTTTTTAAGGTGTCTGTGACCAATAAATGCATATCTGTATTCCCAGTCATGTGAAATCCATAGATTAGTGCAGTGTTTCCCAAACTCGGTCCTGGTGACCCCAAGGGGTGCACAATTTAGTTTTTTGCCCTACACTCTTAGAAAAAAAAGGTGCTGTCTAGATCCTAAAATAGTTATTCGACTGTCCCCATAGGAGAACCCATTTGATTCCAGGTAGAACCCTTTTGGGTTCCATGTAAAACTCTTTTCACATAGGGATCTACCTGGAACCAAAAGGGCTTCTCCTACATGAAGAGCCGAATAACTCTTTTTGGAACCCTTTTTTCTAAGAGTGTGGCACTACACAGCTGATTTAAAATAATCAACTCACCATTAAGCTTTGATTATTTAATCAACTGTGTAGCGCTAGGGCAAAAAAGCTAAACGTGCACCCCTTGGGGACCCCGGGAACGAGTTTGGGAAATACTAGAGTAGGGCTGATTGAGTTCCTCATATGACCTGTAACTCAGTAAAATCTTTGAAATTGTTGCATGTTACATATTTCTCCAGTGTAGTATCTTAAAATGTGTAGATAGTGTCGGGAATAGCCTTCCATACATACATTCACTGATCTGAGCAGGAGAAGCTCTTAAGTACAATTCCAAAAGATCTACCATTCGCCTTTGAGACGGGGTAAAAATCCCAAAATCATTATATTAATGGCTAAATGCCATGCACATTTTTTTTTTAAAGCGCCGGAGAAGAAGACTGACGTTTTACGTGTCCCCAACCATTTTTGTTCATTTATTTCCTTTTAACTATTTTTTTTTTTAAACTTATTTTGTACATAATGTTGCCGATACTGTCTCTTATGACCGAAAAGAACTTCTGGACATCAGGACTGCGATTACTCACCACGGACTGGCAGAATCCTTTTTTCCCTTCTTATGGCTGCAACCCTGTTAACGGGATCGATATGACAACAGCCAGTGAAAGTGCAGGGCGCCAAATTCAAACAACAGTAATCTCATAATTAAAATTCCTCAAACATACATGTATATTTTATACCATTTTAAAGATAATCTTGTTGTTAATCCCACCAAAGTGTCCGATTTCAAATAGGCTTTTCAGCGAAAGCACCACAAACGATTATGTTAGGTCACCACCATCTCACAGAAAAATTCTGCCATTTTTCCAGCCAAAGAGAGGAGTCACAAAAAGCACAAAGAGATAAAATGAATCACTAACCTTTGAGGATCTTCATTAGATGATAGGACTTCATAGGACTTCATGTTACACAATACATATATGTCTTGTTCGATTAAGTTCATATTTATATCCAAAAACCTCAGTTTACATTGGCGCCATGTTCAGAAATATCCAGAGAAATTGCAGAGAGCCACGCCAAATAACAGAAATACTCATCAAACTTTGATGAAAGATACATGTTGTACATAGAATTAAAGATGCACTTGTTCTTAATGCAACCGCTGTGTCAGATTTCAAAAAGCTTTACGGCAAAACACAATATTCAATAATCTGAAAACAGTGTTCAGCCACAAAAGCAAGCCACACAGTTACCCACCAAATTGTGCAGTCAACAAAACTCATAAAAAGCATTATAAATCTTCACTTACCTTTGCTGATCTTCGTCGGAATGCACTCCCAGGACTCCCACTTCCACAATAAATGTTTGGTTTGTTTGGTAATGTCCATCATTTATGTCCAAATAGCTATTTTTGTTAGCGTGCTTGGTAAACAAATCCGTCAGGAAGCGCGTTCACTAAAAGCTGACGAAATGTCCAAAAGTTCCATAACAGTCAGTAGAAACATGTCAAACGATGTATTGACTCAATCTTTTGAATGTTTTTAACATAAATCTTGAATAATGTTCCAACCAGAGAATTACATTGACTTCAGATGAGCGATGGAACAGAGCTCCCTCTCATGTGAACGCGGATGGTCAAAGCATGGTCAGGTCATGGCAGACCTGACTAATTCCCGTCTCCTTCGGCCCCCCTTCACAGTAGAGGCATCAGACAAGGTTCTACAGACCGTTGACATCTAGTGGAAGCCGTAGGAAGTGCAAACTCATCCATATCTCGCTGTGATTTCAATAGGATCTTATTTGAAAATCGACCAGCCTCAGAATTCCCACTTCCTGTTTGGATTTTTTCTCAGGTTTTTGCCTGCCATATGAGTTCTGTTATACTCAGACATAATTCAAACAGTTTTAGAAACTTCAGAGTGTTTTCTATCCAATACTAATAATAATATGCATATATTAGCAACTATGACTGAGGAGCAGGCCATTTACTCTGGGCACCTCTGTGCACCTTTCATCCAAGTTACTCAATACTGCCCCTGCAGCCATAAGAAGTTAACGAGTCTGATGAGCCCGACGCAAATTATATGCTGCTTTCTCGGGAACAGGTCCGGATCCCTGTGATTTCTGTGAAGAGGCGGCGGAGAAAAAGGGGCCAGAGGGCGGGCTGCCTTCTGAGAAGTCGTAGGCAATCAAATAAACCCCCGCTTCCTTCCATTCTGCTAGCACACACACACACACACTTCTTAAACTGAGGGCTAATCAGTTGTGAGAAGTTATCCCATCAGCAGCGATATTCATTTAAAATGAATGTGTTCATGCAAAATATGTAGTGCATCGAATCGTATTGAACCGAATCGCATCAATTCCTTCGCCGAATCGTTTAAAAATAAAACGTATCGTATCCGAGCCCATGTACCATGTATCTAGATGCGTATTGAACCGTTCATGAAAGGCAAGATGCACATCCCTAGAAAATTACAAACCCAATTAGTTTGGTTCAGATGTAGGTTGTGAAAAGTCGTCATTGTAGCCTGGTCTAGATCTGTAGCTAGAGCTGATCAACCCTTCTTATCACATACAGATCTGGACCACAGGACCAGAGATATACAGGCTACAGCCCATTATCTTGGAAAGAGAGTCCACTAGGCTGAATCCCAGATATGTTTGTGCCGTCTTACTCCATTGTTGGCATGACAATGACACTACTAGGAGCCCGCTAAGCATAGTGACACAGGCCCAATAACTCTCCCCTGTTTGCAGGAGTAATCCACGAGGACCACCTGCGGGAGCTGCTGACCACCATGGGTGACCGCTTCACCGACGAGGAGGTTGACGAGCTGTTTCGCGAGGCGCCCATCGACAAGAAGGGCAACTTCAACTACGCCGAGTTCACTCGCATCCTCAAACACGGCGCCAAGGACAAGGACGACATGTAGAGACGGGCGACTGCCTCGCGGCCCACACACATAGTGCTTTCTAGCTGGGATGTACTCCTCTTCAGTGAGTTTTATTGTCAATGGTGATTATCCATTGAGGAGTGTATCTCAGCTAAATGCATCTTGACAAGTCTATAGTGGCTTCGTCTCCATATGTCCTTTCTGTAATTCGTAGTCTTTCATAAATCAGTGCAGATGAAGGAAAGGTTACAGGAAGCCGTATTAGACTTATAAGATGCACTGAACACCTTTGTGTGTGTACCGGCCAAGTTTACCTCTCCTTCTCTCACATCAGCACCAGCACTGCCTTTGTAAGAAACTGCACCTTCTATCCAGGAGCTGTGTTGGAAAACCACATTTTAAAAGGACTCTTTTGTTCTATTCATGTAATGTTTTTGACAATCAAAGCAGGTTATAGTTTACCCTCATTGCTTAAATGCTTATTATTCCACCTTTTGTTTGACCTGTTGCTAGTCGTATCCCCTTGTCAGCTGATCAGGTCGATTCTAACTATGCCTGCATTGATGCATCAAAATCCTTCAAGTTGGAACACTCAATATGAATGTTGCTGACGGATCGGACATATAAAAAAAAAAAGCAAGGGGCAATGTTGTTCAAGTCAGCCTTGAAATTGTGTTTTGCCGAGCAAAGTCTTATGCGTTGCCCTGCCAAGGAGGAGGATGAAGAGCAGAAGGAAACGGTTGGGCTGGGTTATTTGGGTTGAATTGTTGTGGAAAAGTAGCATGCCTGTAAAGAACCAACGAAGGATCCTTGTTTCAAAAAAAAGTAACGTGTCCTTTATTCCAAGATGAAGAGTTGTTTCAATGTCCTGCTGCATTCAGTGCGGCAGCTGTATACCTTTTATATTCTGTATTGGAGAAAATAAAAGACATTCCCATACCAAAAGAACCGATTTGATTTCCTCACATTGCAGTTGTGACACCATTTTGACAAGTGATACAATGAAGTAGTCCACCATAATGGAACACAGGATCCCACTTGTGAAAGGTTTCAGTAAAAAGCACCATCTAGCGTCTACCCCCTACTCTAGATGGTGTTTCACGAGCCACTGAGCCTTTAAGGTCAATAACAGCTCTCGATCTAAAAGGGCTGTCATACTCTCGTAACGTATACGCTGGGAGTCAGGAAGCAGGTGCAAAAGGTGAGTTAAATAAGAATCAAGAAGATAAACAAAACAGGAGAAGTGTACAGAACGTGAACAAAAGCAATACTGCCTGATGCCTGGGGGATAAATAAAGGGAGAGAATCTTGGTGATGATGAGGTCCAGGTGTGCGTAACGATTGCCAGGACCGGTAGTTAGTAGACCAGCGACGTTGAGGTGTTTCAGCAACGGGGCGGAGGTGAAACGCCCCTTCAGTAGGCGGAAGGTCTCATCGGCTGCAGGACTCCACACCAACTTAAGGAGGCCACCCTTGAGGTGAGCTGCAGTTTTTAATGAAGCGGCAGTGGAAGTTGGCAAACCCCCCAAAAATGCTGTATTCCCTTTATGGTGGTTGGGACTGGCCATGACTTGACTGCCTTGACCTTCCTCGCATCCATAACCACTCCCTGCGGGCTGATCCGGTATACCAAGAAGGAGACGTCGACCTGATGGAACAGGCACTTCTCCACTTTGACGTGCAGATGGTTCTCCAGGAGGCGTCCCAGGACAACCCGGACGTGGGCGATGTGATCCTCCAAAGTGGCCGAGCAGATGTCAGGATGTCATCAATATACACAACCACCTGGCGCCTGAGCATGTCACAGAACACCTCGTTTACGAATGCCTGGAACACCGACGGAGCATTGGCTAATCTATAAAGGCATCACCAAGTACTCGTAGTGCCCAGACATCGTGGGCCGTTTTCCATTCATCCCCCTCCTGGATGCGGTTCAGATTGTAGGCACTCCGCAGGTCCAGTTTAGTAAAAAAAAAAACAGAACGGGCCTGACGGAGCTGTTCGATGGCGGGGGGGGGTAGCGTGACTTGGTGATGATGGAATTGTGACCTCTCTAATCGATGCACGGTCGTGGACCTCCCTCCTTCTAGGTCACGAAGAAGAAGCCTGCCGACTCAGGGGAGGTGGATGAAACACTGCTGGAGAGCCTCCTGGATGTACTCCTCCAAGGCCTCAGTTTCAGCCACAGACGCGGCTGCGCAGAGTCTGCAAGCAGGTTGATGGCACAGTCCCAGGGGGGATGAGGAGGGCGACTGGTGGTGCGGGTCTTGGAGAAAACCTCCCAGAGGTTTACCAGGATGTCAGGCTGGAGGGCAACCACATGACTCTTCAACTGACATGGAACCACAGGGTAAGGGAAAGCAGGTATTCAGACATCTTAGTGCCCAGGCAGGGATTTCCATCCTCCACCAGGAGATGGTGGGGTCATGATGTTGGAGCCACGAGAGGCAGGAGATTACTTTGTGCAATTGATGATAAGGAAGGAAAGTCTTTCTTGGTGCAGCGGTCCCACGGTTAGGGTGAGTGGTGCGGTGATGTGCGTGATATTGCCAGATCCCAATGGTCGATTATCCAAGGTTTGGACCTAGAAAGGAGAGCGGGTACAAGGTGATGTTCAGGGAGGAGGTGATGGCCTTGTCGATTAAATTCCCTGCGGCACCGGAGTCCATTAGAGCTGTAGAGACAACACTTGAGGGACAGCCAGCCAGTGAAATGAAAACCAGGAAGGGTTTGGCGAAAAGCGATGATGATGGAATAGTCACGCCTTCCCCCTGGAGATGGATGATCACGGGGTCGGCCCTCTGTCCCTGTGGACACCGGGTTGGGACGCAACGGACACCACTGAATCTTGTGCCCCTCCTGGCCGCAATAGGAACACAGCCCCAGCTGTCTCCGGCGACGCCGCTCTACCGCGGAGAGGTTTGTGACCCCCACCTCCATGGGTTCAGGCTATTGCTTAGGGCGGCCAAAGAGTAGGGCGAGAGGCGAAGGGTGCCGGCGCTCCCGAAGAAGGTTGTCCAGATGGATGACCACCGTGATGAGCGCATCGAAGGAAAGGTTGTCATCCCGGCACGCCAACTACGTCTGGACCTCCTCGCACAGTCCTCTTTGGAATAGGGTGAGGCACGCCGGCTCATTCCATCCACTGGAGGCTGCCACGGTCCGGAAGGTGAGGGCGTACTTCGCAGCGGTCTGGACACCCTGCCAGAGTTGAAGTAGTCACTCACCTCCCTCTCTGCCCTCCGATGGATGGTCGAAGACTGCCCTGAACAGAGCCATGAACCTCTCGTAGGAGCCAAGCTCTTCCTCTCCTCTCTCCCAGACAGAGAGAGGAGCCCCCACCAACCCCTACCCGGTCAGCAGGGAAATGACCGGCATCGCTGACCTGGGCAGACTGCTGGATAGGCTGGGGCGACTTGTGGTAGGAGGACCTCCGCTAGATGTAGGTGAATCTTCTTGGTTGGTGTCGAGGCGGTGGAGAACGCGGAGAACCTTACCCATAGCCGTACCCAATTGTGCCAACTGATCCTGGTGTTGGCATATTAGGTGTCCTTATTTGTCAACCGCCTGGGAGATGTCCTTATCTTCTGCTGCTTCCATTTTTTAAGAGTCAGTATTCTGTAAAGCTGGGAGTCAGGAAGCAGGTGATTTTAATAATAAGAATCATGTCGATAAACAAAACAGGAGAAGCGTACGGAACGTACACAAAACCAATACTGCCTGATAACGGAGGCTACTGAGGCCTAAATAAAGGGAGTAATCAAGGTGATAATGAAGTCCAGGTGTGCAAAATGATGGGGTGCAGGTGTGCATAATGATGATTGCCAGGACTGGTGGTTAGTAGACCGGTGACGTCGATTGGGTCGGAGCGGAAGTAGGCGTGACACTTGTCCAACTACCATAATTAACGACAAACATTCCCCTTGAAGCTTTGGCCTAAATCCACAGTTTCACATTTCTTTGTTATTTATTCACTTTTTAAAATATACAGATCCACACTAGTTGGAAAGTGATAACCAAAGAACTTAAAGGCCTCAATGAGCACATGTAGGCATGTCTACCTTTTGAAATCTTAACACAGTTCAGATTGTACAATATTTGCCCAATATTCTCCCCCCAAGATATTCAAGCTCTGGCAAGTTGGTTGATGATCATTTGCTAGACAGCCATTTAAGTCTCGCCATAGATTTAAGCCTAAACTAACTAGGCCACTTAGGAACATTCAATGTATGTTTTAGGTAATTGTCCTGCTGAAAGGTGAATGTCTCCCAGTGTCTGTTGGAAATTAGACAGAGCCAAGTTTTTCTCTAGGATTTTCCTGTGCTTAGCTCTATTCCGCCCCCCCCCCCCCTTAAACTCCCTAGTCCTTGCCAATAACAAGCATATCCGTTTATCTTGATCTTAAACTCCCAAGTCCTTGCCAATGACAACCATACCCATAACATGATGCAACCACCACCATGCTTGAAAATATGAAGTCGTACTCAGTGATGTGTTGCGTTGTTTTTGCCCACAACAGAACACTTTGTATTCAGGACAAAAAGTTAATGACATTTTTTGCAGCATTACTTTAGTGCCTTATTGGAAACAGGACACATGTTTTGGAATATTTTCCTTTACACACTTTCTTTTCACTCTATTCTCAGTTCTATCCACAGCCAATAAACTCTGCAACTGTTTTAAAAAGCAGCATTGTCCTCATGGTGAAATCCCTCAGCGGTTTCTTCCTTTCCAGCAGAGTTTGAAAGGGTACCTGTATCTTTGTAGTGACTTGGTGTATTGCACAGGAGGTTGGTGGCACCTAATTTGGGAGGACAGGCTAGCGATAATGGGTGGAGCAGAATGGTATCAAATACATAAAACACATGGTTTCCATGTGTTTGATGCCATTCCATTTGCGCCATTCAGGCCATTATGAGCCATCCACCCCCCTGTGGTTTATTGATGCCACCATCAAAAGCGTAATTAATAACTTGAATGCTTGACCGAAGACATTTAAGCTCCTAATTTGTAAACATTGAAACAATTACAATGTAGGATGAGTGATAAAATCTCAAATTCATTCTAAATTCAGGCTGTAGCAAAATGTCAAGGGGTGTGAATACTTTGACGGCACTGGTATTGAGCTGGAGATAATCAAGTTGAAGTGTCCTTGAACCCTACAGATAATCAACAAAAAGAAAAGTACATCAGGGACACCCCTATGGATAAAGCAAAACAGTTATCTGGGGGTCTATGGGAGTCATCTGGAATACCCCAGAAAAAAACATCTAGTAGGTTATGTACAACTCTTGACCTGCCTTAAATGAAAAGTATTTGGTAAAACTGGGTTGGAAATCCAATGTACAATATCTTGCCCATGTAATAAGTTCCAAGAAAGGTAGTCGTGCTATTAAACTTTGAGACAAATAAGAAAATGGTTAATTCTACACTCTTCAAGTTGGATTTTGAAAAAAAAATGCACAAGGATCAGCGTATGAAAAAAGGTTTATTCTCTGAAATGCTTGTACAAAAACACATTTAAAAGTTTAAGGCATATATATTGCAGACTATTCAAAAGTTTCTATGTAGAAGGGGCATGTTCCCTCAATCCCGGGTTTAAGGCACAATAGCCAGTTATACTGTCCATACATCAGCCATGATTTCACAGTGAAATGAAAAAACATTTAGGATGCATTTGGTCATATTGTGATGCTACACATTTGAGACAGTTCATGCCCCCCCCCGCCTTGACATATTTGCATGCATTTTCCCCATTGGCATATACGACTCAAGTTTCATTCTGCATCCAAAACCTGATATATATATATATAAAATAGCCATCCTAAATAATGTTCAGTATCCAGCCGATTCCAGTATCACAATGAGTAATATGTAGTAACGTAGAAGTGTAGTAATGAATAAACCACATACCCGCTTTATTGTACTGCATCTATATTCAAAACCTGTTAAAATAGTTAATTCTTTGCTTAGTATTCAGACTCAAGTCTGAATGAACCCTACGGTCGACCCAAACTGTGAGAAAAAGAGGTGACTCAACATATCTCCGTTTGCAGAAGATCTATAACATCTACCCTTCCCCACTGACATTCTAGACAATTCTGGAAATGGTGCTGACATTAAGCCTCATGAAAGAGCCGAAAACAAGTGGTAGCGAAGGAATGGGGATTTATGCTAGTCACAAATCTAGGTTAATAATAACACGGAATTCCATATCAGCTCTTCTCATGCATCTAGCTGTAAAAAAATTTTAAAAAACAATCACCACCAGGGTCATTACATGTATGGCACTGGTAACAACTGTAAAGACTAAGTTAGTCCCATTTGAACTGACACATGACAGAAGAAAATTACTTTGCAGCAGCACTGTTTACGTAGTAGGGCCCAACTAACTTTGTGCGGCGTCGATTTGGCCATAATATGTAGGAGACATTGTTTCATGGAAACTACAACCGTATAAGAAATAGTAAAATACTCTAACGAGAGGATATACTTCACTAAAACAGAGGGAAAAGAGAGAGGAAAAGGAAGTCAGACAGTTTGCTTCTCAATAACTTACTCAACATTAAAAATCAATGAATTCAATACAACACTGACCAGATTGTCATCCAAGCGAACAACTACAGGTGTTTCAATTAAGACATATTTTGGTTTGAAATACAAGGACCAAATCTTATACCGCCAATGATCCGCTACTTGGGTCAATCCCTCTCCAAACAGGAGGGTCCAAAAGCTTGAAATGTTTGTGACAGGCTTCATCCATAAAAAGACTATGGCATAATAGGGCACTTATAGCAAGTGTTACATTACCCTTAAGAATGAGGAGACAGCCTGGTGGTGTCACCCAACTAAGCCTTTAGCTTCGCCACAAAATTGATTTCTATAACGGGACCAATGTGACCTCCCGCCCCATCGTTCTCAAACACACAGACAGGAATTCCACCTTCTTCACATCCACAATAAAAACAATACATCCCTAGAAATTGTACATGATGCATAAAGATAGCGCAGAAAGTAACAGACCAACAAAAATAAAAAACATTCCTCTTTTGTGTGTGTATATACACACAAAAACAGTTTACCTGCTAAGATACTATTTTGGAAATAGGTTTAAATGAACATTTTACAAAGTAAAAAAAACAGAGTTCTTATTCTTTGCAACTGATGATTTAGTGTCTTAAAAATGTAGAATCCATGATGACCACTTGTTTACAGTAGTTTTAAGGCAAGGAGAGGAGACAGACATTGAAGCTGTGCAGTCAGGCACACTGCAATACTATCAATTTCCCCTTCCACCTGTCTTCCCGCACTGTGTGAAGATGTGGACAGACTAAAAAAATGAAAATATCTAAAGTGCATAAACTGTACTGGAGGAGCACAACACCTGGGCTTGAAAAACACACCCGTCTCAGTCTCAGCCCCAGGTCCGCCCTTGTTTAACCTTGGTGGGAATGATTGACAGGCTAGACAGCCTGAGATAAAAGTGACCTTAATACATTCAACCAAGTCCAGTATTGCTACTGATAAGCCTAGCTCTACTGGTGCAACTTCAAACTGTAAAAAATTATTTATAAAAAAATAAAAATAAAAATCATGGGGGAAGGAAATGTCCTCCTTGACCCCTTTTGGAAATAGTTGAAATAGTGGAAAAGGGAGTTAAAAACTACATTAACTTGGTGTCGTCGTTCTTATGTCAACCGTCGCAACATTTAACCTATACTCTGAAATGTTGATTGAAAAACCAAGTTGAAAGGTTCCACCCAGCAACAGGCTGCATTGGAGGCTGCTCGGCGGCCCTCTGCATTGGATAAAAGTTTTTAAAGTCCTGATAAAAATGCTTAAAAAGCACTGTCTTTAAAAACAATTGTCTTTCCATCCCTCGTATCATTCCCAGCGTCTGATGTATGAACCGTATGCATGAATTCTGCAGAGCATAGTGTCAGAGGGGCCGATTAAGGGAACATACACACAGTTAGGGGCAGTCTGAGAAGGGATATGGTGCTCCTCACAGACAAGGGAGTGGCCATGGCTCTAATTGACTGTTTCGCTGACGGCGCGCAAGGTGTGCTGTGGCCCCCACACAGCGGCCATGGGAGTCTGAACCACGGGGACAGGCTGTCGGACTGTAGCGTCGCTGTGGACCACACTCCACACACTGGGCATCGACTGGGCCCTCTGGACACTGCTGTTGGGGATGGAGGAGGACAAGGGCTGGAGGGAAGCCAGGCCCAAGAATGGGGTGAGGGCTGGTGGTGCTGGGGCTAAAGGTGGGGCCGGGGTTGGGACAGAGGTTAGGGTTGGGACTTGGGTAGAGCTTGGAGCTGGGACTGAGGTTGGGACACAGGACACAGTTGGTGCACCAGCAAAGGTTTGAACAGGGCTTGGGGCTGGGAGAAGGGGTTTGGTTGGGATCGGAGTTGAAGCTGGAACCAGAGATAAAGTTGGTGCTGGGACAAAGGTTGGAAAGGGGGTTGAAACTGGCACTTGGGCTAGGCGGGGAGGCACATTTGGAGCAGGTACAGAGGCCATGGCGAGTTTAGGAGCAGAGCAGACTGGGACATGGATTAGGACTGAAACTGGGGACACCACAGCCTTGTTCGCAGGACTCTGCTCTCTGGGCGAATCAAAGGTAGCTTGGCTCTGTGCCGGTGGAGTGGTCAGACCCATAGCACTGCTGCTGTGGATGCAGCCACCTGTGGCTTCTGTAGTGGCCCTGCTCTGGTACTCCGGGAGAAGCCTCTGACTCTCGTGCTCGGCGGCCCTCTGGAGAGCTGCATCCACCAGCAACCTCAGGTCACTGAAGTCCTGGCTGGGGCACAGCTCCGGAGGCGTGGGGGGCGGCGTGTTGAATAGCCCGCCAGTGGGGCTGGCGCTGATAACCTTGGAGCCATTCTCCTCGGCCTCCCTCCTCAGGAGACTCTGCATGTCCAGCTGCATCAGGGCCTTGACACAGTAGCCCTCTTGGCTGGGGTAGCCAGCTCCCAAAAGGATGGCAGTGGCAGTATTTCCCAGGAGGCTGAGGTCCAGTGTGGGGGCTGGTCGGATGACAGAGGGCCTGAGAGGGGGCAGGGCTGGAGAGGGGACTGAGGTGGGGCTTTCAGGGGAACTACCTCCGCCACATCCTCCAGTGGCTGGGCGGCACTCGCCCTTCCCCGCCCGCCTGGAGATGGTGAACTGGGTGGGGTCTTTGCCATCCTTGCGGAGCAGGTCAGGGAGGAGGCGGCGGCGGGCATTGATGAACCAGTTGCATACCTGGAAAAGAGTCAGTAAATTTAACAACAACGCCTGCAAAAAAACAACCTGGGTGCATCTCAAAAGCCTAACAGATTCCCTGAAGAACCATAATACAAGTAGAGATGACAGTGGACAATTTATTAGGTACACCACCTCATTCACAAAAATGGATCGCCAGTCACGTGGCCGTGGCTCGCTATATTACGCAGGCAGACAGGCCTCCAGTTACTGTTTGTTTGATTGAATGTTAGAACGGGCAAGATGAGTGACCTAAGCGACTTTGAGCGTGGTATGATAGTCAGTGCCAGGCTCGCCAGATCCAACAGAAACGACCTCCCTCCTGGGCTTTTCACCCACGACAGTGTCTAGGATTTACCGAGAACGATTCAACAAACAAGAACTCAGCAGCAGTCCTGTGGGCAAAAACAGCTCGTTGATGAGAGATTGAAGAACAATGGCAAAAATCATGCACGCTAACAGGCAGGCCAGAAACAGACAAATATGGCCGCAGTACAACAGTGGCATCTCGGAAAACAACTCTAGCCGATCCTTGTCAAGGATGGACTATTGCATCAGACGACCACACCGGGTTCCACTCTTATCAGCTAAAAACACGAGGAAGCGACTCGTGGGGACGTGACCACCAACACTGGACAATTGAGTGGAAAAACATTGCCTGGTACGACAAATCCTGATTCCTGTTGCGTCATGCTGATGGTAGTGTCAGGATTTGGCGTAAGTAGCACGAGTCCATGGACCCATCCTGCCTGGTGTCCAGGCTGGTGGCGGTGGTGTACTTATATGCCTCAAATGAAGCATATAATAGCTCAAACTGGTTCGAGGGGTAGTTTGTTGGAATGAGACTTCCGCCCACATGTTCTCATTCTCCTGCTCTCCTCCGGGCCTTGTTTACTGCCATCTTGTGGTAAAAACCTCCCACACGCAGTGAGATGAGTGACCTCAGACAGCTGGCACTAATGAAGTCCCGGCTGAAAAACGCTGAGCGACAGAGCAAGTAGAGCGCAGCCAACCAGGGACATGTCACTGCAATGACTACACTATGGGTCTGTCAGTGCTGCTCTAGCCCTGCTTGCTCTCTGCTCAATCCAGGAATTCCTCATGTCGCCACTCCTGGGGTGTGAATGGGTGTGTGTGTATTTGAGAGAGGAAACGATAACAAATGGTGGGCCTACAAGGTGAGAAGGGAAGACTGTCAAATTAATCTGTACAGTAGTACCTTACCCATGTGACATGTGAATATTGTTGTATGCTAAGCTGTTGAGAAACACCCTAGCGCTGAAATATGACAAGAAGTACCACGCAAATATCATGGGATGAATCTCTATTTAGCGCCCGCCTGAAGTAGGCCTATAGGTGCTACGGCAGTCATCTCCCAACACACAGGAGAGTTACAAGAGGCCAATAGAGAGCACAATATCTGATAAAGAAACCACCATCTTCGACAGAGTACGTAGTCATGACTCCATCTGGGCCCCAAGTGTCTGCTATGATCAACTATTTAGACTACAACAGGCACTAATCTGGAACAATTGAACTGGAGAAAAATTATAAAATCATTCATTTCAACTGTAATTGATGGGAACATGCCAAAACCAAACCTAATACTTTGTTAGACTAATTAAAATGCAAGTCAGACTACTTAAAAATCAAGCCCTGTTAATGTATAGGCTGTGTTGGTGTAGGCCTGGGTGATATCGAAATCATTTGAATTTGTTTTTGCACAAAATTCCAAATGCCTATATTGAGTTTATTTTTCGTTATAGGAGCGTTTGTGTCCTCTTGTGTTGTGTTTTTGGTCTCGTCTCCTTCGCTCCTCTGTGCGGACCTTCCCAGTCATACCAGAGATCTGCATATATTGACGAGATGTACACTACCGTTCAAAAGTTTGGGGTCGCTTAGAAATGTCCTTTTTGTCCATTCAAAAATCATTTTAAAACACTAATTTATCATTAGAAAACCCTTTTGCAATTATGTTGGCACAGCTGAAAACTGTTGTTCTGATTAAAGAAGCAATAAAACGGGCCTTCTTTAGACTAGTTAAGTATCTGGAGCATCAGCATTTGTGGGTTCGATTACAGGCTCAAAACCGCCAGAAACAAAGCACTTTCTTCTGAAACTTGTCAGTCTAGTCTTGTTCTGAGAAATTAAGGCTATTCCATGTGAGAAATTGCCAAGAAACTGAAGATCTCGTACAACAACGCTGTGTACAACCCCTTCACAGAACAAACTAGCTCTAACCAGAATAAAAAGAGTGGGAGGTCCCGGTGCACAACTGAGCAAGAGGACAAGTACATTAGGGTGCACCAGAAATTTAGCCAACAACTGTTATACTAGCTGTCTAGTCTGTTTTATAAATGTGCAATAAGCATAAAACAATTATATAAAGGAATTGGCAACTCATTCTCAATCTGAGAAATTAGGTAGGCCACTTCAACATCTGAACAAAGTAGACAGGATAACGCGCTTTTCAAAAAGGATGTGTTCATAACTGTTCAACCTTGTTAGCTAGCAAATAGATCCAAGTCTGCTAAACTTGAAATATAAAGATCGGCTGGATGAATCACTAGCACGTGGGCTTGAGACCTGTTAATTTTCTATAGCCCAATGCCTGCTACAAGAAGTTAGTCGTTATTGGTGAATGTGCACTACGCATGGGTCTAGTAATTTTTTATATATATACAATAAACACATTTTCATAAGTCTTGAAAGATTATAAAAAAAAAAAAAATGGATTATTGCTGACTGTTTGAAATGCAGTGCATTTGACCTTTAAACAACAATGCTTACTTCGAGAAAACATTTTATTTTCTAAGAGATCTTGAATCGACAATAAGTTAATAAATAAAATATTCTCCCAGCCCTATGTTGGTGCTCTGCTACACAGCTCAAAGTTTCCACCTGGCAAAGGCTACTGTAGTCAAAACGTTGTCTGTGGACTGCTGCTTGATTAGGCCCAATTCAAGCATTTGGGAGCAAGAATTAACTTGAATTTGTTTACTATTATTTATATAAACAATTTAAAGACTGTCGCGGTCCACTCACCTGCAGCACAGAAAGGCTGGTCTGATCTGACAATCCGAGTTTCTCCTGCTCTGAGGGGTAGGCGTTGAAGCGGTGCTCGTACAGCCAGCTCCGCAGCACCTGCACCGCATCCTTGGGCAGGTTGCCACGGCGACGCCGCTTGCCCGAGCCCCCGCCCCCTCCAGACAGGTCGAGGGTGGAGCTGTCCTCCTCAAAGGGGTCGCTGTCAGTCATGGCTGACAGCTCCTGCTCTCGCCTCCGCTCCTCTTCCAGAGCTGAGGACAAGAAGGGGTTCAGAGGGGGTTGTTGAGTCAGTGCTAGTGTTTGTACTCATCATAGACCAGGGTTGGACATTAACTTGTTATAGAATGTACTGCTTTCCCTCCAAATCAGAGACTGACAACCATCTACTTGTTGTGTAGGCCTGTGTTTGTTATTGTATTGTGCATTCACCAATCTATAAAAGAAACAGGTTGGCAAAGTATTGATCAGTATTTTGTCTACAATATGATCTGATTTATTTTAGCAATGCGATTGAAACAAATCAGGTTACATCGATTGATAGGTAAGTGTAGTAGTTGACAACAAATGTACAAGCATGCATGATGAAGCAATGAGACTCTCCCTCATTAAATTAAGCGATGAAATATGCTAATTGGAAGAAAATAAATACAAAAGATTTGTCTTCCTTCCCCAAATCACAAAATTTGTGTCATTGGGGAATACCAACTCAAAATGGAGAATGGTTTCTCCCAGAATGCAGTAAATGTCTTTCTCTGGTGAAATCTGACCCCTGGAGGCAGCTCCTGTCCGCACAAAATGAGATTATGTGCATGTCACCTCCAGCCGCTAAGGATCTATAGGCCGTGCGAGGGGCTATTTTCACCTTTGGCCAGGGAATTTAAGTCCTGGAGCAATTGATTTTAATTCAATGGCTAACAGAGAGCATGTGGCTAGCTACGAACTATAATCTTAAAATCAAGTTCGAAAATATGCGCATGAATGGGCAAAACCTTTTAAATATGCTAGCTACCAAACTTGGTAGCCATAAGAATCTGACTAGACGTGGATAACTTATCTCTAGTTGGAAGGGAGCTATGCCAAGATCAAGACTGCACCCGCATGAGAAACGGGTCAGAAAACGTACAGTACGAGTTAAAAGTTGACACACCTACTCATTCAATTTAGCCGACATTTGGTGTATTGTTTTACAGCAACAAATGCTTAAATTCAACATGTCCAGATTTCTATTTAACCCATCTGAAAAGTATAGGGATGCAGTTCCCTTGACATGCCACAGGTCTATTTGAAGTCCTCTTGTGACTCAAATGTGTATAGCGCATCACACTGCCACCCTCTTTTACCACTTCACCAAATCTTTCCCAACATTACTTTTCTGGCCCTCCCGTCTCTTATTTTCTCAAATCAATTTCGCAGCTTTTCTCTTAGTGAATTAAGAGTCATCCTTTTGCCTTGGATCAAGATTCAATTGTTCTGCTAGTTCCGAAAAGCATGTGGCGATTGTCTTGTAGTCTATTTGGCACGCGTACAGTCAGGACCGAAAACTTACTCAGTAATTTCAGATAGCCTAAAATAACGAAAGAAAAACCTCCATGTAGCCTGTAGATATAAAATGCACAATAAATGGTACATTTATGAATTTAAAGGTACTGTTCTCTCTTTACTCAACCCGTCCGCCACCCACATTTCATCCACAAAATATTTCATGACCCTAAACCAACCCACCCGACCCGCAGGTTACGAGTTAACTCGCGCATCACCAGTAGAGGTACACTCGTCTCCGTTGATGTTGGAGTAGCGATATAAAGTTAGCTAGTAAAATGCTTTAAATCTATGGTAACTACATCGTGGAGTTGTTTCACTTTACTAGCTAGAGTAACGTTACATGTCACGCTGTTCCTGTCAAACCTCAACTTTGTTTGCATAACAAAAATGGCGTATTTTTATATCGAGTTAGGTATCTAGTCAAAATACGTTGACAAACTTAAGGCAAAGGTGTGCATAATTTGAGTTTGTTAAAATGTACTAATATCTTCAAGGCGGATTTAGCTAGCTAGTTCTAGGCTAAAGTTAGCAGGCTAGCTAACAAACAATGAAGCAAATTCGTGGAATTGTCTTGTTCTATTCAATGTAGTCTATTGTGGGGTTAAGATTAGTGTTGCAATGAAATCGAATAGCTACTGAAATGTTATCAATTTGCCAAATGCAAAAATAACAATAAGATGTAACATGATAAAATTATAAATGAATATAAAAAACTATGACTAAGTTGGCTAGCCATCTTCCCATCGTGTATCAAACGTACAAAGAACCCGCTGAACGCACGCCTTCGCAGATGGATGATTGTTCTGTCGCTCCGCCAGATGGACACCATGCTTGCTTCCAAAGATAATTTAGCTGGTTCGCTGTCCCTCCAAATTCAAACACAAACACACGCTGCATTTGCTCGCAACAAAAAGCCGCATTCCATTTACACCCAAAAGCCGGGCACACTTGGCAAACTGTCAGGGTGATAACGAATGCCTGCCAATATTTTCTGTACTAAATTCCCATAAATGTATGCCTACCTCGTTTGAAGCGTTTCATTCTTTGTTGATGGCTTGTTTGAAAGCACACAGCTGTCGAAGTTCCTTGTAAAATGTGTGCCCCCGACCAAACGTTGACGCGATATTTTCTTTCCAAGGTGTTGCACGCTTTTACTTTGCCGCTCGACGGTTCAATTCTTCATTCATGTGACATAAACGTGCTGCTCTTCAACAGAACAGTGTATGTCCATCGCGTTTCGTTGTCTAGTAAGATAGAACAAATACTGTACGTTACCTCATTTGTGTTCCTTGGTTCTCTTTACCTGCACACAGCAACGCCAGCTCCAATCTGACAGTCGAATATTTATTGATCCCGCCTCCTATACCAGTGCCCTCCAATCACGGCTCTTCATTTCCAGTAGACAGGCCCGTGTCATCACTCCTGAGTGATTGACAGGATTAGCATTTAATTCAAAATTCAGACAGTAAAAGATTTAATTTAAAAAATGAATTTTGTTTCCGACATGATTCAAATTCCTTTTGCAGGATTAATCAACACACAAGCCCTCTGTTTGCCAACATGTTATAGTGGCCACTGGCCAGCAAAACAAGAGGATTTCCTCGTGTCGTTGGAATACTGCATTTATTATGTAACCGAAACGATCATGTTTTCTTGTTACATGAACGGGATAAACAGTGTCGACAAAAACAGTGAGCCACTAATGGATGCAATAATTAAATAATATTCTGATAAAGTATTGACACAAGAACAGCAATATCTTCCCAACAACGGCTGGAGAAAGTCGAGGCTTCCTCACCTTGATCCTGTACACACATCCTCTTTCATTTGAAGGAATTTTCTCTGTAAAACTGTAAAACAGTGCTGTGAGATTGCTTCTGAAAGGTTGTTGCCACTGCAAAACGACATGTCAGGAAGTATTCCGTTTTTTTTTCGCAGAATACTCTGATTGACCAATAAATCAAACAGAACTATATGTAAGCCTACAGTTGTGTTTCAAAAGTCATGAAAAGGAAAGTTTTGGAGAAAATTTAATTGGCACTGCAGTCTAATTATTAACGTTTGTTAATTATGAATTAAATATCAATACAGTTTATAATTAAACGACAGAAAATACATGAATATAGGCATAGTCTATCACCTATTTTGAGACAGTAGGAATGTGCATTATGTGACAATACAATGGGAAAGCATGTATACTGGCATGGGAGATTAACCAAATGACTCAGGACAGTTGTTATAGATTACAGTGGGTATCATAAATATTCAACCCCTTGGATTTCTTTACATTTTATTGTGTTACAAAGTGGGGTTAAATTGTAAATTTCTGTCAACAATTTACACAAGAAATACTCTATAATGTCAAAGTGGCAGTAAAAAATAAACATGAATATACTTTGATTAGATAGATGCATAATCTCCCAGAGTCAAAACATGTTACAAACACCTTTGGCAACGATTACAGCTGTGAGTATTCTTGGATAAGTCTCTTAGTGCTTTGCACACCTGGATTGTGCAATATTTGCCCATTATTATTTTCAGAATTCTTCAAGCTCTGTCAAAGTGTTGGGGATCATGGCTAGACAACAGTTTTCAAGTCTTGCCATCAGTGGCAACCTGTCATTCAGGGAAGGTGGGGCAGTGCCTTCGGAAAATATTCAGACCCCTTGACTTTTTCCACATTTTGTTACATTTTAGCCTTATTCTAACATGGATTAAATAAACACAAATCCTCAGCAATCTACACACAATACCCCATAATAACAAGGTGAAAACAGGTTTTTAGAAATGTTTGCCAATTTATTAAATATAAAAAAAACAATATCTTATTTACATAAGTATTCAGACCCTTTGCTATGAGACACACAATTGATCTCTAGTGCATCCTGTTTCCATTGATCATCCTTGAGATGTTTCTACAACTTGATTGGAGTCCACCTGTGGTAAATTCAATTGATTGGACAGTATTTGAAAAGGAACACACCTGTCTATGTAAGGTCCCACAGTTGACAGTACATGTCAGAGCAAAACCAAGGCATGAGGTTGAAGGAATTGTCCGTAGAGCTCTGAGACAGGATTGTGTCGAGGCACAGATCTGGGGAAGGGTACCAAAAAAATCCTCCACCTTTGACGGTCCCCAAGAACACAGTGGCCTCCATCATTTTTAAATGGAAGACGTTTGGAACCGCCAAGACACTTCCTAGAACTGTGCGCCCGGCCAAACTAAGCAATTGCGGGAGAAGGGCCTTGGTCAGCGAGGTGACCAAGAACCCGATGGTCACTCTACAGAACTCCAGAGTTCCTCTGTGGAGATGGGAGAACCTTCCAGAAGGACAACCATCTCTGCAGCACTCCACCAATCATGCCTTTACGGTAGAGTGGCCAGACGAAAGCCTCTCCTCAGTAAAAGGCACTTGACAGCCCGCTTGGAGTTTGCCTAAAGGCACGTAAAGACTCTCGGAACATGAGAAACAAGATTCTATGGTCTGATGAAACCAAGATTGAACTCTTGGCCTGAATGCCAAGCACCACGTTTGGAGGAAACCTGGCACCATCCCTACAGTGAAGCATGGTAGTGAAAGCATCATGCTGTGTTTTTTTTTCAGTGGCAGGGACTGGGAGACTAGTCAGGATCGATGCAAAGATGAACGAAGCAAAGTACAGAGAGATCCTTGATGAAAACCTACTTCAGAGTGCTCAGGACCTCAGACTGGGGCAAAGGTTCACCTTCCAACAGGACAACGACCCTACGCACACAGCCAAGACAATGCAGGAGTGGCTTCGGGACAAGTCTCTGAATGTCCTTGAGTGGCCCAGCCAGAGCCTTGAACTGGATCGAACATCTCTTGAGAGACCTCAAATAGCTGCCCAGCAACGCTCTCCATCCAACCTGGCAGAGCTTGAGAGGCTCTGCAGAGAGGAATGGGAGGAACTCCCCAAATACAGGTGTGCCAAGCTTGTAGCATCCTATCCAAGAAGACTCAAGGCTGTATAATCGCTGCCAAAGGTGCTTCAACAAAGTCGCGAGTAAAGGGTCTGAATACTTACGTAAATGTGATATATTGTTTTGTTTTTTTAAACATTTGCAAAAATTACTAAAAACCTGTTTTTTCTTTGTCATTATGGGGTATTGTGTGTAGATTGATGAGAGGAAAAAATGATTTTGTAAATTTTAGAATATGGGTGTAACATAACAAAGTGTGGAAAAAGTCAAGAGGTCTGAATACTTTCCGAAGGCACTGTATATACAGTACCAGTCAAAAGTTTGGACACACCTACTCATTCAAGGGTTTTTCTTTATTTATTTATTTACTATTTTCTACTTTGTAGAATAATAGTGAAGACATCAACACTATGAGATAACACACATATGGAATCATGTAGTAACCAAAAGTGTTAAACAAATCAAAATATATTTTTGATTCTTCAAAGTAGCGACCCTTTTGCCTGGATGACAGCTTTGCACACTCTTGGCATTCTCTCAACCAGCTTCACCTGGAATGCTTTTCCAACAGTCTTGGAGTTCCCACATATGCTTTTAACCAGGGCAAGGTGACCGGAAACATGACCGAATACAAACAGTGTAGCTATTCCCTCCGCAAGGCAATCAAACAAGCTAAGTCCCAGTATAGAGACAAAGTAGAGTCGCAATTCAACAGCTCAGACACAAGAGGTATGTGGCAGGGTCTACAGTCAATCACGGATTACAAAAAGAAAACCAGCCCCGTCGCGGACCAAGATGTCTTGCTCCCAGACAGACTAAATAACTTTTTTGCTCGCTTTGAGGACAATACAGCGCCACTGACACGGCCCGCTACCAAAACCTGCGGGCTCTCCTTCACTGCAGCCGAGGTGAGTAAAACATTTAAACGTGTTAACCCTCGCAAGGCTGCAGGCCCAGACGGCATTCCCAGCCGCGTCCTCAGAGCATGCGCAGACCAGCTGGCTGGTGTGTTTAAGGACATATTCAATCAATCCTTATCCCAGTCTGCTGTTCCCACATGCTTCAAGAGGGCCACCATTGTCCTGTTCCCAAGAAAGCTAAGGTAACTGAGCTAAACGACTACCGCCCCGTAGCACTCACTTCCGTCATCATGAAGTGCTTTGAGAGACTAGTCAAGGACCATATCACCTCCACCCTACCTGACACCCTAGACCCACTCCAATTTGCTTACCGACCCAATAGGTCCACAGACGACGCAATCGCAACCACACTGCACACTGCCCTAACCCATCTGGACAAGAGGAATACCTATGTGAGAATGCTGTTCATCGACTACAGCTCAGCATTTAACACCATAGTACCCTCCAAACTCATCATCAAGCTCGAGACCCTGGGTCTCGACCCCGCCCTGTGCAACTGGGTCCTGGACTTCCTGACGGGCCGCCCCCAGGTGGTGAGGGTAGGTAACAACATCTCCACCCCGCTGATCCTCAACACTGGGGCCCCACAAGGGTGCGTTCTGAGCCCTCTCCTGTACTCCCTGTTCACCCACGACTGCGTGGCCATGCACGCCTCCAACTCAATCATCAAGTTTGCGGACGACACTACAGTGGTAGGCTTGATTACCAACAACGACGAGACGGCCTACAGGGAGGAGGTGAGGGCCCTCGGAGTGTGGTGTCAGGAAAATAATCTCACACTCAACGTCAACAAAACAAAGGAGATGATTGTGGACTTCAGGAAACAGCAGAGAGAGCACCCCCCTATCCACATCGACGGGACAGCAGTGGAGAAGGTGGAAAGTTTTAAGTTCCTCGGTGTACACATCACGGACAAACTGAATTGGTCCACCCACACAGACAGCGTTGTGAAGAAGGCGCAGCAGCGCCTCTTCAACCTCAGGAGGCTGAAGAAATTTGGCTTGTCACCAAAAGCACTCACAAACTTCTACAGATGCACAATCGAGAGCATCCTGTCGGGCTGTATCACCGCCTGGTACGGCAACTGCTCCGCCCACAACCGTGAAGCTCTCCAGAGGGTAGTGAGGTCTGCACAACGCATCACCGGGGGCAAACTACCTGCCCTCCAGGACACCTACACCACCCGATGTCACAGGAAGGCCATAAAGATCATCAAGGACAACAACCACCCGAGCCACTGCCTGTTCACCCCGCTATCATCCAGAAGGCGAGGTCAGTACAGGTGCATCAAAGCAGGGACCGAGAGACTGAAAAACAGCTTCTATCTCAAGGCCATCCGACTGTTAAACAGCCACCACTAACATTTAGTGGCCGCTGCCAACATACTGACTCAACTCCAGCCACTTTAATAATGGGAATTGATGGAAATTATGTAAAAATGTATCACTAGCCACTTTAAACAATGCCACTTAATATAATGTTTACATACCCTACATTACTCATCTCATATGTATATGTATATACTGTACTGTATATCATCCACTGCATCTTGCCATCTTTATGTAACACATGTATCACTAGCCACTTTAAACTATGCCACTTTATGTTTACATACCCTACATTACTCATCTCATATGTATAGACTGTACACTATACCATCTACTGCATCTTGCCTATGCCGTTCCGTACCATCACTCATTCATATATCTTTATGTACATATTCTTTATCCCTTTACACTTGTGTGTATAAGGTAGTAGTTGTGGAATTGTTAGGTTAGATTACTTGTTGGTTATTACTGCATTACATTTACATACATTTAAGTCATTTAGCAGACGCTCTTATCCAGAGCGACTTACAAATTGGAAAGTTCATACATATTCATCCTGGTCCCCCCGTGGGAATTGAACCCTGGTCCCCCCGTGGGAATTGAACCCACAACCCTGGCGTTGCAAGCGCCATGCTCTACCAACTGAGCCACACGGGACCACTTGTCGGAACTAGAAGCACAAGCATTTCGCTACACTCACATTAACATCTGCTAACCATGTGTATGTGACAAATAAAATTTGATTTGATTTGATTTGATTTGATATGCTAAGCACTTGTTGGCTGCTTTTCCTTCACTCTGCGGTCCAACTCATCCCAAACCATCTCAGTGGAGTTTAGGTCGGATGATTGTTGAGGCCAGGTCATCTGATGGAGCACTTCATCACTCTCTTTCTTGGTCAAATGGCCCTTACACAGCCTGGAGGTGTGTTGGGTCATTGTCCTGTTGAAAAACAAATGATAGTCCCACTCAGCGCAAACCAGATGGGATGGCTTATCACTGCAGAATGCTGTGCGTTGAATTCTAAGCACCCCCACACCATCACACCTCCTCCTCCATGCTTCACGGTGGGAACTACACATACGGAGATCATCCGTTCACCTACTCTGCGTCTCACAAAGACATGGCAGTTGAAACCAAAAATCTCAAATTTGGACTCATCAGACAAAAGGACAGATTTCTATCGGCGTTCTAATGTTCATTGCTCGTGTTTCTTGACCCAAGCAAGTCTCTTCATCTTATTGGTGTCCTTTAGTAGTGGTTTCTTTGCAGCAATTCGACCATAAAGGCCTGATTCACGCAGTCTCTTCTGAACAGTTGATGTTGAGATGTTGTATGTTACTTGAACTCTGTGAAGCATTTATTTGGGCTGCAAATTCTGAGGCTGGTAACTCGAATGAACTTAACCTCTGCAGCATAAGTAACTCTGGGTCGTCCTTTCCTTGGCATTCTCTGGTTGAGAGAATGCCAAGAGCGTGCAAAGCTGTCATCAAGGAAAAAAGTGGCTACTTTGAAGAATCTCAAATATAAAATTTATTTCGATTTGTTTAACTTTTTTTTTCTTACTACATGATTCCATATGTGTTATTTCATAGTTTTGATGTCTTCCCTATTATATGTAGAAAATAGTACAAATAAAGAAAAATCCTTGAATGAGTAGGTGTGTCCAAACATTTGACTGGTTATGTATGTAATTATTTTTTTAACAAATTAATAAAAATGAAATATCTTTTCACTTTGACATTATATAGTATTTTGTGAAGATCAATGACAAAAATAAATCACAATGAAATGCATTTCAATCCCACTTTGTAACGCAACAAAATGTGGGGAAAAAACAAGGGGGTTAAACTTTATCAGCTTGAGACCCAAATTAGAAATTGAACGTCCTCCTGTGACCCAAATCATCCTCCAACGACCCAAATTAAAAAGAAATAGTGTGTGATTATAGATGTATTCTCATAACTCGCGACCCATGTATCACATGCCCAAGGCCCACTTTGGGTCCCGACCCATAAGAAACCCTCATATAGATTATAGTCTCAGTGGTCTAGATCAAATACTATATTATCAAAATATATCATAGACTGTAATCGGTTTACTCACTATATCAAAATAATCTGACACCCATCAACCCAAAAAGGATGAACAAAATAACAATTGTGAACATTTTGAGAAAGTATTGTGTGCAATTTATTGAATGATATTCTCTCTTCATTATACAGTACATATTTGAACAAATGAGCTCTTTGAAATTGTATAAATAAATCTACAACATTGTAAAAGATTAAGCGGTTCTCTGCGTTCAGATTTAGTTCTTATTTACAACAGAATGTGATTTTGATGAGCACATGGGGAATTACTAGCTGGTCCCAGATCTGTTTGTGCTGCGTTACAATGACCATACGCCAAGACATCACAAACAGATCTGGTACCGGGCTAGTGAATTACTTTATCATAACATGTTCAACTTAGCATGAAACCAATTTACTCAATTCATTTAGTATTTCATAATATGCTTTAATGTTACTAGAGTAGATATAGTCACAGGAATCATAGTAAATCTAATTTCATTTCATCTCAACCTTTTACACTAAACCGAAAACCCTGACATATACAGCCTAACTTGTATAGCATTATCAATAATGAACAAATCCTAGTCAATAAAATATGTGCTTATTTCATAAAATATTTCATTATTGTTTGTTATAGTGCCTCTCTTTTTTGCTTAATTTCTCCTGTGGTAAGAGCATTGGTTCTTTCCCTCTCCCAACCCTTGTAGGCCAAGGGTACAAAGTAAAGTGGACAGACAATTCAGGAGGGGGCTTATTTTTGCTTCGTAGGCCTTTGGACCAGGGAGTGGCATGACATGTACTCCTATCCTGGAGTACCCTATCTGGGCACCCCCTGAAATGTATTGTTGTATCCTAGCCTTGAGAGTCATGTACTGTAAATCAGTTCAAAGTGACTTCAGTCTCACAGAAATTAGTTTGCTGTGAGTCCAAGTGAGAAAGCAAGTGTCCACCACGACAGTCATGTCTTCTAGAAGTTTGACGATGTAGAAAAACGTTCAAGAAATGTCCCGTAGTCAGAATTCCATAGTGAACACATCCAAAAAGATTGTTGACCACCCTAATATGTCATGCTCACTAACAGCACAGATGAGTCAAGTCAAAACTGGTGATGTGAAAAAGACTTCTAAAGTATAAGGAGGTTAAGTGTGAAAGACAAACAGTATCACTAAATGCAGTAAGGAATTGGAACATGGCCACACTTTACCAATATTGTAAGCCTTGAAAACACCATTATAATAAACAAGAGCTGTTAATTATATGACAGTCTAAAACGTCTCTTCCTGGTGAGATTTGCTACCAATGCAGACCTACAACTTATAAGAATATCAAGTGAATACTTTTAATGCAAGAAAACAGCATGGTCAAATGCAGTTTCACGGAACACATCAAGTCAGTATACACTGTGTAATCTACACCAAAGTGACCATGATAATGTTGTAAGTCACTAGATTTCCTCTAAACAAATCAATGGCTTCATAATTTCAAGCAAAATGGGACATTGTGAATATCGACCAATCCAATACGCCTGGGTAAAGCCTATATCTAATCTCCAAAACAAACGCTTAAAACAGTATGTTTTAAAACACCTCGACACTTGTCATAAGATCTTTCATGCCTACAGAGAATCAGGACATTGGTGAAACATCTTGAGGAAATTGGCCTTGGTGTGTCCCTCGGGTTTTGTGTATTGGAGCAGTGGGTTGTTTAAATGTATGAGACAAGCCTCTGCCGTAGTCTCTCAGGGACAGACAGTTGCTGTCACTTACGTGTCCACGCAGATTAGAGCAGAAGTGGACTGTCTTTCTGTCATCCTGTAATAGCTATTTTGTCCTTGACGCACTCCATCCCTCTCTCCCGCTCTCTCTCTGCCTCGCACTCTCACCATATGCATATTCAATTATTTCAATTCCTGTCAGAAACTGACTCAAATCGAAATAGAGCTGGCAGTGTTGACAGATCTCTGTTGTCTTTCCTCTGAAACTAACAGGATTATCCCTGATTAGTGCTTGGATGGGAAACCACCTTGGAAAACCGGTGTCTGGGAGTGGTTTTGGAAGGCCAGAAGGGTTCGGCCGGAGCCCCAGTGTAGTGATAGGGGGAGACATCCATTCTTATCAGTATTGATACAGTCAGTTTCATTATTTTCTTCATATAACCATTACCCTGCTACCGACTTACAATATCAATTGCTTTGTGCAATCTAGCAATCTACTTATCTTCTTTCTTGGCCTACCTTCCACTGCCCTCATTTTACCAATATGTAGTTTATATTTTTTTTACCTAGGCAAGTCAGTTGAGAACAAATTTTATTTACAATGACGGCCTACCCCAGCCAGACCCGGACGACGCTGGGCCAAATTGTGCACCGTCCTATGGGACTCCCAATGTGGTGCAGCCTGAATTCGAACCAGCTACTGCAGTGATGCATCTTGCACTGAGATACAGTACCTTAGACCACCGCGCCACTCGGGAGCCTCATGTTATAACAGATTGCGTCCAAATCCAAGTCCAAGGCACTGGATTACAAAACACCAGAGAAACGAGTTGGAATGGTCCAGAATAAGCATGATAAACAAATACCCTCGTCTAACTACATTGGTCACAACAGCAAACCAAGAACACAACTGGTCAGACACACCAACCCCCTTCCTGGTAAAGAATCAAATCACCAATGACAAGTGATTGTCACATAAAGCCTGGAGATGACTTATTCACAGAGAGGGAGAAGAGCCATTGACACCCCGCCGTTTACTGAGCAGAGCAGAGGGGGCCATCAGCGATTCAGGCAAACACACAACAGCAAACAATAGGCTGCAATCAAGACCGACCTTTTCCCAGGAGGGGGTATGATGGCCAATAAACACAGGCCATTCCAATGCAAAGCCTGATGCTCAGGCTATTCTGTCACTGTGGTGGTAGGGAGGAAAATAACCCCCAAAACGAGAAACGAGAAATGGAGCAACTAGCTGACAAGCAACCAGGCACATGGTTGGAATGATTTAAGTAAAAGTGAATGTCGTTTTTATTCAAGTGAACACATTGTATATGTCCCCCTGTGGTGACCCTGGTGTTGCAAGCACCATCTTCAACAGACTGAGCCATTGGAACAACAGAAGAACCACTAATTCATTAGCAGGGAAAGGTAGTGTTTGTGGCTAGCAATATGGTGCAGGAGAACATGTTGGGTGATGAGAAGGAGAAATGGAAGAAAACACATTGGTGTTTACTCTGACATATAGTAAAGATGTAGGTAGAGTTCCCTGTCACTACTGCATGCCCTAGCCATGTGTAGCAAAGGGGAAACCATGTGGAATTGGGCACAGCACATTCAATAGCAGTTGGTCATAGTATGTGAGAGATAGTGAGAAGGGGGAGGAGACTACATTCTTCCGTGTTTTGTCAAACAACAAGAAACAAACACAATGAACCAGTATCTGGCTACCACAAAAAGGCTTAATTAGCTATAAAAAAAAAAAACAGTACTGGTTGGAAATGTATGGTCGGAAGCATTTTTGTAATGACCAACTGTGAAAATGCTGTTCCCTGGTAGTATACAGTTCACTCTGCCTTTTTATAGAATTTGTCTCAAATTGCACCCTACTCCCTAAACAGTGCATTACTTTTGAAAAGTAAAAGCTAGTTCACTTTGTAGGGAATAGGGTGCCGTTTGGGACGCCCCCCCTGGAGTCGCCCCACAACCGCGGGAGTCTTTTAGAGAAAGCAAAACATTTCAGAGAAAAAAAAAAACGCCACACACTCTAGTAGCTCCGATGCAATTATTTAGTCACTAATGCTTTTGACAGCAAGCTGTCTCCATCAGGGTCTCATCATTTGTAAATCACCAACTTTTGACAGGTACCCTCTAATAAATGTCCCCTAGTGGTGAATTAAATACCATTGAATTTCAAACGTATTGATCTCTCACACCCAGATAAAGAATGTATTACCGATATTTTCATTTGACAAAGTTACTGTGTTTTGTGAGATGAGAGATTACTCTATTTGTTATTACTTGACTGGAATCATTCCATTTTCCACTTTTACAGGCCTCTTGAGAGAGTGAATCACCAGATGGCTATACTTCCCACACAGGCAGAAAGGTAATGCATTTCTTTTTTTGTTAAAGTACCAACAGCATTTTCAAAAAAATAAATGATGGCAAAGAAATTACAAAGAGATGTACTATAATAGAGATGTAATCATTTGTCTCAATTCAAAAATGTGTAAGTATCTAGGGATGATATTTAACGTAAATAAAACTACAACAAGTGGTAGGCAGTGGTATGACAGGGTGCTTAGTTAAAAAAAATGTAATACAAACAATGTCTTCTTCTACATTCAAGAATGAAATCCTTCCCTCCAAAACTGTCATGGACAATTGAGATGTAGTGCAAACTATTACCTGTAGGGGGGGTGGGGGGGGGGGGGGGTAAGAGAGCTTCCAACATGGTTTCAAACAGTGCTACTGAAATAGTCTAAAGCAGTTTCCTCTCCTAGTCTCCTAATCCTTTCTTTAGTCTCCTCGAGTTGTGTCCTTTCCTTTCTCCATCTCTTTTGAAGAGGCCGTCTGGTCAGGAACTGTGATGTGAGAAAAGCCATACAGTAGCACTGAATATGCAGTGCAGTGAATCACAGACCATTTACATGGGTGTGTGCAGTGTGGAGAATAGTCGAATACAATACTGTCATTTAGCAGGCATTAGTCAAAGTTATTTGATGCTTAACCTCAAGTCTGAATTGGCCTTAGTTTCATTTGCTCTCCTATAGAGATTTTAAATGGAATTATGGTTGAAGTGACTGGAATTTGAGGTGGAATTGACCACAACTTTCCCATGCAAACTGAGTAGTGGTCCCGTATGGGAAACACACCAGCATCTGTGCAAACTCATTTACAATTTAAAAAACAAGGTGAATTGTAGAGAGGGAAGTTGAGGCAGAAGTTTGGGAAAGAAACCATTTTGAATTATATTGCTGCCGCAACAAGCTGGAGTTGCTTGAAAGTACCTACTTTATAAAACCCGCAGACTTTTGAAAATGTTCAATGAAATAGCCACAATGATGCAACATGATAACGTTGTTAAAAGCATCCTGAAATAACAAGGAAACAATACAAAACTCAATCACATTTTTCCCAGCGGGACAGTTCTCAATGGTGGTCATGTCTAACCCCTCTACGTGCAAGTTTTCCACAAAACCTGAATTATATTCAATTGATCTGATATACCTACACCATGGTTGTATTCATTAGGGAACAACGTAGCGAAATATTTTGCCATGGACAATTAAAGGAGCGTTTCCACCAGGTTTCAGTCATCCCCCCCCCCCCCCCCCCCCCCCCCCCCTGTGTGGTGCCTTATAAAAAGGACCGATTAGTAAATTCACAGACCAATGGAGACACATGCGAGCGCAAAGTGTGGCCATTGTCATGGGACTGTGGACACTGGCTGATGAATACATCCTCAGACCAAAAATGTCAGAAAACAATATCATCTCAATGGAAAAGTAGGATCTTCAAACGTTACTCCAGTAAATACTGATGTGTAAGTGTAGTTTGAGTCAGTTATAAAGTACCGATTGTTTTTTTCATATACATCCTTAACAAAGGTCGGACAAAAACATACATGATGCTTTCAATAGATCTCACTTATATATAGAAGTTGTGATATTTGACGTTAAATACCCCCGATCCTCTATTTCCTAATTCAGTTTTCGGTGCCCTGCTTTCCGAAACTGCTCACGAATCTAGAACTGCAGGCAAAGGCTCATACAAAACAGAAGAAAACAATGAGAACAAAAAAGCACCAGGAAGACATTGATAGCTGTGGGTCTGATGCGCGTGTGTGTGTGTGTGTGTGTGCGCGCTCCTCTGAATAAGTGTGTGTACGTTTGACCACATGGTGGTGTTGTGCAAACTATGGGTTGGCCAAGGCAAGGGAGAGGGAGGGGCTTTGGAAAGCACAAACGCTTACTCTGTCCGCATATTAGATCTCTTATAGCCAAGATACAGGTACATCTAAAATAGTCTTGATATAGTTTCTTTAGGAGATAATAATAATACCATCATCAATAAAAAATGTCATAATTTGCGTAATACTCAAGAGTTTTGTGTGTATGTACTGGTATGTAGGCTATGTGCAACGTTTTACATGTATGCTGTTCTTGTCTATTAATGTTCTGTATTATGACGTGTTTCATGTTTTGTGTGGACCCCAGGAAGAGTAGCTGCTGCTTTCGCAAGAGCTAATGGGGATCTTAATAAAATAACCTCAAAAAAGTTCTAAAAATAGTAACAAAGGCTGTGGTTTAGGTTTTTCCATTGCAGCCTCGTGAGAGGAGACAAGCATTCCCCATATCGTCTACAGCCCAAAAGTTCTCTCTCTCTCTTTGTTTCTCACTCCATCTACTGTAGACTTGCGGCCACTAAGACCAGACTACCCTGTGTGTGGTGAGAAGACCCCCCCCTCCCCCCTCTCTCCCTCTGCCATCCCAGTTTCTCTCTCTTAGAGGCGAGTCTGGGCCTCAGGGACATAGATCTCGATGCTGTCGGCGCTCTCCGTGGCCGAGTTCTGCCGGACCGAGGCGGCCCTCTTGGCAGCCAGTAGGCGCTTGCGGGCCTCCGTCCGCTGCTTCTCCGCCGAAGAGGTGGACGAGGCGGAGTCGGCGCTCTTCTCGCGGCCCAGCACCGGCCTCCCCTTACCGGGCTTCTTTGGCACTGGAGGAGGGGGCTCTTTCTTGTCCTCCTGGTGGTGGTGGGCCACAATGGACGGAGTCAACCACAAGGGGGCAGAAAAGACATGGGAAAGAGAGACACGGGAGAGAGAAGGGGTTGGGGGAGGGGGGGGGGTGGAGGGGGGAGAGATGAGAGAGTGAGAGGATGCAAGGCGTTGTTGCTGTTGGAAGAAACCCTTGTAACTCCATTAAAAGCAGTAACTCCCCACTTGTAATATTTTATGACTTTAGGACCAAGAAAAAGTATTCAAAATAGCATCTGATTAATAGCTTTCGTGAATGTATGTTCATACATGGTTTCAGTTTGTTTCAGTTTTGGAGATACAAGGTTTTATTCTGAAAGCAACGAAACAACGGAGGGTAATGCAGAGGTTGCAACAAAGAGCATTGTGAATTTCATTTGATTAACGTAGATCTTTGACAGGGACATTTGATTACGATGAAGCTTTCTACAATAAAATGTACAAGGTGGCTAACTTGACACAGAGCCAATTATATGGACAACACAGATAAAATAGGTTGAATATAGGAGATTGAAGGTGACACTTTGTCAGAGTAGACACTGAACAAATACCTGGGTGAATAATATGACAAGAACATGAAATGGTCACACTCTATTTGGCCGTACGCCATAAAAGTGTCACAATATTAATGTAACTTAACGAGACATAACACATATTGATGCTGTTATGACGTACAGTTCAAATGAAGTGTATCCCATTCGATGAATCACACTGAATGTAATGCAATGTCACTGCAGAAGGAGTGACATGAACTCGGCGTGAACTCAAAGCAGTTGAAGCGCACATCCACCCAAATACTCACCAAAACGTACTATTTCCACTACAGTCAATCCAGCAGCCATCAAACTAACTAACCGCTCCCTACACACGCGCGTGCACACACATCCAAGATAGAGCGAAAGCCAGGCCGCATTCCATGACGTGACGCAACCTTTGCCATTGCCATGCAAGTTCGACTTCAGACCGGAGCATTTATTTTTACCTGCGACATGCATGCTCAAAGGAGGGGCTGAAAGCGCAGAAACAGTCCAAAACAAACTGCCCTCTTTGAGATTGAACACCATGCATGTGTAAAGGGAGGTGGCTTCTCTCTAGCCCCCTTTACATTGGGCTGGGAAGCCCCTTTAAAATGTTCCCCTCACACAGGGACGGGGAGAAGAGAGAGGGGAGATGGGGAGGGAGGAGAGAGGCCAGTTTCGGCGGCTTTCCTACCCCAGTCTGGGCACTGGGCAGCAGGGGTGGGAAGTACCTTCCGCTCAGGGGGCGAGTGGGCCACGGCAGGGGACTGCCAGTCGCTGGACTTGAGTTGGTAGAGCTCGTCGAATTTGAGGCTGATGTCCTCGATGGAGAGCTGCAGTAGGTCCCAGAAGCCCGCCAGGTCCTGGGCTGTGGGCCGCGGGTTGGCGTTCACATTCTGGAGGGAGGGAGAAAAAAAAGAAGAGAAATGGGGGAGTAGGTGGGAGAGGGGGGGGAGAGAGAGAAATAGTGAAAATGTTAGAGGGGGAGAGGGAAATGATGAGGAAGAAAACAAGAGAGGGATAAAGAAGAGATTTGAAATTCATTGAGTCTTGCTTTGTCCACTTTTGATACTAGAGGGAGCTGTCCTACAACACAACGTCAGTGAAGACCTCCGTCCCACTGAATAGATCAGCGTTTCCCAAACTCGGCCCTGGGGACCCCAGGGGGTACAAGTTTTGGTTTTTGCCCTAGCGCTACACGGGTGATTCAAATGATCAACTCGTCGCCAAGCTTTGATTATTTGAATCAGCTGTGTAGTGTTAGGGCAGAAAACGAAACATGCACCCCTTGGGGACCCCGGGAACGAGTTTGTGTAAATCATTCTGTCGGAATGTGCAGATGTTGTTTGTCCTTGCCCTCAAGTGTGCTACTGTATTGCCATTTGATATGCGCCTCCGTAAAAACCTACGCCGCTGTCTTGGGGTCTCCCTTGAAAAAATACATTTCCCCCTGCTTTATAAAGTATTTAAGAAGTCAAATGAAATAAAAAGCACAATAAGTCCCTTAACGCAAGGTAGAATGACCACTTTACATAAGCAGTATACTGACTGTATAGTGACTTGGGTGGCACTCTGTTTTGCCCTGCAAGCTAAGTCAGCTTGACGGTCACACTTCGACTTGTTTTCTCCACCTGATCCACGTGTTCTGTGACTAATGTGCTACCAGACTATTCTTTGTTATGGTTGGGTCTCCCTGGTTATGGTTGGGTCTTGTGTGGCTCAGTTGGTAGAGCCTGGCGGTTGTGGGTTCAATTCCCACAGGGGACCGGTATGAAAAATGTATGCACTCACTACTGTAAGTCACTCTGGATAAGAGAGTCTGCTAAAATGTTTTTTTTTTTTTATAATAAAAATGCTTGCGTTTCCTGCCATCTGTGCAACTAGACTTGGTTTTCAAACCCAATCCAGAGCCTTTTGGCTCGACGCGCTGGCATAATCATGCTAGTTGTGCTTTCAGGATTGTCAGATAGGGGGACCATTCTCGTTCTGTGGGATTTAAACAACACAACAAAATATGGTAGAACTAACTGTTTCCAGCTAAAAATTGTATGTATTGAGAGAAATTATCTGGTTTCTGAATAACATTTCTCCTTCAAAAGGGACATGTTGTGTAATGATAGGGGGAAAAAAATCCCAACAGGTAATTGTCCAATAAATACAAAATAATTGGAGTTTATTTGTAGGATAGAAGTTGTATTGGATGTCAGACCATTTCTTCTGAACATAGATGCCTTTTGATAGAATTATATCAGCAAAGGACAGCATAGCCCAAAGGTTCAAAACACAACCATTAATGTAAAACACGAGTTCAACAACATGGTGGCATTAAAACTGACTCACATTACAACCGACTCATTGAACACAATCGGTACCTCTTTCTACAATGATACGCACACTGAACTTTATGACCACATGATCATTATTCATAAAAACGGTGTTAACATCCATGGATTATTGGTCCTCTGTCTGAATAACTGCACTTTGAGAGAACGTAAAACACTCAGTCAATGATGACACTGAATTCCCCCGAGAAGAGGCTACAAGAGGACGCAACCGGCAAAATGCAATCGTTTGCAGAATGTCAGTCTTATCCTACTGATTGGGTCTGTCATTGTCTGAGTCCGCTGTACTGAGATCATGAGATCAGTGGAATGATGGGATGCAGAGAGACATGTCCGACTTTTTAAGGGAGCTTAACCACTCAGGTCGTGGAAAAGGCCGAACAATTCATTTTACATTGACCTTACTGCCTGTTAGCGTTCAGCTTGTCACTTATCTAATGCTAATCTCTCAGTCGCATTTCATGTGGCCTGTGTTTGCCTAATGATGTGATGTGTGTATGGTCAGATGTGGAATTTCTTTTTTTTGGTGCTTTTTTGTAATGTCTGGTTATTTGATGTGCGTGTAGAGTATGGAATAGTATTGTTTTGTCTGGGAGTGTGGTGATGTTGTTTTGTCTGGGGATGTTTTTGTAGGGTAGTGTTGTTTTGTCTGGTTATGTGATGATGTTGTGGTGGCATAACAAACATTGTTTGGTCTAGTAATTTGATGTTGTTGTCATGGGGTAGTATTGTTCTGTCTGTTTATGTGATGTGTGTATGGGTGAGTTGGAATATGCAGAGGTGATACTTACCAAGTTTTGTTCACACAGCCCTCTGAACTGCTCAAATTTCTTGGTCATGAGGAGCTGAGCACTGCCCACTGCACTGCGGACCTTCCCCAACACTGCAGATAACAAAAACACACACACACAGATTGACTCAAACAGACAGACAGACACACAGGCAGAGAGACAAGACAAGACAGACCAGACAGACCAGACACACAGACAGTACAGACAGACCAGACACACAGACAGCACAGACAGACCAGACACACAAGACTCACACACTTTGCTGTGCATTTGGAATACAACACTAATCAATGGAGTGCCTTGAATGTCTATTGTTTCACTCAGGAATGAAACCCCAAACTAGGCTAATGGTAATACACTCTTCCCATAGCTACTGATGTGTATCAGGTCTTACTGTACATCCATTTCCGTACTGTCTCAAAAACAACAAGACAGTGTTCTGCCATGTACTGAGTAAATACTTAGAACACTACCATCTTGAGAGAAATGTAGTTGTCTACACACGTCCCCCTATCTGTACAACTACATCGAAAGCTAGCACACAAGGGAATCTGTGAAAAGGATTTGTCACACAGGGAGAAACAAGAGGATTTGCGAGGGAGAACAACCTGTTTTAACCAGAACATTCCATTATTTTTTTTATTTTTTATTTTTACCTTTATTTAACTAGGCAAGTCAGTTAAGAACAAATTCTTATTTTCAATGACGGCCTAGGAACAGTGGGTTAACTGCCTGTTCAGGGGCAGAACGACAGATTTGTACCTTGTCAGCTCGGGGGATTTGAACTTGCAACCTTCCGGTTACTAGTCCAACGCTCTAACCACTAGGCTACGCTGCCGCCCACATTCCATTATAACAGCAAAACATGCCAACAACGTTACCAAAATGAACCCAAGCTAATGTTGGGTGTCTAGACTAGAGATGGATGTTAAGGCCATGTCAAAATGACCATGTCAGAATGACCCCATAAGGGGGGCAACACGAGAGGATCACAATGTAACAGACAGTGTTATCCTCTCTTAAAAAGGCAGCCCTCTTAGCATCTATAGATACTTGAGTCTTCTTCATCCAGTCTTTATGACATGGTTTTGCTGCTGCATCATAAGTAGAACAAACATCTGCATTGGTGAAATCTGACCACTGCTGGATGATAAGTTTATGGCATTGAGAATAGGGACCAGCGGAACCAGGTATTTCTATGGTCCTGGAGTAATCCGATTCGATGTCGACTCGATCTTGCCAACAGTGAGAGAAATGCACATGTGAGCACGCATACACTGTACACGCGCAGATACACACATACGTGACCGTTGCTTGTTCTTGGTTTGTGCTTCACTGAGATGTTGTGTCAGGACTGTGCACTGTGTGTGTGTGTGTGTGTGTGTGTGTGTGTCAGGCCTACTCTCTCTTGTGTGCTGTGTCAGCCTGATGTTGAGGCGTTAATATTATCTGGGTCTGTAATCCGGTCCAGAGTAGATTAGTGTAATTCTGGGATAACAGGTCTGTCTGTGTGTTAACCCCAGGTATTACCGCCTCATCCACAGCAGGGTGTGTGTGTGTGTGTTTGTGTGTGAGTCCTGTGGTTGAACCCTACTTCCAGGCTTTGAACCTTCGGATCAGGTCAGTTCAGGTCAAACCACTTTGTAGATCAGTCCATCCGCATGATGTGGATGTTAGTGGGGGCTCTTTCCAAAAGAATAGGCTACATTATGTCATCTCAGAAAAACTTTGCATAGAGTTGCGTTATGGAGAGGTTTGTCCCGGAGCATAGTCTGTTGTCAGGGTATGACCTACTTTCTGATAGGTTCATGATCATTATGTCTGCAGAGGAGCAAACATTTTCAAATGAAAGCGGTCAATGATAGTTGTAACTAGGGTAGGCAATTGTTTGTATATGTCCTGCAAGAATAGAACGATTAGTTGCCTTACCCTCCTCTGAGAGCTGGTTGTCTTTGGTCTCTTGCTCCATCTGCTGGCACCAGCCCTCCATGCGGCCCGTCTCCGCCTGCAGCAGCTTGAGGAACCAGTGTCCGTCCCTCCGGCAGGCAGGGCCTGGAGGGGGCACCGCATTAGGGTTCCCGCTACCGCTATTTCCGTTCCCGCTCTCCAGCCAGGGGTCTGGAGGGGGCAGGGATGAGGGGTCCAGGGCTGGGTCCATGCTCTCGGAGAAGGAGTCGGAGTCGTCGGACCGTGTGGTGGAGCGGTTGAGGATATGCCGAAGCGGAGGTGGCGACGTACTGGTGTCAACGGTGGGATTTGATCCGTTGCCCTTGCTGACCTGGCCGCTGCACGGGGGCGACACCATGGATTGGCAGGCGCTGTTGACCATGCTCTTCTTCTCGGCGGCGGGCTTGGCGTGGGAGTTGGCGTGCGAGTTGATGGGAAGGTCCTGTGTGTCAGAGTCTGTCTCCTGCTTGGAGGCCATGCTACTGGAGCGACTGAGCCTGAAAAAACACACAAAACAGTGAGAAAATAGAAAGTGGTCAATGCTCCACCAATATCGATGGCAAAACAGACATTGCATCTCTAATAATGTTATTCTGTCAAAACAATGGATAAGTAGAAGTAAACCTGCAACCTAACACCAACCTGCAATCAAAAGCCAACCAAAGTCAAACCAACCCCAACTGCTTCTTTAACTGAGCCAACCATCCATAACAAAGACTAGAGGACAAAAATACGACCTAGCCTTTTCCCGCTACAAAACAAACCAAGGAATGTTCTCAACAGCAGGCACTACATCCTCTACTGATCAATACAGGTATAAAAACAGAAGATGGATATCGATCACAGTGTAGCATTGCCTTGTCGACATGATGCGGTGGTGCTCTCAGCTTGGAGGCAGTCGACAGGAGACACCGAATATAGCCTAAACCATAGAGATGGATCGAGAGCATACCACACAGTTGACAACGTTAAAATAGTGAAAGCCCTCCATTGCAGTGCACATGCCATCGCAAGGCTTTTGTGGCAAGTTCGATCTCTATCTATCTCTATGTCTCATCACGTGTACGGGTAAAGGGCTTGGCTGGGGAATGGTCTGTTAGCGCAAACCCTGACCTTTGTCTGACCTTGGCTACAATGCTACCTTCCGATTGAAGTGATAGAACAGGAAACACCAAACAGGGGAATAGACGTTCATCTGTGGAAATACTATGGATACTCGGCAGACTGAATATCCATGGTTAAGAATAGGATAATAATAATAATAATAATAATAGATGGGGGAGGGAGGTAAAATGCATACTTTAATAGTTGGTATGGGGTGCCAATAAATAGCATTGATGTTTTAATTAGAAATAGGACTTGGAGGTGGTGTTTTGAAAATGAGTATGTTATCGGTGGACATTCCGGTATGGAGGCTCTTTGTTTAGGCTCTGTCTAAGATATCAACTGACAAAGGCCACATTCAGATGTATTCAAATAGTGAGATAATTCTGACAACCAGCTGGTATTTGCAAAACAGCATGAAAACTCGGAGGGAGGTCAAAGAGAAGGAACAAAGGGGAGTGAAGCCGAGTGTGGCATGCAAAGACTTCCTGGCATTCAAAATATTGCGAAACTTTGTAAACTACATGACAAGTACTACGCCACAGAACCACAGAATGACTTTCAAACGTCGCATGCGTCATTTAAAAAATCGCTTATGTAAATAGTGTGTGCTCATGGCAACATAGCAGGTGTGTAACTGTTTTCTCACATTATGTATATTTTCTCAGTGTCTACATCAAAATGGCCCCTCGGAAATGAATATATTTAGGCAGCATTTTATTGTGTAGAGGAGAAATGAACGGGAGTCACAAACGGGACAGGAAGTGCACTTACCAGCCGTCGTCCGCCTGGATTCCGATTGACTGGAATCTGGCCAATGGAGGTGTCTCCTCTCGCTGGACTTCCTCCTGAATGCAGTCAACCTAACAACCAATCAAAAAACAGTCTTCAATACAAAGCATTTGTCACCTGGAAAAGGTTAATTCCGGGAGAAAATTTGTGGTGCTCCAGGTCATATTTTTTGCAGTCGATCTGCACGCCTCAGAAGATTGCTACAATATATCATTTTTATTTGGTTCCAGAGACAGTAAACACTTCTGCAGGCATTGTGAGATCTGACCATTGGCATCGCGCAAACCCCCCTCCCCAGCTGCCTCATTCTAGAGACAGTCTGAAAAAAAATCTATATTAAATAATTAAGTGAAAGCATAATGTTTGCCTCAGGCAAGGATGGGGAGAACTCTTGAGTTTTTCATTTTCCAGATGGCACTTTTTCAAAATTCTAATTCAGCATGCCCCATATGAGCTGTAAGCATAAGAAAAATACATGTTTAATTAGCGCAGTTCACTGTTTGGTTATTCTTTAAAATGATCAATGGTTAGGTTTAAATAGCCTCCATCAGCCCAATGGTTGCATGCCAGTCCAGTGCTGGACCTGAGCCATACTGCCAAACTTGTACCACAGCCACACTTACTCTAGCTTTTTACCTCAAACACTAAGAAACATACTGTGATATTCCTGAATCTAATGAAACGTTAATGACTCCACTGTAACACAACTGACTATACAGTAACACCACTGACAGTACTTTAACATCACAGACAGTACCATAACGTGACAGACAGTACCGTAACGTCACTGACAATACCATAATGTCACTGACAGTACTTTAACGTCACAGACAGTACCATAACGTCACAGACAGTACCATAACGTCACAGACAGTACCATAACGTCACAGACAGTACCATAACGTCACAGACAGTACCATAACGTCACTGATATTACCGTAATGTCACTGATATTACCGTAACGTCACTGACTATACCATATCGTCGTTAACTAAACTGTAACGACTCGCTCCAACCTGTATCCCTATGGAGGAGAGCTTTCTCCGGGGCACGAAGTCCGCTCGTGGCTCCTCTGCTGTCAGGCTCCCTCTGTTGGCGCCTGTCCTCAGGGGTTCATGCTGGGAGTCATTGGTCTCAGTCCCGGTGGTGGCGTGGTGGACGGTGGCGGCGATGGGTTCCCGGTGGGTGGCGACGGGCATGGGGATAGGCCGAGGGACACCCCGAGCCAGGCTGTTGGCGCGCGTGCTGTCGAGGCTGTCGGAGGAGTTGCTGTGTGCCTGGCTAGACTGGCTGGTGATGGTTTCGCTGCGGCGGTCGCGCTCAGACTGGTGATCTAGGTAGGTGTCCTGGGCCGACTCAGTGCTGCTCTGCACCGTCACAGAGATGTAGGGCTTGGAGGTGGTGCGGGGTGGCACGGGCGGGGGCGCCGGCTTCTTAGAGGTGGTGATGCATGTGGAGACTGGAGGGGAGGGAGAGAGAGAGAGTTTTGAGTTTAAACAAGTCTTTATTGTTCAACAATGATATACTGTAAAGCTTGGAGGGTTCAGAGAGAGCAATTCCTATGGAGTGGCGTCAGCGTGAATTTTGAAGACTGATGTCAGGGAAAATGTCACCAGCTTTAATATAAGATACCTTTATCTCCAAGCAGAAATAAACAAACCAAATGCACGCTAGCTTAGCGCGAAGGAGAAACACCCGCACCAACAGGAATCTTTTAAAACGGAGAATTACACAACATACAGTACATACTGGGCACATAATGTTCTACAGGTGGTTCGCATGAGTCAAAGTCCAAATTGCGATTCAGTCAATCAAATAGTGAATGCAATTGCATGTGAACAGGAAGTACAGATCACCACGGGCTGATTGCTGAGCGGAGCCTATGGAGCTTTCACATAGCTCGATGAATGAGACAAGAACCCCTAGCCCGAAGAACATGATCCCAATCCCACGCTTCAGGTGATGTGACTGACTCAGGACGGATGCACACACAGACAGAGAGAGAGAGAGAGAGAGAGAGACAGAGAGACAGAGAGACAGAGAGAGAGACAGAGACAGAGACAGAGACAGAGACAGAGACAGAGAGAGAGAGAGAGAGAGAGAAATTCCTGGTAATGGAGGACCAGTACCTGAGAAGCAGCTCCAATGGACTGACTGACCATTCAGAGAAGCAGGTGTGGTGTGCTGTTGAATAGCGCCGATCCTGTTTCTTCAGACTGTCTTTGTTTCTCCTTGGCTGTCCCATCGATGCCTCCTCCACTGCCTTTTCAACTCAAACTGCCTCAACTTCATCCCAAGTCAACTGAGGGTTTCAATCTTCGTCATTTAAATGTTTTGTTTGTTGTTTTACCTTTAAATGCGCTTTTGAGATTATTTGAAAAGCTCTATACAAGTATTTTTGGGGGAAAATAATGAACTATTATAAATGTAACTCAAGTATGCCTAGAAGGCTCAGTCTGTTACGTTTGTAATTGTGTTTTGGCATTTATTTAAGAGGACCTCAATGAAAATATGTTTTCAACCTTTTTTTGTGGCATCCTCGATTAATTTAAATGCATTATCCACATGTCTGGTTGTATTGTGTTTTAAAATGATCAAATAAATCTATGGCAGAGTAGCCACCTCGCTACACTACAGCCATAAGCCGTTGAGGGAGTGATTCCTTTGATATCAATGAAAGCTGATATTCTGAGTCCAATGGCAGCGTCCAAGCTCAAGAATCGTCAAAGTTCAATTCTCGATGGCTGACGCGCGTTCATTCTATCTTGTGAATTGAAATAATGAGAAATAAAATTGATTTTGGACGGTTTCCGGTGTAGCAGGTAGAACGTCAAATTGATACGATGCTGATGGCGACGCGACACCTGTAACGTAGCTGAAGTGTAAGCGAAGGGCTGTGGGGATGAAGTAAAGAAAGAGAGAAAGATAAAGAGAGAGAGGAGAAGCACTCCCAACTGAATAGAAGGAGGGTGTTGTGTGCAATCTGTTCTGCTACATCAGCAGATAACTGTGAAGGCCAATTCTACTCCTTTCCCTCTTTGTCAACAGAATGGTGACATACAGTACAGCACATGACATGAGGGACATTGTTACGCACGCCTCTATGAAGAGGGAACGCAACACCCTGCTACAACTCAACTCCCCGTGAAGTGAAAGAGGTATGGGACTGCAGGTGTGAGAGGACGACAAAAAGCAAAATGGACCATTTACTAGGATTTTATTCCTTTACACGGTAATATGGGGAAAAGGGGCTGGTCGGAACCAAAGCAAATTAAGTAAATGTCAAAGCCCCCCCTCCTATCTAACCTGCCTACCCACCTAATTTAGCACCACCTGGTGCGCTAACCAAAATACAGGGGGTGGTCCGCCCAGGTCTTACCTAGTGTGCCTAGACACTGAATATACTACAGGTATATATATGTATGCCCGCGGGCCTCTTGCCTAAGCACTCCCTAGGTGCCTTTCCCTTCCCCCTGGGAACAAATTAAACAGAATATCAAACAAACTAAGAAACAAAGGACATCAAATCAGCTCTATCTGAGCAACAATCTCATGTAACGGATGTGAAATGGCTAGCTAGTTAGCGGGTACGCGCTAGTAGCGTTTCAATCAGTTACGTCACTTACTCTGAAACCTATTAGTAGTGTTGCCCCTTGCTCTGGCTTTTGTGGAGCGATGGGTAACGACGCTTCGTGGGTGACTGTTGTTGATGTATGCAGAAGGTCCCTGGTTCGCGCGTTACACTCACACAAAACATACCAACTGCTCCCAGCAACAACTAATACAGTACATACCAGCAACCAACATGCTATAACCCTCAGCCATCAACCTCCTCTCTCAGCAATGATCTATATCCCATTCAATCTCTCCAGCAATCTCCTCAGCTTGCCTATGATTGATCTCTGCTTGCCTATGATTGATCTCTGCTTGCCTATGATTGATCTCTGCTTGCCTATGATTGATCTCTGCTTGCCTATGATTGATCTCTGCTTGCCTCTCTCTCTCTCTCTCTCTCTCTCTCTCTCTCTCTCTCTCTCTCTCTCTCTCTCTCTCTCTCTCTCTCTCTCTCTCTCTCTCTCTCTCTCTCCTCTCTCTCTCTCTCTCTCTCTCTCTCTCTCTCTCTCTCTCTCTCTCTCTCTCTCTCTCTCTCTCTCTCTCTCTCTCTCTCTCTCTCTCTCTCTCTCTCTCTCTCTCTCTCTGTCTGCTAAATGGTTACATATCATTTAGCAGACACTCTTATCCAGAGCACTTAGAGTAAAGTGCCTTGCTCAAGGGTACATTGATAGATTTTCACCTATTCAGCTTGGGGATTCAAACCAGTGACTTTTCGGTTACTGACACAACACTCTTAACCGCTAGGCTACCCGACGGAGTTCCTGTTGTGTATTTTCCTTATAGGAACTCCATTCCCACCCACGGCTTACCCCACGGCACACTAATGCTTTTCGAACAACATTTAATAGTGACTTATGGTTAAAAAAAAATCTCTAACTTGCTGAGTCATGATAACTAAGCTCGGTGACCCACAATTGGAGCCATTAGGCTGTGTGTGTGTCCCAATCGACAAGGATACTGCCTTTGGATTGGGACACAGCCATAGTCTGGTTCAGTACATAAAGCGCACATTCATGGCTTGTGAGACGTGCTTTCACTCATCACTGTAGCCCACGTGTTGGAGTAGAAGTAGGCTACATTAAACCACTTACTGATGCAGACTAGCTCAACACACCATCAAAGCTTATTGTGAAATAGACACAGATTACTCATTCGAAATTTGTGACAGGCACACGATAAAGTCCACTTTTCCATGTGCATTAAACGATTTTCATCACAACGCATTGTGTGTATTATGCAATTTTCTTTCTTCATAACGCATTCGTGTACATTACACGAATTCCAATTTGATGTGGCTAACATTAGCTAGGCTAGCTAGGTTGCTAAAGTTAGCTAGGCTAAGGGTTAGGGTTAGTCAACATGCTAGTTAAGTAGTTAAAGGGTTAGGTTTAGAAGTTAGGTTAAAGGGTTAAGGTTAGGGTTAAGGGAAGGGCTAGCTAACATGCTAAGTAGTTGCAAAGTAGATAAAAAGTAGTAAGTAGTAAAGTATCGGAAAAAAACTAAAGTTATCCGTGATGAGATTCGAACACACATTTTAGACGTTTGCGTTATACACCTACACATCCTCCCTGACCAACTCCCTGCTATCATTTCTGTCTTAAGTAACCTACTGTCTTCATCTGTGATTGAAATGTACTGTATACAAAATCATGTACTGCACATGAAAACATTTCCAATAAGCAATAAGTGTCTATTTCACAATGGACTAGCTACATACACATAACACAATGCCAGTCCAGTACTGCAGTCACTCTCTTATCTCTACACTCGTCTCATAGTGTATGAGTATAGAACAATGGTTACTCTGTTGCAGAGGCTTGAATGGCTAAGTGAGAACATGGAGATAAAATGGCTTCCCTCTATGTAATGCATTCATTGATGAAGATCAAACATTTGGTAGAATTTCAGTAGAATGTCCACATGAAGAAATACTACAGTATACTATAATATAAATACTATAGTATTTCCTGCAGTGTTGTTGCAGACTGTAATATACGGCAATATTTACTGTAGGGGGATTTCAGACTGTAGTATTTACTGTAGTGATTTGGGGGAAATTACTGCATTATTTACTGTATTGTTTTCGTTTTAATTATCTTTGATATAGAAGTGTGGGCTTTCTCCTTGAAGAAACCTACTGGACAAATACTTAAAGAGCACATGTTCCACAACTTGTAGGTAGGTAGGACTGGGGTCTAAACGGATATTCCAGAGCTTCTGGCCCCCGAATGGCGCAGCATCTCAGTGAAAGAGGTGTCACTACAGTCCTTGGTTCGAATCCAGGCTGCGTCACATCCGGCCATGACTGGGAGTCCCATAGAGCGGCGCACAATTGGCCGGGGTAGGCCGTCATTGTAAATAAGAATTTGTTCTTAACTGACTTGCCTAGTTAAATAAAGGTTACATTAAAATATAATATCTTATGAGAACACAATCTCATTTACAGCAACAACCTGGAGAATATTTACAGGGGAGAGGAATGAGCTAATTGGAAGCTGGGAATGATTAGGCGGCCATGATGGTCAGATTGGGAATTCAGACCGGACACCAGGGTTAACACCCTTACGATAAGTGCCATGGGATCTTTAGTGACAACAGAGAGTCAGGTCCCCCATTTAACTTCCCATCCAAAAGACTGCACCCTACACAGGGCAATGTCCCCAATCATTGCCCTGGGATGCTTTTATTTCTTTTCTTTTTTTACCAGAGGAAAGAGTGCCTCCTACTGGCCCTCCAATACCACTTTCTACAGCATTTGGTCTCCAATCCAGGACCAACCCTGCTTAGCTTCAGAGGCAAGCTAACAGGAGGATGCAGGGTGGGAGGCTGCTGGCTAATCTTTAGGAAACACAATATATGAGCCTATACTTGGCATGTAAGTTTCTCACTTATGGGTGGCACAAATTAGGATTTTGGGGAGGGGAATATGCAAATTCAATGCTGTAGTATTGCTATAGTTAAAAAATGGTAGTGTTTTTGGGGACATTACTGTAATATTAATTATGGTATTCTACAGTATACAAAACAATTTTATACTAAGTACTACACATGATCAAGAAATACTGCAGTGTGGGGTATAGTATCCTACAGTATGCTACAGTTTACTACAGAATTCTATAGTAAGTACTGTAGTACTCTTATAGTAAACTGTAGTATTTTTTCTTGTGGGTGTATTCAGTAGAAATTTTCGGTTCTTGATAGACAGGGGTCAGGGGTGAAACTAATCCAAAATGGAGCAGTCAAAACTATACATGAACTTATAGTGATAATGACATTGTCACTGAGCCCTATTCTGTGTTGACTGTAACCAAAGGAGCTGTCACTGCTGTTGCCTTTAGATCACACCCCATTAAGTCTTCCTTATGGTCTTATAAAATCCAGTGAAATATGAGTGTGATGAGTATTTCACAAAAAGACAGTGGTTGCTATGTGAAACTTTATTTGACACCATATATAGACTTACAGACAAAGGATCTTAATTTGAGCCAATATGCTACAGTGCCATAAGCAGCAGGCCTATGGAGTAGAATTAGTAGGGACATTGGCTTAGTAATAGCCAGGGGGAGCTAGCTAGATAGCATTTTTGGGGCATGGGGTGGGCAAAGGTCCAAGTGTACAAGAAAAAAAAATCCACAGGATTTTAACCACTGGTGCTTACGTCACCACCCCACAAGACTGTGGATTTTGTGTGAGGACACTTTTATTTCCAATAAGAATTCCTTAGGTGTGTCCTAATGGTCATGTGCCATTTTTATATGACTTGTGGAGACTCAAATGACCATATTTGAATAATATTTGAAAGTGGAGATAAATTTACCCTGGTATATTTCTGGATATATACACACACACACACACACATATACCCCCTTTTCTCCCCAATAGGTAGCTACAGTCTTGCCCCATCACTGCAACTCCAGTACAGACTCAGAAGAGGCAAAGGTGTCTCCTCCGAAACACAACTCTGCCAAGCCACACTGCTTAACCCGGAAGCACCAATGTGTCAGAGGAAACACAACTGGTGACCGTGTCAGCGTGCATGTGCCCAGCCCACCACAGGAGTCACTAGACCGCAATGGGACAAGGACATCCTGGCCGGCCAAACCCTTCCCTATCCCAGACGACGCTGGGCCAATTGTGCATTGCCTCATAAGTCTATTGGTCGCAGCCGGGTGGGACACAGTCTGGGCTTGAACCCGGATTTGTAGTGACGCCTCTAGCGCTGCGATGCAGTGCCTTAGACCGCTGCGCCACTCGGGAGGCCCTAGCCTGGTGTAATTCTACCTATCCAGATATGTTTATTATTCACCTACGTGAGTTGAATTTCCTAAATGAGAAGCAGTTATAGTTAAAGGCTAGCTGTACCTTTAACAACAAGCAGGACACATACAATATAGGCCAATGCCATGGCACATCACATTTTGGACATCTAGGCAAAACTGGAGCCAACCGTCCTAAATCAAACCTTCTTCTAACACATTTCCTGAGGCAATTCCCCAAAATGTTTTATGTTTTATGGAAATGTGTACGACTATGACAGCTCTTTTCAAAACAGCTCAAACTTGGTTCGAGGCTGGTCTTTCCATCGACATGTGCAGTATTTCAAACCCTAATATTGTTATGTTAGTAAGATCTCCCTATGACTGTACATCTCAGCTACTCTATGGGCGCCAGCTTTTTAAAAACCCTCGCAGCAGCTTTCAAAAACCCTAGCAGCAGCATAAACATGCGAGGGAACTCGGAAACAAACACTCCAAACAAAAGATCTGTTGTGTGGCTTGATCCACAGACAGCCTTAGCCTCGATGTGTGTCGCGACCTCACCTAATTCATGTTACGTGGTATACCAAAGCTTTTTCGATACTAGTACATGAAAAATGGTTCGGTACTAGATAATAAAAAATAAAAAATTCCGGTACTTATGTCAAATGTGTCTCACATCGTCTACTGATTGAGGAGTCTCTCTATCAGCACAGCTGATGTCCCCTTATTACGCGTGAGCACCGTGCCTGCTCCACTTTTAGCCTGCATTGGGAGTCTGGGCTGCATCATGTTAGCTCCCCACCACAGGAGGTTGGTGGCTCCTTAATTGGGGAGGACGGGCTCATGTTAATGGCTGGAGCAGAGTATGTGGAAAGGTATCAACAACAAACACATGGTTTCCATGAGTTTGATGCCATTCCATTCGCCCCGTTCCAGCCATTATTATGAGCCGTGCTCCCCTCAGCAGCCTCCACTGCAGTCCCCACTCTTGAAGTTAACATACTTGAATAATGCAACACGGCATGTAGAAAAGTTGAAACTGTTAATTACTGTTCGCAAAACAAAATGTCCATGACAGGCTAGAAGAATTTATCAATGCAAGAAGATACATGTAGCTTCCATCTTAGCAGGCTAACTTTCCTTGTTAGCTTACTGCTAAAGCTAACATCAATTCACTACCCTAGTACCTTGTTTGTGATTATATGCAAACCTGATTGTTGATTGATTGAAAGCTGATTGTCACCAAAAACGTTATTAAATCACTTTATGTCCTCTGTCTCATGTCTCTCCCAATCAAGATCATGTCCACTAGATCCTTGAACTGACTGTGTGTAAATTATGTCATGGGTCTTAAAGAAACAGCACACACTTTTATAAAAGAAGAGATTGCTTTTTCTATGCAAATGTTGTTGATTAGTACAATAAAATAAGTCCCAAATGCATGCACACTCCTATTGAATATGCATTCAACTGTTTTGTGAGAACAGACCTAGGCTACATCTTGATTTACCCAGTTTATCAATAGACTAGAGATTTACCATTCAAATAAATAAAGTACAATTATGTGGTTATGTAGTTAAATATTAGCTTTTTTTTTTTCTTTTTTTTTTACAAAAGTCAAATGTATTATTTGATTGTATAATTGATTCATTAATGCACAACATTCAAAAATCAAACATGTCAAATGTAATGATATTGATCTCAAAAGATCTGCATGGATCAAGTATCATTCTGGACCTTGGCTAATACGCCTTTTTTTGTTCCTATGGTCTCGTTGTGGTATCAAGTACCGCGGTGGTATAGAGTATCTTGACAGTACACCTGGTATCGAAGTCCAACTTCTGGTATCGTGACACTACACCTAATGATGCGCTCACATGGACTCACTCGCGTCTTGCTGTAAAGCGTCAAGCTAGTGTTTGCGTTGCCTCTTGTTGCCTCAGGATAGCTCTAGGTTTCAGTAGAATGGTAGAGCTGGAACTACTAAGGCTAGCTCTAGGTTACAGGAGAATGGTTGGGCTGGAACTACTAAGACTAGCTCTAGGTGACAGTGGAATGATTGAGCTGGAACTACTAAGGCTAGCTCTAGGTTACAGTAGAATGGTTGAGCTGGAACTACTAAGGCTAGCTCTAGGTTACAGGAGAATGGTTGAGCTGGAACTACTAAGGCTAGCTCTAGGTGACAGTAGAATGGTTGAGCTGGAACTACTAAGGCTAGCTCTAGGTTACAGTAGAATGGTTGAGCTGGAACTACGAAGACTAGCTCTAGGTTACAGTAGAATGGTTGAGCTGGAACTACTAAGGCTAGCTCTAGGTTACAGTAGAATAGTTGAGCTGGAACTACTAAGGCTAGTTCTAGGTGACAGTAGAATGGTTGAGCTGGAACTACTAAGGCTAGCTCTAGGTTACAGTAGAATGGTTGAGCTGGAACTACTAAGGCTAACTCTAGGTGACAGTAGAATGGTTGAGCTGGAACTACTAAGGCTAGCTCTAGGTTACAGTAGAATGGTTGAGCTGGAACTACTAAGGCTAGCTCTAGGTTACAGTAGAATGGTTGAGCTGGAACTACGAAGGCTAGCTCTAGGTTACAGTAGAATGGTTGAGCTGGAACTACTAAGGCTAGCTCTAGGTTACAGTAGAATGGTTGAGCTGGAACTACTAAGGCTAGCTCTAGGTTACAGTAGAATGGTTGAGCTGGAACTACTAAGGCTAGCTCTAGGTTACAGTGGAATGGTTGAGCTGGAACTACTAAGGCTAGTCTCTAGGTGAAACTAGAGGCTGCAGCACTGAGAAACTGTACGCCCTTGTGTCACTCCAAAACCACATCTTCGTGTAAAGAACTGCAAACTTTCACAGTCTTCTCACTGTAAATGTAAGGAACATCGCTAAGAGTATCCAAAACAAAAAAAATTGTCTTGCACAAATGAAACATAAATCCCTATAGCAAGGTCAAGAGCAAGAGGGGGCCTTCACTTGGAATGCAACAACAACACACAGAACGTTTAAAATACATAGGTTTAAAATACATAGGTTTCACATTGACAACGAACATACCAGCATGACAGGTTGAGCCCTGAATGACAGATGCTCTTCGGGAATGCTCTGGCTTTCGCCAATCCATCACTATTAGCAACAATAACACTGTACCCAGTCGCTTCTCTCTCTCCCCATACACCACAAGTTGCCTCACCTCGCATATCTAGTTCAAATGGTGCCGTCACATTCTTTCCCACAACAGTAGAGCTTTTAGAACTGTACAACAACAGCAAATAGCTTGTGTAAGGGCGAGTATAAGTACACGTTTACAATGTTGTCATCCATCTCTTCATTGACGTACCACCGATAACATAATCAGTAACTACTGTGGTCGGGCCCCAGGGAAAGCGTTTTCTAAAGAGAGACAGGAAAGCAACACATGCTGTTAAAGATGTACTGCCATATCGACCGCTGTGAGTTGTTGATTCCTGTGTTATGTGTGGGTCTGCGGGTCACACTTAATATTGCAAAAACCCTATACCAGAGTAAATATCTGTGTAATATATTATAATGTATGTAATTACCCTGTAATAGGATAGAATTAAATGCTCTTATGGAATGCTTACTATTTTTGCCGACGTTTTAGAAAATGTATTTAAAAAGGTTAGTACTGTGTACAGCAACTGCTTGCAAGTAAGATTGTATGACATAAATTATGTAAGACTAGGCCTATATGAGAAAATATTCCCTCATAGCTATCCAGGAATAAGACTTTTTGTGAATTAGGCAATGTGTTTCCCTGCTGTTTAATGCTATACCTGTATCCCCGAGCTTCTGACAGACATCCATGCCAGGGGAAGATAGTGCTGAAGGGGGACTAGTGACCACTGCCTGTCTGCCACCTCTAATAACAGAGACGTCAACAGGGCTGAAGGGGCTTGTCGTCGCAATGGCAGCTATGTGACATGCTGGCTCCACTCCAGATTCCAGTCTGTATGTTTGTGTGCATGTGTGAGAAGCATTTTTGGATACTTGCCCTGCCCTATGGGGCTCCAAGTGGCATATTATTCTTGCATAATTACAAACAGTCTGCCCAGAATTTATCCTTGTGTGAAAACCCCCCCCCCAAAAAATCAGCTTTTCTTACAAAAAACCCTAACAGATGGAAAATCATAAATGACCTCTTCTCAAATTACACAGAGATTATTCATGTTGGTTTACATGGTTATTGAGGTTGTGGGTTTTGAGTTTGCCTATCACCTACATCAGGCTAGCTCTGTGACAAAGAGATGGATACAGAAGAGAGGAAACATCTCGAGAAGGAAAAAAAGGGTGCATCTCAATAGTTTAAAGTAGCTTCCTTTAGGTGTCTTCTTTAGGGCATTTGCACAGGACATTAAAAGAAATTGACAGGCGAAAGCAGTTCACTGGAAGGCATCCTCCCCTGCGTCTTCAGATCAGTCAAGATGAAGGAAAGGAGACAAGGAGAGGAAGCCACTTGAGACTTTTGAGATACACCCAATTAAATGTGAAATGTGTGATCCCCTACCAACACGGGACGAGAGTGCAGCTGTCTCCAGAGTACATTTCCCTCCCAATTTCTGGCTATTATGCATAAATCACTCACACACACACAACATAAGACAGCCCAATGTGCCATGACTGCGATGACGCAACTAATCTTTCCACCAGTTACGTAGATAATGTTGATGCTGACAAAGCTTGCTTTCAGAAGCCATCTGCAAAGCAGTTTAAAGCTTTGCAAACAGTCCATCGAAATACTGTTCCTGCTTAATGGCACTTATTGAATGAAGCTCAGGCGGTACGGGTTGTTGGCTGCCACCACCAAACGGAAATCCTATTAAATAGGAGTAGCTGTTCTGACTTAACCAGAAGGACTAAGACAAAAACAACACTGGAAACCCAGAGCTTTGTTCAAAATGTTTACTCCGAGTGGAACGTGTGGGGACAACGGTCCGGTCTTCTCCTGCCATCTGTATCAAGCTATCAACTAGCGGGACTCTAGTTCACCATGAGTTATTGGAAGTGTAAAAAAATGAATATACCATGGACAGATGCAAACTAAGCAGGATAATTGTCATGACAAGTCATTTCATCCCACTGGGCACATACTGGTTGAATCAACTCTGTTTCAACTCCCAAGTGGCACAGTGGTCTAAAGCACTGTTTCTCAGTGCTTGAGGTGTCACTACAAACACACACTGGTTCAAATCCAGGCTGTATCACAACCAGCTGTGATTGGGAGTCCCATAAGGCAGCGCACAATTGGCCCAACGACGTTCGGGTTTGGCCGGTGTAGGCCGTCATTGTAAATAAGAATTTGTGCTTTACTGACTTGCCTAGTTAAATTGAATAATATAAAAATTCTATGTAAATTGTGATGTGGAAAATACATTATCAACCAGTACTGTTTTCATCTCAGTTCAATCAGCGGTGTCAACATTGAAATGAAGCTAAAACTTAAACTTAAATACATTGACTTAACCTGACTAACATCAATATAATTTCAACACAATCATTAGAACTGTTTATGTGTTGAAAAGTCCACATAGAAATGTAAACATCTTTTAAATCCTATAATCAATATACTGTATCTAAGCCCATTCAATCTGTCCCGTGAGGTGGTTTGAGTAAAATTATTATTATTAGATTTTTGTTCAGGAGAATTGACATTGAAATGGCTAAAACTAAATCATAACGATAATGATAATAGACTTAAATGTATATTCTCTTTACTCTGTCCAGTTTGCTAACAGTCATCGAAATGAAAGCTAGAATGTCAGGGAAAAGGAAATATAAGGAAATATGACGGCAAGGAAATAGAACCAATTTTAAGTGCGGCCCTCCGGACCTATGTCAATTTGGTCATATGTGTATTTTATTCTTAACTATTCTCCTTCTCCGCTCTCTCAGCAACAGTTTTCTTCCAGTGGTTGCCAAGTGGCCCAATGCCATACAAGCTGACCTGTGTGGGTAGTTTAATCTAATACCAGCCATGAGATGCTGGGAAATTCAACTGTTCTCCCATTGCTCTTACAACTCTCCTTGACTGCCCAAAATATCACCCCATACAGCCATCTGCCTGGACAGTAAGCTTCCGACACAAAAAGACACTCGAACAATTAGGGTACTCCTCAACCCCAGAGTCACTCTGTTGAAACGTTCAGCATAACTTCACACTATTGTATACATGCTACACTGAGACAGAGGTTCCTAAAATAGGACGAAATTGTTTTGGAGGTCGGATGAGCATGGTCACTCAAATTATTGGTTTGGAGGTCGGATGAGCATGGTCACTCAAATTATTGGTTGGTGAGCGAAGCCAGCAACAGGCTGGAAGAAAACCTCAAAACAAAGACTGGGGTAGCAGCAGGCGTATTTGAATGTTAAATAGCAAAAGGAGTTAAGTGCAAGGAAAGTATGGTCGAATCTCATCGGCTCTTAAACCGTTGGGAATTGTTAAAGATGGTCATACCATGTATCATTTATATATTTGATTTGGAATTTTAGGACCCCTTTAGGAATCAATCATTTTACATTTTTTATTATTTGATAAAAAATATTGAATTTGGGCTTTACTACTATAGCCCATAGAAACACATTCATAAATGGCAAAATAGACAGTCAAGAGTCTGTCCTATATCTAGGAGATATAAGAAAGCTCACCAAATATATGTATATTTTTCCCTTGTTTTTGTTGCCATAGAACTCCATACTTCCATTCATTTGAATGGGTTACCTTCAGATGAGTTCAGTAGAGCAAAACGGAGAACATCATCGTGTTCGTGAGCGTCTCATCTTTCCATAGAGTGGTCCTATTTGTAGGCCAAACTGTTTGGAATGTAGCTCGGCCACCTTCCACCGCAGATGCGGAAGGCCGACATAGGTGGATGCGGTGGATTGAGACGCAGCCCATGCAAAACAGATATCTTTAAATTGATAGATTTTGATTAGGGTCACAATGTTACTTAGATTGACGCACGGGTGTGTCAATAGACTTTTAAGGATTATAAACAATGTCTAGCCTATGTTCTATTCTAAAAAACAGGGGAGTTTCCGTACAGAAGAGTGGTTCATGGATACATTGCTTGCCCTCACTTACTCTCCCACTCATCCCATGGCTAACACAGAACCGCACCCAGACTACTATCGTGGGGGGCACTTGTCCTCCCATGGGCACACAAATGGTTATAACATTTTCATAATAACAGTACTCCTAATTTCAGCCATAGAGCACTCTAGTAGGATATACTTGGTGGTGTGGGGGTCCTTAATAATTGATCAAGTGGTGGGTGGGTCCATGAAATAATCCCATAGTGTCCCACTGTTCCGGAGGGAGACCGACACAAGCCCAGAAGCAATAAAAGCATTTGGGGGACAGGACGGGCCAGGGGGGGACGGGACGGGACGGGGGGGGGGGGGGGGGGGCAGCAGTCGTTATGGCCCTCAGGCATCAGATCTGTAACTAAGGATGGATGGAGGGAGAAAGGGAGAACAGTATTGTTGGGTGGAGGAGCTGCCTCAACGTGTGAAAGAAAGTGAGTTGTAAACCGCTTTAGGTGGTTTATTGCTTTTGTGCTGATAGTCCTCTATGGCGTCAACGATACTAAACAAAACAAAAACGTCTCATGGCACACAATTCCCACTGTCAGTTTTACTCAGTCTTACCTTGTGGCTTAACTCCTACAGTCCCACGTGACACCGGCACATTTTTTACTTATTCTGGTTGTACCATTTGGACTTGTCTATTTCTTCTGCATCCACTGATATCACCCATTGGTTTGTGTGATTAACAGGGGCTGAGCTAGAGCGATGTATGAGAGACAAGGGCAGATCCCGAAGAGGTCCGGGGGCGATTCTTCTCACAAAAAACTATTATGACCCATCTATGAAAAGCTGAGACTCTCACGAACACGTACATTTAATGAATTGCTCTATGATGCTCACAAGCCACTCAAGAGTAGTTAGGAGGTAAGGAGTAGCTTCATTCCATAGTAGAGGACTCCTGATATCTCCCGGAGTGATAAGTATAATTTCTGTCTCTATCTGTTGTCTAGTACTGTCTTTTTGCTAGCTAGGGTCATCTACTTTAATAAGTGTTGCCTGTCTTCACAGTAGCCTACTTGGTGTGTGAAATGCCGACTGCTCATAACTTGCAGATGATTGTTGATACATCAGCCAGGATCAAGGGGCAGGGCAATTTGTGACATGTTTTGGTAATCAGTGGCTGTATTGGAGGGGGAGTTGATTCTCCTCTCCTAAGCTATCAGCAATTAGTACAGGGAGGTGTACTCTTCACCTCTGCTAGACAATTAGCAATTAGTGTTAGTACTTCAGTCTCCCCTGGTTTCTTAGCGGTGGATTCGTCAGTGGCGGTCTCGTCGGCAAAACTAAGACCATCACCGAAAACAAAGACGGTTCTGTCAAGTTGTTCGAGGAAGGAGAGAAGGCACCACTCTCACTTGAGTATCTTACCTAGTTATTTTCAGATGCTCTTTTGTAGCTTTGGCAACTGTTTTCTATACCTCACCCTTTCCCAATCCCCTCCAACTCATAAGACCGGCAATACGCTTGACCTCATCTTTACTAGAGGCTGTTTTCCTACTAATCTCACTGCAAACCCCGTCCAGGTCTCTGATCACTACTTTGTTAACCTTTTCTGTCTCCCTTTCCTCCAGCCCCTACCCAGATGACCATGATCTGTCAATCGTTCTCTCGCTCTCTCCTCTTCTATCCTATCATCACTCCCTTCTGCTAAATCCTTCTCCCTCCTGTCTCCTGACTCTTCGAGCCTACTCTCCTCCCTTTCCGCATCCTATGACTCTCACTGTCCCATTTCCTGCTGGTCGGCTCGGCTATCCCCTCTTGGTCTGTGGCTGAGTGACCCATTTCGAGCTTATAGAATAGACCTGTGGGCAGTTGCTGAAAAATGGACAACTAAACTTCTGGAGGACCTATCATACTTTACTCCCTCTTTATCTCCTCTTCCCCTGTATCAGCTGCTTAAGCCACTTTCTATCACTCTAAAGTTCAAGCTTTGGCCTCTAACCCTAGGAAACTATTTTCCACCTTCTCCTCACTCTCTGCAGACGATTTTGTCAACCACTTTGTAAAAGGTTGACGACATCTGCTCCTCATTCACTCAGCCTATTGAGACCACTGGTCCCACTCACACAGAACTAGCCTATGTGTTGATCGCTCTTTCGCTCTCTCCAGATGAAATCTTGCGAGGTATGGCCACCCAACAACCTGCCAGCTCAACCCCATCCCCTCCTTTCTCAAGACCATCTCTGGAGACCTTCTCACTTCCCTCATCAACTCATCCCGGGGTGGCAGGTAGCCTAGTGGTTAGCGCTTTGGGCCATTAACCGAAAGGTTGCTAGATCTAATCCATGAGCTGACAAGGTAAAAATCTGTTCTGTCCCTGAACAAGGCAGGTAGCCTAGGAACAGTGGGTTGTCATTGTAAATAAGAATTTGTTCTTAACTGACTTGCCTCCTTAAATAAAAATCCGTGATCATTGGCTGCGTCCCCTCTGCCTTCAAAATGTCGAGTCGCTCCCCGACTCCATCTGATGTCAAACTACAGACCTGTAACTTCTTTCTTTTCTTCACAAAACACCTGAGCGTGCCGTTTCTGATCAACTCTCTTGTTATCTCTCAGAACGATCTTGACCCTAACCAGTCAGGCTTCAAGACTGGTCACTCAACCAAGACTGCTCTGTCAGAGGCTCTCCGCACTGCAAAAGCTGACCCTCTCTTCTCTGTTCTCATCCTCCTAGATCTAGCCACTGCCTTTGACACCATGAACCATGAGATCCTCCTTTCCACCCTCTCAGGGCTGGGTGTCTCAGGCTCTGCACACTCTTGGATTGCGTCCTACCTGGCAGGCAGCTGCTACAAGGTGACATGGAGGAGCTTTCTGCACCATGTATTCCCACTACTGCTGTCACCCAGGGCTTGGTTTTAGGCCCTCTTCTCTCTATACAGTCTCTCGGCTCTTTCATATCCTCACATGGTCTCTCCTATCATTGCTATGTGGATGACACTCAACTACTCTTCTCCCCCCCGACACATCTCTGCGTGCCTGGCAGATGTCGGCTCAACCTCGCCAAGACAGAGCTGTACTTCCTCCGGGGGAAGGCCTGCCTGCTCAAAAACCTCCATCACAGTTGACAACTCCACAGTTTCACCCAGCAAATATTCTTGGCGTGACCCTGGACAACACCTTCCCGTTTTCTGCAAACATCAAAGCAGTGACTCGTTCTGCTTGTGCCATCAGACCCCTGCAACTTATACAGAATGCTGATGCCTGGTTCTTAACCTCTAACACCTCCCAAACCCGGATCCGGGAGCACCCCCATCAGTAGAAAAGCTACTAGCATAGCCTACCATAGCGTCACAAGTAAATACTAGCATCTAAATATCATTAAATCACAAGTCCAAGACACCAGATGAAAGATACACTTCTTGTGAATCCAGCCACCATTTCTGATTTTTAAAATGTTTTACAGGGAAGACACAATATGTAAATCTATTAGCTAACCACGTTAGCAAAAGACACCGTTTTTCTTACTCCACCATTTTTTCACTCCATCAGTAGCTATCACCAATTCGACCAAATAAAGATATAAATAGCCACTAACCAAGAAAAAACTTCATCAGATGACAGTCTGATAACATATTTATTGTATAGCATATGTTTTGTTAGAAACATGTGCATATTTCAGGTATAAATCATAGTTTACCATTGCAGCCACCATCACAACTCGACTAGAATAACTACAGAGAGCAACGTGTATTACCTAATTACTCATCATAAAACATTTCTTAAAAATACACAGCGTACAGCAATTGAAAGACACAGATCTTGTGAATCCAGACAATATTTCAGATTTTCTAAGTGTTTTACAGCGAAAACACAATATATCGTTATATTAGCATACCACATGTGCAAACATCACCCCAGCATTGATTCAAGGCAAAAAGAGTGATAACGTTATCACCACCAAAATATATTAATTTTTTCACTAACCTTCTCAGAATTCTTCAGATGACAGTCCTGTAACATCATATTACACAATACATATAGAGTTTGTTCGAAAATGTGCATATTTAGCGGCACAAATCGTGCTTATACAATGAAAATAGTGTCCAACTACTCAAGCAATCTGTCCGGCGCCATTTTGGAAAGACACCTATTTTTATTGAAAACTATTCATAAACTTGACTAAAAAAATACAGGTTGGACAGCAATTGAAAGACAAATTAGTTCTTAATGCAATCGCTGAATTACATTTTTAAAATTAACGTTACTGCGCAAAAGAGGGTGCGCTAAAGCGAAGCTACCCAAAAATGAATGGCGGCTTATGCATTTAACATTTTTCAACAGAACAACGATTTATCAGCATAAATAGTTCTTACTTTTAGAAGAACTCCCATCAGAATCTTGGGAAAGGTGTCCTTTGTCCAGAACCATCGTCTTTTGGTCGAAAGATGTCCTCTTGTCCTGTCGAAATGGCCACTAACGTTCGGCATGTACCGGAAAAGTGTCCAACTCTTGAAAGTGCGTCACAAAGAAATGCCAGAAAATCGCAATAAACTGCTATAAACTGCTATAAGTCGGTTTAAATTAACTACCTTATGATGTCTTTAACAACTGTAACGAAGAAAAACATGACCGGAGATATAGAACTGGCTAAACCAAAGCTTGGAAGGAGGCCAGTCCGACATCCATTGTGCGTCAGGCGCACGGTTGAAAAGAAAGGTACTTCCGCTCCAGGATCTTATATAAGGTTCCAGATTGCGCAATCGACTCCATTCAAATTGTCACCACTTACTGACATCTAGAGGAAGGTGTATGCAGTGTTTGTAGCCCCACAGCGTTCACAGGGACTTATAAACTGACCTGGGAACAGGGACCACGATTTCAGAAATCTCACTCCCTGGCAGGAAAAGTGCTGCAGAATGAGTTCTGTTTCACTCAGAGACATAATTCAAACGGTTTTAGAAACTAGAGAGTGTTTTCTATCCAATAGTAATAATAACATGCATATTGTACGAGCAAGAATTGAGTACGAGGCAGTTTAATTTGGGGACCAATTTTTCCAAGATCGAAATAGCACCCCCCATAGGCTCAAGAAGAGGTTCCTAACATTCCCAAGTTCTCCCATGTCACCCTGCTCCTCTGCACATTCCACTGGCTTCCAGTTGAAGCTCGCATACACTACAAGACCATAGCGCTTGCCTACGGTGCAGCAAGAACTGCCAGTTCCTACCTTCAGGCTATGCTCAAACACTACACCCCAAGCACTGAGTTCTGCCACCTCTTGGACCTCACACACCTACGGGAGGGCAGGTTCCACTCAACCCAATCCAAACTCTGCATTGTCCTGGCACCCCAATGGTGGGACCAGCATCCCCCTGAAGCTAGTACAGCAGAGTCCCTTCGGAAAGCACTTGAAACCCAACGTCAACACAGGAGGTTGATGGCACCTTAATTGGGGAGAACGGGCTCGTGGTAATGACTGGCGTGGAATCAGAGGAATGGTATCAAACATATGTATGGTTTATAGGTGTTTAATGCCGTTTCATTTGCTCCTTTCCGGCCATTATTATGAGCAGTTATCCCCTCAGCAGCCTCCACTACTCTTTGAAGAGTATCTCAAATAATCTTACATTTGGTATGGTTACTTAAGCCACAAATGAAAGGAGTTTGGTTGGGAAGGATGGGTAGGCTACTTTGTATGTTAGCTAACCCCTAACCTTAACCATAATGGAGTATTCCTTAAAGGGCCGTAGCCATTTCCTGCAGTCAAATTACCTAGTGGCCTCATGGGTGGAATGTTAATATTTTTTCTAATATGATAATTAATAAACTTTTTTTTTCTTAAATAACACCTCTCGTGTTTGTCAAATTGTTTTGTTATTTCAGTCTTCCGTGATGTATACTGAACCAAAATATGAACGCAACATGTGAAGTGTAGCTCCCATGTTTCATGAGCTGAAATAAAAGCTCCCAGAAATGTTCAATATGCACAAAAGGCTTCTCTCAAATTTTGTGCACACATTTGTTCACATCCCTGTTAGTGATAATTTCAAGATAATCCGTCCACCTGACTAGAAGCTGGTTAAACATGATCATTACACAGGTGAGCCTTGTGCTGGGGACAATAAAAAGCCACTCTAAAATGTGCTGTTTTATCACACAACACAATGTCACAGTTGTCTCAAGTTGAGGGGAGCATGCAATTGGCATGCTGAGTGCAGGAATGTCAACCACAGCTGTTGCCAGAGAATTGAATGTTAATTTCTCTATCATAAGCCACCTCCAACATCGTTTTAGAGAATTTGGCAGTACATCCACCTGGCCTCACAACTATAGACCATGTGTAACCACGCCCGCCCAGGACCTCCACATTCAACATCTTCACCTGCGGGATCGCCTGAGACCAACCACCCGGACAACTGATGAAACTAAGGAGTATTTCTGTCTGTAATGAAGCCCTTTTTTGGGGAAAAACTAATTCTGATTGGCTGGGCCTGGCGCCCAAGTGGGTGGGCCTATGCCCTCCCAGGCCCACTTATGGCTGCGCCCCTGCCCAGTCATGTGAAATCCATAGATTAGTAAAATCGTTGAAATTGTTGCATCTATATTTTTGTTCAGTATATATTTTTTGGGATGGATACATATATAATAAAATGTAGAACAATCCACATATATATATATATATATATATACACACACACATATATACATATACTGTGTATATAAAATAAGATGGAGACCAATCCACACAAAATATATATAGTGTGGATTGTTCTCCATCCACCCCTTATTCAGAATATACCATCTTCATAGTCATGGTATTCTTTGTTCAATAGTTAGCTACTGATGAATGAATATCCACCGAATATCCAATATAAAAGGAATTTGACCTCGGTTGACTTAACGTTACACCGCGCGCACTCTGATCTCGATTCCCGAATATTGCGCATCTATAGGCTAAACTGTGGCTTAATTTTACGAAAGTCAACTGTCCTCGTGTAGGTTTACTGTCAAAATCAAATACAGTTACAGTAATGTATCCATCCATACAGTATCCCTTGCATTATACTCGCTAACATAGTTTGCAAAGCTGTTCAGGACTTAAAATGAGAACCGATTTGGATGAATTTATATTTCCATAAAAGTCACAGCAGAAGGAAAACATTATTGGCAAAAAACACTTACCCTTGTATCAGATGATAAAAACTGAAAACGAAGCCTAAAAAATGGCTAAAATCAGGATTGCAGGAGCTGTTACTTTGAAACAACCCGATCGAACACAGCTTCTGTCAAGGACGATAAATAGAAGCAAGCTTTTGGTAAAGCCTTCTTTGTATTGCCCAGTTCCCAGGAAACGGTGGGAAAAGAGGCGTGGTGATTACAGCCAAGAGCGCTGTAATGTGGAGGCTTTGGACGTGGAAGTAGGCTATCATTTCACGGATACAAAATAGCAAGGAAACTCACGATGACAATTCAAACCAACTGAGTGTGTCTTTCATCCTCTGTATTATGACTGGTTCATAGTCTAGTAGAGAGAGAGGGAGGGGGAGAGAGAGACAGGCTTCAGCCTTCACCGACGCCAACTTCACAGGTGGCCAAGCCTGGACCATAGCCAAGGGTGACTATGACCTTGTCAGATATGGGATAACAACAGGATTTGTTCACAGCCTGATATCATAGACTAGACATAACATAGTAAATGTAAATCTTGCATGCTCAAATTAGTATGATATGTTACATTTGGTATGGTTACATAAGACAGATGGTTACTTGGGTGGATGTACAGTATAACGCGAACGTTTAGCAACCCAAAGGTTGTGAGTTCGAATCTCATCATGGACAACGTTAGCATTTTAGCAACTATTCAACTACTTACTACTTTTTAGCTACAGTACTTTGCAACTACTTAGGATATTAGCTAACCCTTCCCCTAACCTTAACCCTTTTAGCTAACCCTTACACAAACCCTAACCGTAACCCTTTAACCTTAACCCCTAGCCTAGCTAACGTTAGCCAGATAACTATTATCCACCTAGCTAGAATTCATAGCATGTCATACATTTTGCAAATTCGTAACATATAATACGAATAGTAATTCGTAACACACTGTATAATACGAAATGGGTGATGGATGTCCACAAATTATTACATATAAAATCAAATCAAATTTATTTATATAGCCCTTCTTACATCAGCTGATATCTCAGTGCTGTACAGAAACCCAGCCTAAAACCCCAAACAGCAAGCAATGCAGGTGTAGAAGCACATACCATACGAAACGTAACATATCATAAATGAGTGTCCCAGATTTACGTACAGAATAATACAAAAGGCTCTGAGACCAGGTTGGTGTTCAGGGTGGCGAGTAGTCTGGCAGTAGAAAGCTTACCCTCTCTATAATGATAACCTCAACCATTAGCAGGTAAAAGTTAAAAACTGACCTAAGATCAGCCTCTAAGGTAGGCCTACTCACCAGTGCTGGTGCTGTAGGTACGAACAGTAGTGGCGGTTGGCGGCGGCGAATCCGAGTCCACAGAAGCAGTGTCGTCATCCTGCGAGCATCCGGCCTGGATGGCCCGCAGGTAGCTATGGCTACGAGATCGGAAGCACGTGGGCATGGGTAGATCTGGAGGCTCCACTGCCTGGGAATGGGAGCGTGAGAGTGTGTGGGAATCTCGGAACGACGACTCGGGGCAGCTATCCTCGTAGCGTTGGCTCAACATCTCTAGGTCTCGTAGCTGGAAGGAGAAAGACAGGTTGGCATAGGTTGGGATCTTAGTATGGGTGGCAGAGGTAGAGAGAGAGGGACAGCGTTGCATGGCTCCTGCTGCTAGCTAGTTCTCCGGACAGTGAAAGAAAGGTATGGTTTGTCCCGGGACCAGAGAGGCATGGTTGTTAGAGATCCATGGATTAGACCTGGGCTCTAATAGTATTTGCATTTTTCAAATACGTTTCCTGTACCTTTTTCAGGTTACCTAGCAAATTGGAACCAATGGAATAGTCCCGAAAGTGCCAACACCACCCATGTAATAGTTCAAGCAGGCTCACGGAAACACTCAGTGTTTTGAATGAAATCAAATACTCTATGAACCAGGTCTGCCATTGAGAGCACAGCTGACTGCGTCTGTTAGAGGAGTGAGCTAATTCCAGTAAAAAAAAAATATATTAATTTCACCTTTATTTAACCAGGTAGGCCAGTTGAGAACAAGTTCTCATTTACAACTGCGACCTGGCCAAGATAAAGCAAAGCAGTGTGACAAAAACAACAACACAGAGTTACACATAAACAAACGTACAGTCAATAACACAATAGACAAATCTATGTACAGTGTGTGCAAATGTAGAAGAGTAGGGAGGTAAGGCAATAAATAGGCCATAGAGGCGAAATAATTACAATTTAGCATTAACACTGGAGGGATAGATGTGCAGATGATGATGTGCAGGTAGAGATACTGGGGTGCAAAAGAGCAAGAAGATAAATAACAACATGGGGATGCAGTAGTTGGGTGTGCTATTTACATATTGGCTGTCTACAGGTAAGCTGCTCTGACAGCTGATGCTTAAAGTTAGAGAGGGAGATATAAGTCTCCAGCTTCAGTGATTTTTGCAATTCGTTCCAGTCATTGGCAGCAGAGAACTGGAAGGAAAGGCGCCCAAAGCAAGTGTTGGCTTTGGGGATGACCAGTGAAATATACCTGCTGGAGCATGTGCTATGGGTGGGTGTAGCTATGGTGACCAGTGAGCTGAGATAAGGTGGGGCTTTACCTAGCAAAGACTTATAGATGACCTGGAGCCAGTGGGTTTGGCGACGAATATGTAGCGAGGGCCAGCCAACGAGAGCATATAGGTCGCAGTGGTGGGTAGTATATGGGGCTTTGGTGACAAAATGGATGGCACTGTGATAGACTACATCCAGTTTGTTGAGTGGAGTGTTGGAGGCTATTTTGTAAATGACGTCGCCGAAGTCAAGGATCGGTAGGATAGTCAGTTTTACGAGGGTATGTTTGGCAGCATGAGTGAAGGAGGCTTTGTTGTGAAATAGGAAGCCAATTCTAGATTTAATTTTGGATTGGAGAGGCTTAATGTGAGTCTGGAAGGAGAGTTTACAGCCTAACCAGACACCTAGGTATATGTAGTTGTCCACATATTCTAAGTCAGAACTGTCCAGAGTAGTGATGCTAGTTGGTCGGGTAGGTGCAGGCAGCGATCGGTTGAAGAGCATGTATTTAGTTTTACTAGCAGTTGGAGGCCACGGAAGGAGTGTTGTATGGCATTGAAGCTTGTTTGGAGGTTTGTTAACACAGTGTCCAAAGAAGGGCCAGATGTATACAGAATGGTGTAGTCTGTGTAGAGGTGGATCAGAGAATCACCAGCAGCAAGAGCGACATCATTGATATATACAGAGAAAAGAGTCGGCCTGAGAATTGAACCCTGTGGCACCCCCATAGAGACTGCCAGGCCCTCCGATTTGACACACTGAACTCTATCTGAGAAGTAGTTGGTGAACCAGGCGAGGCAGTCATTTGAGGAACCAAGGCTATTGAGTCTGCTGATAAGAATGTGGTGATTGACAGAGTCGAAAGCCTTGGCCAGGTCGATGAAGACGGCTGCACAGTACTGTCTTTTATCGATGGTGGTTATGACATAGTTTAGGACCTTGAGCGTGGCTGAGGTGCACCCATGACCAGCTCGGAAACCAGATTGCATAGTGGAGAAGGTACGGTGGGATTCGAAATGGTCGGTGATCTGTTTGTTAACTTGGCTTTCGAAGATTATAGAAAGGCAGGGCAGGATGGATATAGGTCTATAACAGTTTGGGTCTAGAGTGTCTCCCCCTTTGAAGAGGGGGATGACCGCGGCAGCTTTCCAATCTTTGGGGATCTCAGACGATACGAAAGAGAGGTTGAACAGGCTTGTAATAGGGGTTGCAACAATTTTGGCAGATAATTTTAGAAAGAGAGGGTCCAGATTGTCAAGCCCATCTGACTTGTAGGGTTCCAGATTTTGCAGTTCTTTCAGAACATCTGCTATCTGGATTTGGGGGAAGGAGAAGCGGGGGGGGGGGGGGGGGCTTGGGCAAGTTCCTGCAGGGGGTGCAGAGCTGTTGGCCGGGGTTGGGGTAGCCAGGTGGAAAGCATGGCCAGTGGTAGAAAAATGCTTATTGAAATTCTCGATTATCGTAGATTTATCGGTGTGACACATTTGGATGGGATGCAATAAAATGCACCCAAAAGGACACATTACAGTATTCAGGCTGTGTGAGGGGTCAGGAAAGTGCAGCAGTAACACTTTGTCCCGAATCAACTCCTCATAGCAACTTGTCAAAGTCTAAGGCAGTGAAGAAGCAAAGCAAAGTTAACAACCATGCAATTTTTAACTGCCAATTAGTTTCAGTATCACTTTGCAAGTATTAATCAAAGATGTCTAACTTCTCCTAAAAACGTAGTCATTTGATTGACTTACATTAAATTGGTTCGAAACCAGATTAAAGGAGCAGCAGTGCAAATGAAGGACTCTTGAGATTTGACTGAGGGACATGAACAATCTTTCTAAGAGGCGAGTCTAACGCAGTGTTGGAGTGACAGGGACGTGATGAGTATGGTGTTTGAGTTGTCACTTATGCAGTTGGCTCTGTCGCATGCTTCACTAAATCAAAGAGCAGGGAGTAACGACAGCTCAGAAAGAAAGAGAGAGAGAGTGACAGATAAAAAGAGAGAAAGTGAGAGAAAGAGCGAGGGCATGAGATCTATAGCCTGAACCCCGATCTGTTAAGCGCTGTCTTGCCATCTCCTGGGGTCATCGTCATGTTTGTACTTTGCAGTCCCCTTTATAATAAGAGCACAATGTGTCAGATTAATTGAATGTTATTCTGCTGTTTTTGGTTGATATACAATCAACTCACAGAAAGGTGTTCTGTACTTTGCAGCTCTGAAGATTAGTAATTTACATGTAGGCCTAAATCCACACTCATTTTCCTGAATTCATTAAACGCTGTAAATTCCCCAAGATGGGGTCAAAATGCTTACTACTAATGGATTTTAAAGCCTAGTTTGACAGGCCTTTTGTAAAAGATGAAAGAGGATCCAGAGTCATTCTTCATAACCATGATGACCTAGAAGGGTAATGGATCTTTCTGTGTAAATGGAGGAATTAGCTTTTTTGGCTTAGAACATTGATATGAGAGACATAATGAAAATTGACGTTTTTTTTTCAATAGGAGAATTATATTATATTGCAGTCATGTCACTGAAGGCTGTTATCAGAGTAATTGCCCATTTGACAAGGCAAACTCTCATTTCGAGGCAAAAGAGGGGCCTCTTGAAAATGACTTGAGTGATTTGCAGGTGGAATGAGTGGAATGAGCTAGGTGATTTTTGAGAGGTGTATAAATACTCTCTTCTACCTCATTAGAACAGAATCAACTGAGGTGGAGAATTGGAGAGCTAATGTTATACTTCACTCCAAAATCAAAATGTGTCCAATTAAATGTGCCGGAGTCTGGTGTAGAGATAATTCTCAGCCACCCTCCCATCTGCGCCTTCCTGCATCTAACTCCCTTTCTCTGTACATCCCCACTATTCTGTCACAAAAATAACTAAAAGTACGACAGGGGATCGGAAAAGAAGAAGAAAAAAAAGAGAGCCTAATGCTGAGATAAGCTCAAGTCCCACGCCAGTTGTATGATCCCAAAGACGCCCCCCCCCCCCCCCCCCCCCCACCCCCCATCACAGGTGACCTCTGACCTGGTCAATGCAGCTGCTCCTCCCCAGGGTGCTGCAGCCGCCACCCTGGCTGAAGTCCTCATCATCCCAGCGGGGGAACAGGGAGCCCCCCACCGGACCCCCCAGACAGTCCAGGTTGTCCAGGCTACGGTTGGTGGACAGCTCTCTCAGAGAGGGAAGACAGCTGAAGAGGACAGGAGGAGGAGGAGGGGAGGAGAGGATGGGAGGAGAGTTGACGTGAGAAGACAGGGGGATGATATCAGAGAGAAGGGAAGGAGAGGAGAGAATGAGCAAAGAATGGAGGAAGAGCCGAGAGGAGTGGGGAAAGGGGTTACGAAGGAAAGAAAGGGGAGCAGTAGAGGCGAGGGGCAGACAGGAGATGAAAGGAAGAGAAATCCAGTTAAGGTTGCTTCTCATCCCTGGTTCCATTCATTATCATTTTCATTACCTGTCAGCATCATTGCCCCTATCATGACACCTGTGAATAATGTTTCTCCCATCTCATCTCATTACAATAATATAACCCATATACCGTAGCCCTCAAACAATGCAAAGCCAATGATACACTTGTCAAGCATATGTAAAGTCTTATTCCACGCATCATGGTGCCAATATCAAAGAGTAGTACGGAAAACAATCCAAATTCACTTCATATCAGCAATAATGAATGTGATTACCAAAAGAGAACCTAGTATTTATTTGTCTTTGCTGGCCAACAGTGGTAGCGACATGACATTGCACTTTTCAAGTGATTGTGATGATCCTTCCGTACATACAGTTGAAGTCGGAAGTTTACATACACTTAGGTTGGAGTCATTAAAACTAATTTTTCAACCACTCCACAAATTGCTTGTTAACGAACTATAGTTTTGGCACGTCAGTTAGGACATCTACTTTGTGCATGACACAAGTAATTTTTCCAACAATTGTTACCAGACAGATTATTTCACTTATAATTCACTGTATCAAAATTCCAGTGGGTCAGAAGTTTACATAAACTAAGTTGACTGTGCCTTTAAACAGCTTGGAAAATTCCATAAAATGATGTCATGGCTTTAGAAGCTTCTGATAGGCTAATGGACATAATTTGAGTCAATTGGAGGTGTACTCTTGGATGTATTTCAAGGCCTACCTTCAAACTCGGTGCCTCTTTGCTTGACATCATGGGAAAATCAAAAGAAATCAGCCAAGTCTGGTTCATCCTTGGAAGCAATTTCCAAATGCCTGAAGATACCACGCTCATCTGTACAAACAATAGTACGCAAGTATAAACACCATGGGACCACGCAGCTGTCATACCGCTCAGGAAGGAGACACGTTCTGTCTCCTAGAGATAAACGTACTTTGGTGCGAAAAGTGCAAATCAATCCCAGAACAACAGCAAAGGACCTTGTGAAGATGCTGGAGGAAACGGGTACAAAAGTATTTATATCCACAGTAAAACGAGTCCTATATCGACATAACCTAAAAGGCCGCTCAGCAAGGAAAAAGCCACGGCTCCAAAACCGCCATAAAAAAGCCAGACTACGGTTTGCAACTGCACATGGGGACAAAGATCGTACTTTTTGGAGAAATGTCCTCTGGTCTGATGAAACAAAAATAGAACTGCTTGGCCATAATGACCATCGTTATGTTTGGAGGAAAAGGGGGGAGGCTTGCAAGCCGAAGAACACCATCCCAACCGTGTAGCACGGGGGTGGCAGCATCATGTTGTGGGGATGTTTTGCTGCAGGAGGGACTGGTGCACCTCCCAAAAGATGGTATCATGAGGCATGAAAATTATGTGGATATATTGAATCAACATCTTAAGACATCAGTCAGGATGGGTCTTCCAAATGGACAATGACCCCAAGCATACTTCTAAAGTGGTGGCAAAATGGCTTAAGGACAACAAAGTCAAGGTATTGGAGTGGCCATCACAAAGCTCTGACCTCAATCCTATAGAACATTTGTGTGCAGAACTGAAAAAGCGCGTGCGAGCAAGGAGGCCTACAAACCTAACTCAATTACACCAGCTCTGTCAGGAGGAATGGGCCAAAATTCACCCAACTTATTGTGGGAAGCATGTGGAAGGCTACCTGAAACATTTTACCCATGTTAAACAATTTAAAGGCAATGCTACCAAATACTGAGTGTATGTAAACTTCTGACCCACTGGGAATGTGATGAAATAAATAAAAGCTGAAATAAATCATTCTCTCTACTATTATTCTGACATTTCACATTCTTAAAATAAAGTGGTGATCCTAACTGACCTAAGATAGGGAATTTTTACTAGGATTAAATGTCAGGAATTGTGAAAAACTGAGTTTAAATGTATTTAGCTAAGGTGTATGTAAACTTCCAACTGTACAGTCATGACCGAAATTGTATGCTAAATAAATGGGATAATTCTATTATTTTATACAAATACAATTGCTCAGAGAAAGAGATTTTGTTTAAGTGGGTCGTTCCACCAATTCAAGTTGATCACATTTTTTCGGGGGATTTCACCTAATTTAATATTCTGTCATAAAGAGCACATGTTTAATTGAATTTAAAAACGAGTTTTCCCATCTCAGGAGGTTTAATAAAAAAAATACTATATTAAGTGCCTGGCAACTGCCAAATAAAGTAACAGGGTTGACCATAACAGGGTTGATGATTTAATCTTAAATCAGCCATAAATCCCCTTGTGACAGGGGTCAATGGAAGCGTATTGTGTGCAACAGGGAGTGGCAATTGAATGCAAGCTTCTCAAGGACATTTTCATTGTTAAAATACTAATTTCGTGGAACGAAAAAGGATAGGGGTCAAAATTATTGGCACCCCGGTTTTCAAACCTCCGGAACCCTCGCTTTGCGAGGATAACAACAAAGAAAGAAATTCATAAATTATGTAACCACAAAATAAACAATTTGCAATGGCCAGTACCCGGACTTGAACCCTATTGAAAACCTGTGATTTGAATTGAAGCGGGCAGTCCAGAAGTACAGATAATCAAGGATCTGGTAAGATTCTGTATGGATGAGTGGTTGAAGATCCCTACCAATGTGTTCTCCAATCTCAGAAAACATTTGAGAAAAAGGCTCAGTGTCATTATCCTAGCAACAGGATGGTGCCGGAGTATTGATAACAGGAGATCCAATCATTTTTAATAATATTTCTCTGAGCAATTGAGCAATATATATTTTTTTGTCATGACTGTACAGACGGGGATCCCAGCAATGGAAGGCGCCAAGCTGGGCATTGGCACTCCTTTATTTGGGAGGGGGGGTACTTCGTGTGAGGGCAGAGGGGGCAGTGGGGGAAGCAAATTAGTTTGGAGGAAAAGGCTGGTGTGGTGGGTGCCATGACGTTGGCATGGCGTTGGCACTCACGTGTAATGGGTAACCGAAGAGGTGGGCAAGACCTGGGGGGCAGGGGGAGGGGTGACTGATTGATTGGGGCAGCATCCAATCCAGTGCAAGCGTAAGCCTGCCACCTAATGGTGATTAGCTGGCTGCCTAGCACTGACCTGCCCAGTTGGTGCAGAGAGGACACACTGTGCAGAGGAGACCACAGTGCCTCCAGCTCCCCCTGCAGCATGGCGTAATCCAGGGCTCTGCTGCTCCTGCCAACCAGGGTGGAGCAGACCACGGAGGGAGAACAGGGGTTTGGCGTTTGGGTTTTGGCAGGGTGGGGGGGAGCAGGGTTAGAGTCATTTAGCATGCAGGTTTGACATCATTTACGTATTTTTATGACATGTACTTTTTTAAGCAACACTCCTGCTACTTTATCAAGGTTGTGTGTGTTGTCAATATCAACAAAAAGCTGCATCTATCATGACGTAACAGAATATATTCACTTTTGCTTTGTGTTTGCTTGGCCAGTATGCTTATAGCTTGTTGATTTGCTGCCTTCTTGTGGACTAAACGTTTACTGTATTCCTGTTCTTGTTACTCTTTTTAAAATGTTGTAGGTTTCCAAATAATGACCAGTCTGCAACAACACGTCCCTATGGAAATACATCTGTGCCAAATTCCATCATGCAAAGGTTTAGGATTTAATTGGCACACGTGTAATGCCATATAACCCTGACCTCAGGGAACATGGAGAACACAAACCATACCAACATCTTTTGTTCCTTCAAATCGAAGGAGACATTAGAGGAAACCGTAAACACAGCAGCTTGCTCATGGCTGATCCCATTCTCTGCGACTATTAATCAAAATGGGTTTCGATTCGTTTGTCATTATGTGAAAATGAATAGGACCCCCAATACACTGTCCCCCCCTGTGTCTAGCCCAGCGTGTGTCTGTCTGCTTCAGAAAGCATGTAATCGAGAGACAATGAACTAGAAACCCTAGTCAGTCTGTCAGGGGGCGAGGAGGAGACTATAGCCTAGTTTGTGGTGACTCACGATCTGTCTGTGCAGTAGCTGAAGGCGGCATCGTGTGTGTGATGTTCCGAAAATGTGACGGTAAGAGGACTCTATCCTTTCAGGCCAAGCCGCTACGTTGCGGAAATGTTAGTAAATCAACGGTGAGGAAACCATAATCGGAGCTCTGGCATGTGTAGGAGGCAGGAGTCTGACGGTGCTTAATCCCACGCGTGAGTGAGCACAGCTTGTCTGACTGTGTGTGTTAGTCTCTATGGTATGCAAGGCCTGTTTACTGGCATGCCAAAAGCTGGCAGCATGGCCGTCTCCTTCCTGCATGTCACAGCTCTGTTTTGAAATGGTGCCATGGGCTCAGTGTGTGTGTTTGTTTATGTGTTGTGTGTATGTCTGTGTATGTCTGTGTGTGTCTGTGTGTGTGTGTGTGTGTGTGTGTGTGTGTGTGTGTGTGTGTGTGTGTGTGTGTGTGTGTGTGTGTGTGTGTGTGTGTGTGTGTGTGTGTGTGTGTGTGTGTGTGTGTGTTGTGTGTATGTCTGTGTATGTCTGTGTATGTCTGTGTTTGTCTGTGTGTGTGTGTGTGCGCGTCTAAGAGGGAGTGAAAGGATGTGGATGTGTGGGTATGCTATGTGACATAGCCTTAGTCATCCTTCTCGAGCGGCGCAGCGGTCTGAGGCACTGCATCTCAGTGCTAGAGGCGTCACTACAGACACCCTGTTTCGAAATCCAGGCTGTATCACAACCGGCCGTGATTGGGAGTCCCACAGGGCAGTGCACCATTGGCCATTTGGCCGGTGTAGGCCATCATTGTAAATAAGAATGTGTTCTTAACTGACTTGCCTAGTTAAATAAAGATAAAATATACATCATGTGTCACGTTCCTGACCTGTTTTCTGTTGTTTTGTATGTGTTTAGTTGGTCAGGACGTGAGCTGGGTGGGAATTCTATGTTGTGTGTCTAGTTTGTCTGTTTCTATGTCAGCCTAGTGTGGGTTCTCAATCAGAGACAGATGGTAGTCGTTGTCTCTGATTGAGACTCATATATAGGAGGCTTGTTTTGTGTTGGGATTTTGTGGGTGTTTGTTACCTGTCTCTGTGTTTGTGTTCTGCACCAGATAGGTCTGTATCGGTTTTGCACATTTGTTATTTTGTATGTTGTTTGTAGTGTTTCACTTGTTCTTGTATTAAACATGTTGAACACTAGCCGCGCTGCACTTTGGTCCTCTCCTTCACCCCTGGAAGAAAACCATTACAGAAACACCCACCCAGCTCACGCCCTGACCAACTAAACACATACAAAACAACAGAAAACAGGTCAGGAACGTGACATCATGTAACTGTCTGCTTGCTTGTGGGAGTCTAAGAGCGAGTGAAAGGATGTGTGTATGCTATGTGACGTAGCCTTATTAATGCATATCCTATACAATGTAATTGAGTTGATAGTACACTGAACAAAAATATAAACGCAACTATTTAAAAGATTTTACTGAGTTACAGTTCCTATAAGGAAATCAGTAAATTGAAATCAATTAATTAGGCCCTTAATCAATGGATTTCCCATGACTGGGAATACATATATGCATATGTTGGTCACAGATACCTTGAAAAAAAGGATCAGAAAATCAGATCAGAAAACCAGTCAGTATCTGGTGTGAGCACCGTTTGCCTCATGCAGCGCGACACATCTCCTTCACATTGTTGAACAGGCTCTTGGTTGTGGCCTGTGGAATGTTGTCCCACTCCTTTTAAATGGCTGTGTGAAGTTGCTGGGTATTGGTGGGAACTGGAACACACGATCCAGAGCATCCCACACATGCTCAATGGGTAACGTGTCTGGTGAGTATGCAGGCCATGAGGGGATGGTGGTGGATGAATGGCACGACAATGGGCCTCGGGATATTGTCACGGTATCTCAGTGCATTCAAATTGCCAGCGATAAAATGCAATTGCGTTCATTGTCTGTAGCTTATGCCTGGCCATACCATAACCTGACCACCACCATGGGGCACTCTGTTCATAACGTTGACATCAGCAAACCGCTCATCCACAAGACGCCATACACGCTATCTGCCCAGTACAATTGAAACCCGGGATTCATCAATGTAGAGCACACTTCTCCAGCGTGCCAATGGCCATCAAAATTGAGCATATGCCCACTGAAGTCGGTTATGACGCCGAACTGCAGTCAGGTCAAGACCCTGGTGAGGACAATGAGCATGCAGATGAGCTTCCCTGAGAAGGTTTCTGACAGTTTGTGCAGAAATTCTTCGGTTGTGTAAACCAACAGTTTTATCAGCTGTCCGGGTGGCTGGTCTCAGACCATCCCGCAAGTGAAGAAGCCAGATGTGGAGGTCCTGGGTTGGCGTGGTAACACGTGGTCTGCGGTTGTGAGGCCCGGTTGTCAAATTCTCTAAAACGACATTGGAGGTGGATTATGGTAAAGAAATAAATGGACATTCCTCCAGTCATCATGTCAGTTGCGTGCTCCCTAAAAAATGTTGACATTTGTGGCATTGTGTTGCACATTTTAGAGTGGCCTTTTATTGTCCCCAGCACAAGGTGCACCTGTGTAATCATCATTCTGTTTAATCAGCTTCTTGATATGCCGATTGTCAGGGGGATGGATTATCTTGGCAAAGGACAAATGCTCACTAACAGGGATGTAAACAAATTTGTGCACAACATTTTTGAGAGAAGCTTTTTATGCGTATGGAACATTTCTGGGATATTTTATTTCAGATCATGAAACTTGGGACCAACACTTTACATGTTGCATTTATATTTTTGTTCAGTGTAGTTTGGGTTTGCGTCAATTTGAATGTGTTATAAAGTCTACAAACTCTATGTCAGCAAGGCAGTATTGATCAAATCCATGTGGGATACTTTAGCGCTGAGCTTACTTGTCATGCCAGAATTGATATTAGCACGGGTTGCCTTCCAATTGAAAGTCTACATGTTAGTATGCTGACATGAATGCATGTTTGCCTGAATTAATGTCCATGTGGGATACTTTGGTGTTGAGCTTACTTGCGTGACGGTAGCTGGTCGCTCAGAGACTGCTGGGTGGCCCTGAGGTAGCTCTGGCGGCGGGCGGCCATTTTGGGCGAGGGCTTGATGCTGCCGTCTGAGTCGTCGCTGTCCTCCAGGTCACCCATGGCCTTCACGTAGCTGCCACTCCGCATGCGCCTGCATGGGATCTCGTTGGCTCCGGCTCCTCCACCGCTGCGACCCAGCGTGTTACTCCAGTCCCCCTACAAGCAGCAGCCCATATATATTCTTATATATGACAATATACCATTATGTCATTTATATTGAGATGATCGTGTGTGTATTGTGATATTCATATAATATAATTTGTTTTGCTGAATTCATTCAGTAATCTAAAGTATCTACAGTATGTTCTAAAGACCCACAACAGATCCCTGAGGGACACCGTCCTACTTTTCTTGACCATAGCTATGGTGTTATCGATTGCACATGTAAATAAACGTTTTGAATAACGTGACCAACTCCTCCCTCAATATCTTTACTTTTAAAACCAAGTAAAAACAATTTGTATCAAAAGAATTCTATGGGTAGACATCTATTTTTTTTAAAAGCATGTTAATGTCACATGGATAAATGTCAAGACATAAAGTCAGGCTGATAAAATGGAAGATGCACAGTAATCCTACCAAACTGGTCGACTGGGCCATATCTTAGTGAAATAAACTGAGGAAACTGAAAAACAAGACAAGCTGACAGACAGTGGAGTTATAGTAACTAACACTCAAATGGTCCAACACATATAGTAGGTTTATTGTAGTCACAAGGCTACACGTTTTATGTTTCAAACCTGAAAAACTGTCTGGACAGCAAATATATTTGTTGGAATGTTTAACCCTATAAGTGCCAACAGGCGTCAATTTTGACCCTCAAGTGGTCAAAAAATACCATTTCAGACAACCCCCCCCCCCCCCCCCCACACACACAATTTACCATGATTTCTGTGTTTACATAAGAATGTATATTTTGTGCACTTGTTTTGCGTGGCTAAACTGAAAAGGTAGACTCAGTAGTAAACTTAGTGATAAAAGCACCACATTTGTACCCTGAAAAGATATAGACATAGAATAACATAGTATCATAACAAGGTCATAATACCCATAAAACCTACCGGTCAAACAGCGAAATGGTTCCAATAGTCCCCCCCCCCCCCCCCCCAAAAAAGCCATATTACAACCTATGTGTTGTGATAATTGCGTTGTTTGCTCTATAACCTGTTAGTTCATATGCATTGCGACCGGGATATATATATAGGCCTAAAGGCCGAGACAATAAGAAGACACATTGGCAGAATAAATTCAACCACACCTTTGTTTTATCACAAAACCGGATAGCAACCTCTGTCCAGTGAAGTCCACAAAGCATATTGCATGTACAGTAACAGACACTCACATGACCTACAGCATGGTGCTGCTAAAATCCCCTATGGAAAAAATGAATGGTGGTAAAACGATTGGAACCATTTCACTGTTTGACCTCTAGGTTTTATGGGTATTATGTGGGGCTCTATGCAGTGGTGTAAAGTACTTAAGTAAAAACACTTTAAAGTGATACTTAAGTCGTTTTTTGGGGTATCTGCGCTTTACTATTTATATTTTGGGCAACTATTACTTCACTAAACTAAATTATGTCTGAGTGTTGGAGTGTGCCCCTGGCTATTTGTCAATAAAAAAAACAAGAAAAACAAATGCCTTCTGGATTGTTTATATAAGAAATTTGAAATTATTTTTACATTTTTACAAGTACATTTTAGCAATTCCATTTACTTTTGAAACTTACGTATATTTAAAACCAAATAAAGACTTTTACTCAAGTAGTATTTTACTGGGTGACTTTTACTTGAGTCACTTTCTATTAAGGTATCTTTACTTTTACTCAAGTATGACAATTGAGCACTTTTTCCACCACTGGCTCTATGGAGCTACCCCAGATTTGGCCCCTGGGGGGGCGTGGCAGCCCCTGTAACTATAAAATACCAAAAAAACACAAACATATATTTAGCATGCAGTCAATGTCTCTCTATACCAAATTGAGAGTCTCATCTTTTAGATGCAATAGGAACTGAATTGATAGCCCATAGCATTCCAAAGTTAGAGCTAAGAGTCTGATGGCACCGGCGCCCATATCGCCTATATCGCTGGCCATCTTAGGTCATACCAGTAGGTCAGATTAGCTGTTTGCCAATTTTTCAGCCTCTGAGTATCACAGAAACAAAACACTTTGAATGAATAACGACACATGTTCATAACAAGTGGCTATGGATGAAATTTATCAAAATATCTGTTTTGATATGGAGAGATAGCCTTGTACTTCTTCTCAAATTTCAAAAGGTCTTCTGGAGCTACCAAATCGCCCACAACAGCCTCCATGTTTTGATGAAATTGATCAAAATAACCATACAAAAACGTTTATTTTGAAACATCATATTTGACTCTAAATGTGTAATTATTTTCAAAATATATGCTTATTTTGGGGAATTTAAACTATTTACTTGTGTTACAAAATGTTAACAAAAGAAAAAGTGTTATTGTTTGACAGAAAGTGTATTTTTGTCATATTTTTCAATTTGGGGTAAAAAAATGACCCCTTTTAACATCTAAATATGTTGCCGCTTTTAGGTTTAAGTGTCCACTATGCCTTATTCTATCTCTCCACAATTTCTTTATGTCCAGCACATTTCGACAGACATTCTTTAGATACTACTCACCTGTCGGCCCACTTGCAGGTAGTGGCAGGCCAGCTCCTGCTGGCACGACTTGGACTTGAGCATGGACCGGTCCAGGGTCGCCGAGTGGCCCTTCTGCAGCACCTGTCTGGGCTGACCCAGGGTCAGTGTCGACCACGAACCCCCCTTCATAAAGTCATTACTGTTCACCCCCATGCTGATCCCACCTCCACCTCCTCCTCCGCCCCCACCTCCGCCCCCGGGTCCTGGCAGTGCCTGTTGATACTTTATGACCTCGTTGTTGCTCTTGGATGAGCTGATGGTGTTGTATCCGCTGTGGACCACGTAGCGGCTCTGGTGCCCCTGCTGCTGCTGTAGTGCCCCCTGCTGGGAATCGTAGGCAGTACCGTGGGTGGCGTGCTGGGTGGCATGCGCTGTGGGTCGTCCCAGTGTCATGGCTATGGGGTTGCGGTAGTTGCTGAGGTCAGCACTGTCCAGGTCGTCCGAGCTCCAGTAGCCCGACATGTTGGAGCGCGGCCGCCGCTTGCCCGTCCCGCCCCCGTCTGACTTGGACCCGCCCCGGTCTTTGCTCTTGGCTCGCTGGTCCCGCTTCCCACCATCCTCGGTCCCGGATGAGGTCCCGCCGCTGCCACTTCCTGCACCCGAACGCCCGTTGACACCCTTGAGGTTGTGGCCATCCATGGACTGTGACTTGGCGAAGAGCTTCTGGACAGAGCACACCAGGTTACGGATGCGCCCGGGGCTGTCGGTGCGCTGCTTGGAGGCGGCGGAGAGGGCGGCCGATGTGCTCCGGTGGAACTGCAGTGTACTGAAGCCATCTCTGGGCCCCCCAGGCAGCTGCTTGTCCAACTGGTCCAGCAAGTTAGGCGCCAGCTGCCGGTTCATCTTGGCCCCGCCGGAGATGGTGGCAGAACCGCTGGTGATCATGGACCCCCGACCGCTCTGCAGGCCCCCCATGCCACTCGAGCCATGCATCCCTATGCCCATTCCCATGCCCATGGACATGGAGGTGCCCAGGGTTCCCGTGCTAATGCCCCCGATGCTGTCCCCCTGCGGCGGGGAGAAGTCGGACGGGTCGTAGTGGGCGTTGTAATGGATGCGGGGGAAGGTGCTGCTGTTGGACAGCTGGTTGTTGAGGGGGAGAGAGTAGTCCGGGGGCAGGGAGCCCTGATTGTAGTGGTGGTCCACAGAGGGGTTGTAGTGGTGCGGGTCCATGGTGCCGTAGTGGTCCATGCTGGTGGGGCTGAGAAGGTAGGGGCTCCGAGGCAGTGTGGAGGCCTGGTGGGGGTACAGGGGCTCCGGGGGGCCATGGGTGGGGTCGCAGGAGTCGGAGCGATTGCGGTTGGCTCCTAACCCTTTCATGTTGGTCAGGAGGGGCCCCCTTCTAGAAGACTCCCCAGCCAGGGAGAGACGAGAGGCCTGGAGGATGACTCCTGGAAAACAGAGAGAGAGAGCGAGAGAGAGCGAGAGAGAGCGAGAGAGAGCGAGAGAGAGCGAGAGAGAGCGAGAGCGAGAGAGAGAGGGGGTTGGGTCAGCTTCTACCCAGACACACACCATTTCTTACATGCAATACATAAGCACAGGCAAACAAACACCCCCATTTATGCTCACAGACAGACTAGCACTGTAAAATATTTTCATCTCAATGAGCTAACACCCCACAGCCTCCCACGGAGAACACCAGTCTTCAAATGTTAAAATGTTGGAAATAGATAGGAACAACGAGACTAGAAGCAATGCAACGTTGCGACCAGTGGGTCAGAAGGTTTGTTTCGTCCACAATTGCTGGCAGCCACAAACAGCTACATCCATGGCATTGTAGAGTTATACTTTCAACTGACGAGAGCCACAGAAAACAACACAAGGAAAACTGTGACTATTGGCAATTCATCTCTCCTTATCAACATTTCTTGACAAGATAATCATAACCTGACATTGTAATCTGATTGAAGAAGAGAGAGAGAGAGAGTGTGTGTGTACGTAATGTGTGTGTGGATAGTGTGCGTTTTTGTGGTGCGTGCATGGGGATGGGATACAATTTGATTTGATTTGATGTCGTTGTCATTGCTCTCAGCATAGCATGAGCTGTGGGTTGGCAGCGCACTACATTGCTGCCTGCCATAAGTTGAGGGACAGTGTCTGACAGACCAATCAACCTGCACATGTACTCACTCTACTGTATGCTTATTGTTATTGTTACTGCTGTCCCGTTGACAATTTTGATTCTCATTTTTAAAATTTATATTGTAAATATCCAAAATATGCTTTGGCAATATGTACATTGTTACGTCATGCCAATAAAGCAAATTGAATTGCATTGAGAGAGAGAGAGAGAGCGAGAGAGTGTGTGTACGTAATGTGTGTGTGGGTAGTGTGCGTTTTTGTGGTGCGTGCATGGGGATGGGATGTCGTTGTCATTGCTCTCGGCATAGCATGAGTAGCCAGCTAAACACATCAAGACATCCCTTTTTTCCCTCTCACACGTTCAACATCAAACCTCCCCCTTGCTTCTGTTCCACTCTGATAGCAACACCTCCTGCTACCAACTATCCTCCACAGCCGGGAGGTACCCAGTGCCTTATCACCAGGAGAGCCCTTACCTCCGGGTAGACCCCTCCCTTCTCCCAGCTTCCCATCTGTCTCTTCCTCGCCAGTCTCCAATACATGAGAGCTTTTCCAGCGGGCATCCCTGGCACGGGGCACCAAGACTGGCACGCCCAGTGGTATTGTGATGAGGGTTAAGAGGATTGGTGGCAGGGGGTGGCAGATGGGGATTGGCTGGTAAATAAAGAAATACAGACTAACTGTCTCTGTCTCCTGTGTCTCTATATGCGCTCTCAAAAACTGCAGGTACCTACGGACACAATAAGCTCCTTTACAACCTCTTGTGGGATACAATCATTTGGTGTAAACATAAAATGCTTTGACCATGTTGTTGCTACAGTATGGTGTTGACAGACTGTGTACAGATTGTCTGTACTGCACACACTTTTTATTCCGCTCAAAGAGATCTCACCTACTGTAGTTTATGGCTGTGGGCACAAGGCCAAGGCCAGGACAGTACTGGATATGAAAGGACACCAATCAGAATTGATCTTTACCCTGGAGTGAGTTTTTGACTACAAACACTTTCTGATTGGCTATAACGGACTAGTTACAGGGGAAAACAAACTTGTATAGTTAGAGGGGAACAACAGTCTGGATGGAGGGTGCAGCACATTGCTTCAGCTCCAACAGTCACAGGAGGAGGCAGCAATTCACAGATTATTTAATAGCAGTAAAAGTGAGCATTCAGTTGAAATACATTAGTAATAAAATGTGTTCAATTTTCCACAACAATCGACTCTACAATATTTGAATAACTGTAGCGACTGTTTTATTAACGGTACCATGCCAGGTCTTTATGCACAAATAAGCAATTGCGTGACTATTTACTACACAATGCTATGTCAAACAACAGAGTCCCTGTGATAATAGAGTCTTGCTTCTTGGAAAAGTCAACAATCATTTGTGTAAAGCAAAAACCAAGAATGATCACCAAAAATGTGTACCCCTTTGGGTCCCCAGGACCAGGGTTAAGAAACACTGCCCTAAGGAGCTGCTTGGCCTTTAAAACACCGATGGTGTGTTTAGTTGGTAAAACGTCTTGCCATGTTTTGCGACAGTGTACTGAACCACATGTTATCTTACAACTGAGACACGTTTGCTCGATGGGCATGAAGGGGTGTGGACTGGAGGCAGCTAATTCCTGGCTTGCTTAAAATCCGGCTGAAGTGGAGAGCGCACTATACACAGTCACCCAATCAACAGCAGGCGTTACAATACTCCTCAATGTTCTGTTCACATGAACCTTTGCTACATTTCTCTCTTTCTGAATGCAGCAGGTGTAGTAGGCCAAAGGTATTTTAGTCGGGATACATAGTAGGTGTACACTGTATATTTAGTGGTATTAAAAGTATTGAACGGGGGAGTAGGTTTTTATCGGGGTGTATGTATCGAAGGTGTATGCATTTAGTGAGTGTGTGTTTATAGGGAATGGGTGTGGATCTGCAACTCAAAAGAACGGGGATTTCTGCTACTTTACAATTGAAAATGGACTTGAACAGCAAAGTGAAGGGAATTAAACAAGTTAAGTTTAAGCCTGTAGCCGTACGTTTAGTTTGGTGTGTTTTATGTTTTACACATGTATGGGGTCAATAACGAGTATCTAATACACTGCAAGTTGTGTTATCAATGATTTCTTGGATGCAAAAATGGTCAGATTAATCTATTTGGTGAATGGTTAAATCAATAAATAAAAAGGTGGAACTGTCTCTAGTCTGTTGTCTCTTGTGGCTTACTACACACTCTGAAAAAGTGTCAGGGTGCTGTTTTTGATGTCTGATAGCATGGTCCTCTGTAGCTCAGTTGGGAGAGCATGGTGCTTGCAATGCCAGGACAGTGGGTTTGATTCTCGGGACCATCCATCCTTAAATTGTGTACACGCACGACTAAGTTGCTTTGGATAAAAGTTACTGTTAAATGGTATATATTATTATATCAAAATGTTATATCAAGTTGATAGCTCTGACCAACTAATAAAAGTGCATTGGATTCTGACTGAGGACAGGACAAGAGCATAATGGCTCATGCAGAAAGAGCTCATTTGGCTGACGAAATTGCGTCATTTATTCAATGTAACTAGGGTGGAAATAATATAAGGTATACATTTTCTTACTCTCCATTAAATAATCTCATGCCTTGTTTGCCCATAAAGAGGGAAGCGGGAAAATAGGATAAGTGTACTACCACGCTGACTGAAAATGATAGCAACAGACAAATAAATCACACATTGTATCTCAATTCATTTACAGCCCCACGTAAATGGAGTGTGATTTTCTAGCAGGCAAATGAGATGAATGATTCGGAAGGTGCAGCTAGAATACACGCACACATACACACAGGCGCACGTGAACGCATTCACAAACAGGAAAGAATGCACGCGCACACACACACACACACACACACGCTGGATAACCCAGCTCCCAGAGAGTAGCCTAACTCATCCCTACACGCTAACGATTGGCTTTGCGCATCTCTCCCCACACAACCGACTGCAACTTCTATCCCACCGCAATTAGCATGCGACAGACTCATGCTCATTTAACGTGATTATCAGAGAACTGTTTAAATACAATCTTTCCGCTGATAGATAGCCCAGAGGGTCAACTCCTCACTATCAATTCACAGCACATTTAGCTGACTGTCACATATCGCATCCTGCCACACTGCTTGGCTTGGCTTAGCGTTGCCTCCTGAATGCTAATCAGCGTTGTCCTCTGTGACAAGCATAAGACATGTGCTGTAGTGGAGGGTATACGCAGGGATACACCATTTACCTTAATATTTGTGGCCATTGCATGTACTCACTTCTTAATCCCCACAATCAATGTTAAAAAATGTTGTTGTCACTGAGCAAATTTCAGGTCTGCTGAGCACAAACTTGAACTTTGTGAAAATGATGTGCAACTTCTAGCGCTCGTTTACTAGTGAACACTGAGGATGTACCTGCTTTAAGGTACAGTTTCAGACAGTGGTCAAGTAGACTACTGTGGCTATTTGATCATAATGTAGGCCTACCAGAGGGGCCTACCATCAAAAACAATGGAGAAAATATATCCCATAACATTTTAACTTGGAAATAGATGTTCTATAATTTCGCCTACAGTAGCAGCAATGTGTGGCGTTCAATGTAGGCCTACATTCCATGATCCTTTTGGGCTTGACATTAACATGTTTATCCACTCGTACCTTCAGACAAGGAGGTGACTGAAGGTGGAGGTATACACTATATCAATTAATAAGGCGGATAGAACAGATCAGAATGTTTAGCTTAAAATGTTGATCAACTATTATTTTTCACAGTTTAAGCGCAACAATGAGCACATGGCGGTAAGTACAAATGTTCCAAAATGCAATTTGCAGAAAAACACTTTTCTAGAATTTGCACTGTACATGCGAGCAGTTTCCTGGATAGAGATAGAAATATCTGATAGAAATTTAGAAAGAGGGGAGATCTAAAGATGCAACTATTCTATCATGGGTTGCTACCATGACTAGGATAATGGCTTTGGCTTAGACAACAAAAGAAAGTTGATTTGAAAACCAATAGACAGGAGACCGCATATACAATACAATATCAACTCGTCTGTAAAAAATTGGAATCTGCACTTGTATGTCAATGATACTTGTGTGTTGTGTATGCTATTGCACCCACGGTCAACCAGGCTCCCATCTCAACTACAGTCTGCCTTCATTGTGTAACAGAGAAACTTTATTGACCTGAAAGGAGTATTGAATGCAGGTAAAACTAAATATATGTTGTTCTCTAGACCACATAAAACTAACTCTGATGATGGAATACAGTGCCCTTTAGGAAAGTATTCAGACCCCTTGACTTTTTCCAAATTTTGTTACGTTACAGCCTTATTCTAAATTGGATTTTTAAAAATCCTCAGCAATCTACACAAAATACCCCATAATGAAAAAGTAAATAAAAAAAACAGAAACGCCTTATTTACATAAGTATTCAGACCCTTCGCTATGAGACTCGAAATTCAGCTCAGGTGCATCCTGTTTCCATTGATCATCCTTGAGATGTTTCTACAACTTCATTGGAGTCCACCTGTTGTAAATTCAATTGATTGGACATTATTTGGAACGGCACATATCTGTCTTTATAAGGTCCTGCAGTTGACAGTGCATGTCAGAGCAAAAACCAAGCCATGAAGTTCGAAGGCAATGTCAGTAGCGGCCTGAGACAGGATTGTGTTGAGGCACAGATCTGGGGAAGGGTACCAAAAAATGTCTGCAGCATTGTAGGTCCCCAAGAACACAGTGGCCTCCATATTTCTTAAATGGAAGAAGTTTGGAACCATCAAGACTCTTCCTAGAGCTGGCCGCCCAACCAAACTGAGCAATTGTGGGTGAAGGACCTCGGTCAGGGAGGTGTCCAAGAATCAGATGGTCACTCTGACAGAGGTCTAGTTCCTATGTGGAGATGGGAGAACCTTCGAGAAGGACAACCATCTCTGCAGCACTCCACCAAATCAGGCCTTTATGGTAGAGTGGCCAGACGGAAGCCACTCCGCAGTAAAAAGGCATGTCAGCCCACTTGGAGTTTGCCAAAAGGCATCTAAAGACTCTCAGACCATGAGGAACAATATGCTCTGGTCTGATGAAACTGAATGCCTGTCACGCCCTGATCTCTTTCACCTGTCTCTGTGATTGTCTCCACCCACCTCCAGGTGTCACCTGTTTTCCCCATTAGTCCCCGGTGTATTTATCCCTGTGTTTCCTATCTCTCTTTGCCAGTTCGTCTTGTTTTACCAAGTCAACCAACGTTTCTCCTAGCTATTTTTCCAGTCTCTGTTTTTCCCTAGCCCTCCTGGTTTTATCCCTTGCCTGTCCTGACGCTGTATCTGCCTGCCTGACCACTCTGCCTGTTCTGACCTCGAGCCTGCCTATCGCTTTGTACTGTTTGGACTCTGACCTGGTTTATGAACTCTCTCCCGTCCCCGACCTGCCTTTTGCCTACCATTTCTGTTATAATAAATATTGGAGCTCAACCATCTGCCTCCTGTGTCTGCATTTGGGTCTCGCCTTGTGCCCTTATAATGCCAAGTGTATGACTGCCAAGCGTGGAACCATCCCTACGGTGAAGCATGGTGGTGGCAGCTTCATCCCGTGGTGATATTTTTCAGCGGCAGGAACTGGGAGACTAGTCAGGATAGAGGGAAAGATGAGCGAAGTACAGAGAGATCCTTGATGAAAACCTGCTCCAGAGCGCTCAGGACATTAGACTGGGTCGAAGGTTCACCTTACAACAGGACAACAACCCTAAGGACACAGCCAAGACAACGCAGGAGTGGCTTCGGGACAAGTCTCTCAATGTCCTTGAGTGATTTACACAACATGCCTACCATTTTGAAGATGCTAAATATTTTTTATTTTGAAAAAAAAAACGGAACTTGAGCGTGCATAACTATTAACTCCCCCAAAGTCAATACTTTGTAGAGACACCTTTTGCAGCAATTACAACTGCAAGTCTCTTGAGGTATATCTCTACAAGCTTGGCACATCTAGCCACTGGGGTTTTTACCCATTCTTCAAGGCAAAACTGCTCCAGCTCCTTCAAGTTGGATGGGTTCCGCTGGTGCACAGCAATCTTTAAGTCATACCACAGATTCTCTGTTGGATTGAGGTCTGGGCTTTGAATAGGCCATTCCAAAACATTTAAATGTTTCCCCTTAAACCACTTTAATATTTCTGTAGCAGTATGCTTAGGGTCATTGTCCTGCTGGAAGGTGAACCTCCGTTCCATTCTCAAATCTCTGGAAGACTGAAACAGGTTTCCCTCAAGAATTTCCCTGTATTTAGCACCATCCATCATTCCTTCAATTCTGACCAGTTTCCCAGTCCCTGCTGATGAAAAACATGCCACCACCATGCTTCACTGTGGAGAGGTTGTTCTCGGAGTGATGAGAGGTGTTGGGTTTGAGCCAGACATAGCGTTTTCCTGGCCAAAAAGCTCAATTTTAGTCTCATCTGACCAGAGTACCTTCTTTCATCTGTTTAGGGAACACCAAAAAGTGTTTGCTTATATTTTTCTTTAAGCAATGGCTTTTTTCTGGCCACTCTTCCATAAAGCCCAGCTCTGTGGAGTGTACGGCTTAAAGTGGTCCTATGGACAAATACTCCAATCTCCGCTGTGAAGCTTTGCAGCTCCTTCAGGGTTATCTTTGGTCTCTTTGTTGCCTCTCTGATTAATACCCTCCTTGCCTGGTCCGTGAGTTTTGGTGGGCGGCCCTCTCTTGGAAGGTTTGTTGTGGTGCCATATTCTTACATTTTTTAAATAATGGATTTAATGGTGCTCCGTGGGATGTTCAAAGTTTCCCTGACCTGTTTGGAGTGCTCCCTGGTCTTCATAGTGTTGCTTGCTTGGTGATGCCCCTTGATTAGTGATGTTTCAGACTCTGTGGCCTTTCAGAACAGGTGTATATATACTGAGATCATGTGACAGATCATGTGACACTTAGATTGCACACAGGTGGACATTATTAACTAATTATGTGACTTCTGAAGGTAATTGGTTGCACCAGATCTTATTTAGGGGCTTTATAGCAAAGGGGGTGAATACATATGCACCCACCACTTTTCAGTTTATTATTATTATATATTTTTTCACTTCACCAATTTGGACTATTTTGTTTATGTACATTACATGAAATCCAATTAAAAATCAATTTAAATACAGGTTGTAATGCAACAAAATAGGAAAATTCGCCAAGGGGGGTGAATACTTTTGCAAGGCACTGTACCCAAGAAGACTCTATGCTGTAATCGCTGCCAACGGTGCTTCAACAAAGTACTGAGTAAAGGGTCTGAATACTTATGTAAATGTAATATTTCAGTTTTTTTTAAATATAAATGAGCAAACATTTCTAAAAACCTGTTTTTTGCTTTGTCATTATGGGGTATTGTGTGTAGGTTGATGAGCGATTTTTTTTAATTTATTTTTTTAGCAATTTTACAATAAATCTGTAACGTAAAAAGGTCAAGGGGTCTGAATACGAAGGCACTGTATGTACTTTGAAGGGTGTCCTTATTGATCGTGTTCATGCTTACACATATCTGGGCATCTGGATAGATGAAAATCTGTCTATTAAAAAGCATATTGATGAGTTAGTTAAGAAGCTACGAGTAAAAATGGGCTTCTTCTATAGAAATAGGTCCTGCCTCTCGCTACATAGTAGAAAGCAGATTATTCAGTCGACGTTCCTATTGGTCCTACATTATGGCGACATCATCTATATGAACACAGCAGCCACTTCATTAACGCCGCTAGATGCAGTTTATCATGGAGCACTGCGCTTTATTACGGGTGACAGTTTTAGTACTCATCACTGCATTCTCTACCAGAAAGTCGGTTGGCCCTCTTTGATATCACGTAGCCTGATGCATTGCTATGTTTTCATTTATAAAGCCCTTTTACATAAAAGTCACACTGTACCGAACATCATTACTTAACTTTAGACATACGAGTTGCCACACCCGGTCACAGAGATGGCCAACTGTGTCCTTTGGTCTCTACTGAGTTAGGTAAATCAGCTTTTAGTTTTATTGCACCCTTTTGTCTGGAACAACCTTCAAAATGTTCTTCAATTTGATGTTTCAGTGCCTCGAGGGCAATTCAGAAAGCTGATTGAGGACCTCATTACTGATGAATGTGTTTTTTTTATGACCGTGTTTGTCTTTCTGCTTTCATTTTTGATTCATATTTTGATGTGTATATTTACTGTAATTTATGTAATTCATCTGTAAAAATGAGCATGGTCTCAGTATGACTCCCCGATAAAATAAAGGTAAAAAAACAAATATATAAATAAAAAATAATTTCTTCAATGTTTCTATGGTGGGATTTTGGATAAAGGCTACTTTGAAGTAATATAAGACCTTATAATATTAAGTAAAACGCCCAGGTTTCAAACAATTAAGGAACAGAAACAATATAGTGATGATAATGATAGGGCTAACCGTCTTCTGGTCAATGGAAAAGCTTTCCCAAACACCATCTCAATTAAATGTTAACTAGCTACAAAGCAGTCTATGCCTACCTGGCAGAATGATATCATGATTATTACATCAATCCAGTGGCCATTTGTTTTGCAAACGGCATCTCATGTGCGCTCCAGAAACACCACTAACCAAACAACAGTACTAGGTGCCTGCACAGTTTAATTAAAGGGTAACTACACTCAAATATATTCAATGTTTCTACAAACCTCAAAAGCAGTCTCTTGATGTGTTTTAAGCATTGTTGTGGACTTATAACATCCAATGTGTCTGTTTTTCTATTAAAAAAGTGTGACTTTGAGAACAAACACCTGAAAGAAATAAATCAAATCTGAAACCTTGGAATTTCTGACTCAGTTGACAGCCTCATTTAAATAGAAGACCTACTATTAGCATACTGCCACAGTAACGCTTGGATTGGCCTGACTGTGAAAAACCAATATGAGATGAATAATTTTAGTTAGTTCAGAGTGTATGTCACTGTTTGTCATATCATTTTTTACACAGGGTCCCGTTTGGGATTTTTTTTTGTAGCAAAATTAGAATATACCCACTTCTCCAGGAGCCTCTACACTACTGATTAGGCCCAAATAGTGTCAATGTGCAGACTGCCAGTGAAGACACACAAACATTTCTGAAGATTTAATGGAGTCAATATGCAGTACGGGATGAGAAAGACTCCTTTTAATTATATTTAGGTCACTTCCAATATAACTTCACATACTGCGTCATTGGCCTAGTTAGTCTACTCCGAGAAGCCCTCTTTTTGGAATAGACTTGGGTTAGGTATTTTTAAGGGACTTGGCGTGCTTATTGCTCTGCCTTGCATTGGCCTAGATGGTGATGATGATATATCTGAACAACCCAGAAAGACAGAAGAGGCTGGGCCGAACGAGTCCAGGTGAAACATTTATTTGTTTAAAAGCACGACACGAATCAATTGTGATTGATTGATTAACGCACGCTGTGTGAGGATGAGGATGTACTCTTCCCTCTTGAGAACGGCTCGGGGCTGAGACAACACTTTCTAAGCCCTCTCCTTTTCTTTTTTTGTATTTTCCTATTACTGTAATAAATCACATGATATTATTGAATGAGTCCGTGTGGTTGAAAAGATTAAAGCAGAGGCGGATGTAGGAGACAATTCATTCGGCTATTTCTCTATTTCAGTGGAAGTATTGAGTTGGGTCGAGCTGCTTCGCACTGTAATGATTCAGGAAGCAGCGGGGTCAATGTGAAATGTCAAGGTACTTTTCATTAGGAAGAGACTTGTGGTTGGAAATAACACCCGATTAGACCACTCTATTTCTGCAAACGTATAGTACCCTGGTTCACAGCATCATGGTATAGATATCGCCCCACTACCATTATAGCCATAACATCTCTTTAACAAGAGAGAGAAAGAAGAGGCGATTCAAGAGGAGGACAGACGAGATAAAAGGGGGTAGAGCAGGAAACATCACTATGCAGTTACCGGTAGCTGCTTCAAAGACATGCCCTGCTACCGGCTTATTGGAAGAGATTCTCCCTGCCTCGTGCACAGGGGAGCTGCCATCTGCTCATAGTCCAATGGAAAGGGCGAGTTTGGCATGGTGTCCAATCCCTGACCTGACCACATTTCAATCCACAACCATATAAATAATGTGCCCTTCTAACCGTTAGGGGGTGCCATTATCCAATACAAAAACACACTGACTCCATGCATTCATAAGTAAGATGAATTTGCCATTAGAAAGGTCAGGTTTTGCATTTGTGTGTCTTTTCTTCCTATTGGATAAGGTTAGGATTTGGCGCAGGTAAGCTGATCCTAGATCTGTACTGTACGGCAACTTCTTCCCGGTGGCCAATCATAATCCACAGTTTTAATATGGGGAATACAATACAATTCATTTGATTTTTTATTGAACCGTTATCCAGACAGGTCAATTAAGAACAAATTCTCGTTTAGAACGGTTGCCTGGCAACGTCGTTTTTTAATACAATAACACCGGCGTAAAATGCGTCATTATTGTTTTATCTGCTCTGTAGTGGGACTGCTTTGTTCACAATGCCCATCTGGACATTGTTGTTTTACTGCTTTGTTTTAAGAGGTGATAAACTCCAAGGTTAAAAGCCTCGAAGAGTCTTTCAGATGAAAGCTGTTGGATCTAATAAGCCTTGTGGGGAAATATTCATTTTGTTCAAGGATCCGGTTGGCATTGGTGTCTCATTTAGTCTCAGGTGGCTCCCACAAATTGACCTATCAGGAGCAATGACTACCCACAGGAGACATAATACCCACATCTCAAATGATGGTAGCATTCATCTGTCAAAAACCTGTGTTATTAATTTGTCATTACCCACTTAGCATTTGAACATGAATATTGGCAGCCACATGCTTTCATACCATGTAACGGTAGTCGTCTTATTCCTCCTCCTCGGACGAGGAGAGGCGAGACGGATCGGACCAATACGCAGAGTGGTTGGTTTCCATGGTAATTCAATAACACGAAAACCATATACGATACAAATAACAAAATGAAACTACCGTCAAACAGTCCCGTGTGGCACGAACACTGACACGAAATACAAACACCCACAACACACACGTGAAACCCAGGCTGCCTAAGTATGATTCTCAATCAGGGACAACGATTTACAGCTGCCTCTGATTGAGAATCATACCCGGCCGAACACAAACATCCCAACATAGAAAATCACACATAGACAAACCCACCCAACTCACGCTCTGACCAACTAAATAAATACAAGACAAAAGAAAACAGGTCAGGAACGTGACATACCAACTAATATCAATAAGGTCCCCACTCAAAAGGCTAAACATACAAGCGCTGTACAAATAACATTTGACACATTGAGACATCTGAAAATTCTGTGTACACCTGAATAATCCGTAATTCAGTTGTGTAGTCTAGTCTTCCAACATTGTGTCCACTTAGCTACAAGGAAACACACACACCGTATATTTATATTGTCACATACACCGATAGGTGCAGTGAAATGTGTTGTTTTACAGGGTCAAATCTACACTGACTGTACAAAACATTCGGAACACCTGCTCTTTCCATGACATAGACTGAGCAGGTGAATCTAGGTGAAAGCTATGATTCCTTATTGATGTCACTTGTTAAATCCAATTCAATCAGTGTAGATGAGGGGGACGAGACAGGTTAAATAAGTATTTTTAAGCCTGGAGACAATTGAGACATGGATTGTGTATGTGTGCCATTCAAAGGGTGAATGGGCAAGAAACAAAATGTAAGTGCCTTTGAACGGGGCCTGGTAGCATGTGCCAGGTGCACCGGTTTGAATGTGTCAAGAACTGCAACGCTGCTGGACTTTTCACGCTCAACCGTTTCCTGTGTGTATCAAGAATGGTCCACCATTCAAAGGACATCCAGCCAACTTGACACAACTGTGGGAAGCATTGAAGTCAACATGGGCCAGAATCCCTGTGGAACGCTTTCAACACCTTGCAGAATAAATTCGCCAATGAATTGAGGCTGTTCTGAGGGCAAAAGGGGGTGCAACTCAATATTAGGAAGGTATTCTTCATCTTTTGTACACTCAGTGTATGTCCTCAAACAGGTAAATCCCAAACTCAAACCCTGAGCCAAGCTGGCCATCTAAAACCAATAGCAAACTTGGAACCTCCAGGTTGCCAGATCCAGACTGCATGGGAGCCAGAGGGCGGGTTACCTCACAGCGGGGAAGGTATAGCCACATCTGAGAAGCGCTGTGTGGAAGATGTGTACTTTGTCAGAACATATCTCAGTCATGGAGCCCTGAGCCCCATCTGCTCCACTGGCTTAGAGGACAGGGGTGTGAGAGAGAGGAGAATGAGGAGGGATAGAGAGGAGGGAAGGAGAGAGAGAATGGAGGAGGGAGAGAGAGGAGAGGGAGGAGGGAGAGAGAGAGAGAAAAGGCAGGGGAAGAGAGAGGAGAAGGAGGAGGAAGAGAGAGGGGAGGGAGGAGGGAGAGAGAGAGAGAAGGGAGGGAGAAGGGAAGGAGAGAGAGAGGGAAGTAGGAGGGTCAAAGATGGGAGGGAGGAGGGAAAGAGAGAGAGGAGAAGGAGGGAGAGAGAGGAGAAGGAGGAGGGAGAGTGGGGGAGGGAGGAGGGAGTGAGCGAGAAGGGAGGGAGGAGGGAGGGAGAGAGCGAAGGAGGAGGGAGAGAGAAGGGAAGGGAGAGAGAGAGGAGAAGGTGGAGGGAGAGAGAGGGTTCGAGGAGGGAGAGAGAGAGAGGGAAGGAGGAGTGACAAAGAGGGGAGGGAGGAGGGAAAGAGAGAGAGGAGAAGGAGGAGGGAGAGAGAGAGAAGGGAGGGAGGGAGGGAGGAAGGAAGGAAGGAAGGAAGGGAGGGAGGGAGGGAGGGAGGGAGGGATAAGAGAAGGAGGGAGAGAGAGGGGAGGGAGGAGGGAGAGAGGAGTAAACAAGAGGTGCTGTGTTGAATGAAAACAATCTGAAGGGAAATGCTAAATGCGAAAAATGTGATCTAAAATGAAAGAGGGGTTGAGAAAGAAAGGGAGAGAGAGAGATATAGAGGAAGAGATGGAGAGATGCAGCGAGCAAGAAAGGAAGAGAGGGAGGAAGATATGGAGGAAGAGATGGAGAGATACGGTGAGAGGGAAAGGAAGAGAGGGAGGAAGAAATGGAGGAAGAGATGGAGAGATACGGTGAGAGGGAAGAGGAGGAGAGGGAGAAAGATAGGGAGGATGAGATGGAAGGATATGGTGAGAGGGAAAGGAAGAGAGGGAGGAAAATATGGAGGAAGAGATGGAGAGGGAAGAGGAAGAGAGGGAGGAAGAAATGGAGGAAGAGATGGAGGAAGAGATGGAGGAAGAGATGGAGGAAGAGATACAGTGAGCGAGAAAGGAAGAGAGGGAGGAAAATATGGAGGAAGAGATGGAGAGATACGGTGAGAGGGAAGAGGAAGAGAGGGAGGAAGAAATGGAGGAAGAGATGGAGAGATAAGGTGAGCGAGAAAGGAAGAGAGGGAGGAAGATATGGAGGAAAGAGATGGAGAGATATGGTGAGCGAGACACACACACAGACCAGAAGTCCCCACAAGAATAGCAAACAAACAAAAATGTGAAGGTCAAATGCTATTGCTAGGGGGTTTAAGGTTAAGGTTAGAATTAGTGTTAGGGTTAGAATTACGTTAAGGGTTAGGGTAAGGAGCTAGGGTTAGGTTTAGGGTTAAGGTTAGGTTTTTGGGTTAAGTTTAGGGTTAGGGTAAGGTTAAGAGTACATGTTAGAGTACAGGTTAGGTTAAGGGTTAGGGGTTAGGGAAAATTAGATTTTGAATGGGACTGAATTGTGTTCCCCCACAAAGTTTGCTGTACAAGATTGTGTGCATGTGTTCCTGAGATTGTGTATTTCATAAAATGTGTGTGTGTGTGTGTGTGTGTGTGAAGCACCAGTAGCTCCTAATTACATTAGGCTGTATGCCGTCAGTTCTGGGCTCTGGCCTATTTTCACATCTATAAATTTACCAGTCTTGGTGGCCCAGTCATTTCAGCCAATCTCTGAAGACCATGACACACACACACACACACACACACACACACACACACACACACACACACACACACACACACACACACACACACACACACACAGATTCACCAGCAAAGGCGGGGACGGACTGGAGAATGTTCCGTGCCCTTCAAAAGTTGTTATTTTAAAAGTTAAGAGGCGAACACGGATACTGAGTTATGGTCTAATTTCAGTAGTTAGCGTGGCCTTGCGAAATGGAATTCCTCGGATTTCATTTGGGTCTGTTAACGGAAGGTAGAGACATGTACAGCAATGGAAATAATGATAATTTAAAAGTAGTATAATATTAGTACATTGGTGGTGGATAGTCATTTGCCTCATGGTATGGCATATACATAAGCATGTTTTGCATAGGTATAAAGAAATGGTATTTAACTAACACTGTCTATAGCTCCTATTCTTAATTTCAGAGATATTGCAGGATTTTAGCCACAACAGAGGCTCTAGCTAAACTTTTAGCTTTAAATGGATTGCTAGCCCAGTGCCGATTTAGCCATTCAATTTCACGCTTGTTTACCTTTCATCGGTGACAACATACAGATGCCAGGGCTAGGTTCCACTCTGAAGACATGCACCCTTCCTTCCCATATGCCCTTGTTGACTTCCCCTTGTAGATCAGAGATGGATAGGAGAGGTGAGAGCAACAGGATGGATCACCCTATCATCAGGACACTTCCACCAGAACGAACCAGTCCACTCAGATTCAGGAGGGTAAAGTCATAACGGTCAGAATGGAACTCATTTCTTTAACCCTGTTTCAACAGAGCTTCCCTTTAGAAAACGAGGCTACCCTGATGTATGTTGCAGTAAACAATTTGGCAATTTGGAGAAACGTTATGAGGTTGTCTTGGACTACTTTACTTTTAGCTTGATTGTGTGTGTGTGTGTGTTGCACAGTGGGTATTTATATAGCAGGAATAACAACGGACTTGGGCAGCTATCCCAGAGTGCCGTGCACACAGAGCAGAGCAGTAGAGCTGTGTGTTCTAGGCTACAGCTGGGTCTGCTATCTCTAGATCCAGGGCAGATAAGAAACCCTAATACAAACCGACATACAGAGATGCGAGACACATGCAAACACACACATGCACGCACGCACAGACGCACGCACAGACGCACGCACAGACGCACGCACACACACCCACCCACCCACCCACCCACCCCCACACCCACACCCACACCCACACCCACACCCACACACACACACACACACACACACACACACACACACACACACACACACGAAAGACCCAGGCAGAAGGCTAAAACATCCCTTGTATTATAAAGCAGCATCACTCTACGCTATAACACCCCGTCTTGCGCGCATTATTAAATTAAGACCATTCCATTACACCTAGTCCAACAATCCAAATAATCAACACTAAGCACTCACACTAGAGCAGTTTCTCTGTCCATCAACTGGCTTGGTCTGTCAATAACATGAACTGGTCAGTATCTGTAGTTAATCGTTTGTAACACAGATTTTTTAGAAAGATATCACGTAGTAGAACTGCATAAGTGTTGCTCTCCACTTTCTGGAGGACCGAGTCTTGAAATCAGTGGAATTAGAGATGGAGCTAAGGAGAGCTAAGGAGATGGAGAAAATCCTGGCGTTTGATTGCTAATATGCAGACGGAGTCGAAAAGAGAACACACAGAAGGCTGTTGTATGAAACACCTGTCCCTGGATTACATCTTCAAACTAAGGGCAACGATGGCATCCGCGACAGAGGCGGAGAGGCATGTTCATGATATCACTGCGACAACTGTCGATTGACGTAGCTGGTAAATTTGCTCGGGTTATCTACTCCGATTTCAGAGCATTCTCGTCTGAGTGTGCCAGAGTGGAGAATAACTTGCACATGTACGAACGCTCAACACCCGTTGAATGTGGCTGGTGTCAGTAAACGTTGGGGAAAAAAGTGTAATTACATTGTTGCCAGCAGCACAGTTGCAGTCACCAACGCTCTGGATAACATAAAAACAGCCTAACCAGCTCTGCTAGGGCGAGTAACATTGTCAGAGTGAGCTGTTCTCACATTTGTGTCTGGAAGTAGCTAGCAAGCTAGCCAATGTTAGCCAGTTAGCTTGGGTGCTTGACTGCCATTGTGTGGTCAGAACGCTCGGATCAACATTACTCATCGGCCAGAGCGTCCAGTTTGTGGTCTGAACGCTCCGCGAGCGAGATGCTCTGAATCTACGAATGGACAATCTGACAGCGCTCTGAATTTCCGAACGCCCAGATTCACTCTAGCACTCGAGATTACGAACACACCCGTAATATAAACCAGCCATCAGTCTTGAAATCTTTGGTTGTTTAGTACATGGCCTCACATGTGAATCCTTAAAGAGATGGGTGGGGCTAAAGCTTAAGAGGGTGTGAATGATGCTGAGTGGGTGTAGACAAAGAAGAGCTCTCCAGTAGGTGTACCAAAACATTCAATGGCCATTTTCTTAAAAGTGAGGTTACAAGTTTATCAACTTTCAAAGCAAAATTACTTTCCCATTGTTCCTCAACTGCAGTGTAGCATATACTATTTTATAGCTCTGAGTCTCTACTTTTATCCAATTAAAAAACACAATTTCAAATTTAGCTGCACAAGATCGAATTGAGCCGGTCACAAATGCTTAGCCAATCCACAGCATCCAGGGGTCATGGTGGCCATTCTGACCTGGTCACATAACCTTGACCTTCCACAGGAACTTCCTGTTTTGACAGGCGGGTCGGAGGTCACGTTCTGTGTTTCTTGTTTGGGCTATTTCAAATGGGCTGGCAGTGTGACAGTAGTGACAGTAGTGTCACCAGAGGACACACGTTCAGGGTCCCCTGTCCTCTCAGAGAACTTGGTCAGTCCGTGTATCAATCCCCCTGTGATATCACCATACTGCCCCACCAAGCAAAAAGGCAGTAACTGCTCATTTGGTCAAAAATGAGTTAATGTAATTTTTGCAACATTAAAAACCGCCAAAACCGCCATAAGAACTCCAAAACCGCCATAAAAAAGCCAGACTATGGTTTGCAACTGCACATGGGGACATTGATTGTACTTTCTGGAGAAATGTCCTCTGGTCTGATGAAACAAAAATATAACTGTTTGGCCATAATGACCATTGTTATGTTTGGAGGAAAAAGGGGGAGGCTTGCAAGCCGAAGAACACCATCCCAACCATGAAGCATGGGGTTGGCAGCATCATGTAGTGTGGGTGCTTTGCTGCAGGAGGGACTGGTGCACTTCACAAAATAGATGGCATCGTGAGGAATTAAAATTATGTGGATATATTGAAGCAACATCTTAAGACATCAGTCAGGAAGTTAAAGCCTGGTCGCAAATGGGTCTTCCAAAAGCACAATGACCCCAAGCATACTTCCAAAGTTGTGGCAAAATGGCTTAAGGACAACAAAGTCAAGGTATTAGCCATCACAAAGCCCTGACCTCAATCCGATAGAAAATGTGTGGGCAGAACTGAAAAAGCATGTGCGAGCAAGGAGGCCTACAGTTACCTGAATCAGTTACACCAGCTCTGTCATGAGGAACGGGCCAAAATTCACCCAACTTATTATGGGAAGCTTGTGGAAGGCTACCCAAAACGTTTGACCCAAGTTAAACAATTTAAAGGCAATGCTACCAAATACTAATTGAGTGTATGTAAACTTCTGACCCACTGGGAATGTGATGAAACATTCTTAAAATAAAGTGGTGATCCTAACTGACCTAAGAAAGGGAATTTTTACCATTAAATGTCAGGAATTGTGAAAAACTGAGTTAAAATGTTTTTGGCTAAGGTGTATGTAAACTTCCGACTTCAACTGTATATATCCCCCCCCCCCCCCCCCCCGCCACAGTTGTGTCATGAAGGCTGGATGTCCTTTGGGTGGTGGACCATTCTTGATACACACGGGAAACTGTTGAGCGTGAAAAACCCAGAAGCATTGCACTTCTTGACACAAACCGGTGTGCCTGGCACATACTACAATACCCTGTTCAAAGGCACTTCAATCTTATGTCTTGCCCATTCACCTTCTGAATGGCACACATACACAATCCATGTTTCAATTGTCTCAAGGCTTAAAAAAAATCCTTCTTTAACCTGTCTCCTCCCCTTCATCTACACTGATTGAAGTGGATTTAACAAGTGACATCAATAAGGGATCGTAGCTTTCACCTTGTCAGTCTACGAAGGAGCAGGTTTTCTTCACGCTTTGTCATATAAGGATGACATTGAGGATGCTACGCTAAGCTAGGCTATGGTTTACGTTTGGTTTAGGCGATGGACTAAATGTCCTGCAGTGTGAGCTAGTTAGCATTGTCTACATGTACACTGAGTACATCAAACATCTTGATGTTACTCAGTTGAGGTACAAATGTGTTGTTTGTTTGTTGTTGTTTTTTTATGGAAAGAATGATTCCATAATGAAGAAAAAGAGGAGAGAGAGCGAGAGGAGGGAGGGAGGAGAATTTGGAGCGATTGAAAGGGGAAGAAAGAGAAGTTTTGCGCTCTGATTCAGGGAAATTGCCTACTTCCCCGGTCGTGACAGTGGGGACAGACAAACAAATAAATCAATCACATCATTCTCTTTCTACTCCTCCCTTCCTCACTTCCATCCCCATTTGCGGAGCTGTTTTTATATTAAGGCCCCATTCAATTACTATGAATATGCATCCGTCCGTCCACCCACCCATCCTTGCTCATTTAATGAAAGTACTCTAGGGATCAGTCATGACTGGATTGGTGAAAGCAGTGGACACCTCGCTTTCAGTCATTGAAGCATGTTAGATCTCTTCAAGGAAGGAAAACAGGAAGGATGCTTTTGATAGGATTGGAACAGGGCCTCAAGTTGGGGGAGGGGGGGTTACATAAGACGGACACAGACAGACAGACCAGGCACACACAGCAACAAAAAGACTATCAATCAATCAAATTGATTTATAAAGCCCATCGTACATCAGCTGATGTCACAAAGGGCTGTACAGAAACCCAGCCTAAAACCCCAAACAGCAAGCAATGCAGGTGTAGAAGCACTACATACTGTAGATTGTGGCAGACAAACACACATACGGTCAAATGGACAGAGAGATAGAAAGACTCAGATAAGATAAACGGAAAGACACATTGACTGACTGACTGGATAGAAGGATGGATATGGGTGGGCCTCGGAGGTAATGTGTGATTAAAGCCTCTTCTTATCCCCTTACTACAGCAACATGGCTCGCAGGGGGACAACCCAGCATGAGATGGCCATGTGTGTGTGTGTGTGTGTGCTTGCTTGTGTGCGTGTGTATGTATACGTCTGTATGGATGCGTGTTTGTGTGTGTTTGTGTGCGCGTGTACATGCTGGAGCATGAAGCATAGATCAGCTTAAACATCAAAGAGGGACCAACATGGTTGTCTGTGAGGGAGAGACGGAGCAAGAGAAGAATGACGCATTGACTATGTTGTGGATGCAGCAGCATCTGAGTGTGAAAAGCAGTGGAGTGGAGAGGCAAAATCCCAACCAGAAATTGATACAGGGGTGAGGGGAGATGGATTCAATGTTCATGTGATCGTAACATTATGATCCGATAGTATAGGCTACTGTCAATAATTGTGGCAAGTTACCGCCATTAGTTCAAGTACTGGACGGTATGTCTTTTGATAGCTGAGTTTATAATTCTGTATCAGACCTGGGTCAAATACACATCCATTACATCAAACACTTTTATATATTTTAGGTATGCTTGATTGAGGATGGTCAGCATTCAAAGGGGACATCGTTTGCACTTTTGGGAATATTCTATTGGTCCCATTGTACCGGGCAAGCTAAATCAAGGTCAGTTGTCCTGAAATAATTGGTACTTGACCCAGGTCTTATGTCTCCGGACACCAACCAGACTCAATATTTGCACAACCTACACACACACACACACTTCCACCTATACACACACCACAAACTACCATGGGCTGCGTCAGACCACGTACACATCCCAGCCGTGCAACCTTGCACCACACACATATACAGTAGGAGACCCAGGTCTTATGTCCCCGGACACCAACCAGACTCAATATTTGCACAACCTACACACACACACACACACACACACACACACACACACACACACACACACACACACACACACACACACACACACACACACACACACACACACACACACACACACACACACACACACACACACACATCTGATCTTGGATCAGATCATTGCCTTTCAGATCATGATGAATTAAATGAATGGGACAGATAGGACCTGATCCCAGATCAGCCCTCCTACTCTGAGACGCTTTATGAATACAGACCTTGATCTTTTCACTTGAGGCTTGATTGAAAACGTCTGATGACACAGACTGAAATTCCAGGAGAACTTCAGAATACCCAGGAACCCAACCCGCAGGTGGCAGCTTAGCACAGGGGATTGATTTTCCTTGAACACTGGCATCACAACCCTTCCTTACAAGGGACAGGGAAACAGGCCTGAGAGGTTAGGACTGAAAGCAGTGCCGTTCCTTGAAAGCAGCCCGGATCATCCATTTAGAATACTCTGCCTTTTCTCTCCTGGTATGGAGGATGACCAAAGCAAAGAAAGCTCCAATAATCAGAACATGTTGACCCTGGACTGTGTTTTAACTCTATTGATTTGCATTTGAAACGGTGTTCCTGTGATCTTCCATCAAGACATTCATTTCATTAATTTATTCATCCATTTATTCAACCCAGGTACTTACATTGGTTGCTCATTCTTCAGGAGCCAAGGTCTCGATAGAAAGGAGTTTCCTGTCAAAGAAACATATACAAATGATAGGCTTAGTAATGTGAAGGGAATAACCAATGTAACTTAGGTAAACGCTGTGCCAAATCCCAGAGTAACAGACACACACACACACACACACACACACACACACACACACACACACACACACACACACACACACACACACACACACACACACACACACACACACACACACACACACACACACACGACTTCTTAGCCAGCATTGAGTTATGTAATCTGATCCTAGACCAGTCCTTAAGGCCTTCCCACACTGTATGTTGGATTCAGTGTTTTACGAATATTACATGTCACACTGTGCGATGTTACCAAATCACGATCTCGATATCAATCTGGCCAAATTTGTACGATTTGCTTCAGCTCTGCTGTCACATTCAGCCGACGTTGGCTAGGTCAACTGCAGCAGCAACGCAAGCCTCCCAAATGAGTTCGGAAAAACTGAAAGTATGCATCTTAGAAACAGTTTTGACATAGACACTTCATATGTCCAAAAACGTGGATATTTTATCTGGGACGGCAAAATCGTGGCATAAGACTGCTAAAATCATCTGTGTGGGCCTTTAGGGGCATCTTCTGCCCAGGAGGACCAAGCCAACAAGCCAAAGTAGCGGCATGCGATGCGGTTCCACCTTGTACTGTACCGTACTGTACTTCCCTGGGCTACTACTCATATTTTTCCCGCTGTGCACCAGACAGCATAGAGGACAAAGGCACCGACTCGCTTCACAACATTTCAATAACATTCCCATCCTCATCCATATTAAAAGCCATCGCGAAAGAATTTATTCGTTTGTTAAGGGTTGTCAGAGCATTGGGTTATGGTTTTTGCTGGCTCAGATTCCTCTCAAGACCCAAATGACAACAGCAGCAAGGTGCTTCCACACCTGGGCTTGACCGGGACTTTGGGTGTACTGTGTGTTCTTATACATTATGCAAGAGTGTTTGTGTGTGTGTGCGTGTGTGTGCGTGTGTGCGTGTGTGCGTGTGTGCGTGTGTGCGTGTGTGTGTGTGTGTGTGTGTGTGTGTGTGTGTGTGTGCGTGTGTGTGTGTGCGTGTGTGTGTGTGTGTGTGTGTGTTTGTGTGTGTGTGTGTGTGTGTGTGTGTGTAGCCATGCACAAAGGATATGCCACAGCGGATAGAAGTGGAGGTAAGGGCACTGCAGCCTTAGTTAGTGTGTGTCTGTGTGTGTATGTGCATGCGTGGGTACGAGACTCTGACCACCATACACTGCTCACTGACCCTGAACTGACAAGTGTGTATTCATGTCAAACGCCATCATCCATAGAGAGAGAAAGAAACTCCTGGGCCAAGGGGATAACAAAGACTTTTATGGTATATTTATGACACTTTTCTCTTTTTTCGGACAGAGCTTGGTGATTTGTGACTCCCTTTCTCCATCCTCATGCAAAATATAGGATTTCTACTTCCAGTCCTTCAACAGTGACAGCAAGCGTCCATACTTTGAGCCTCTTGCCCTCTTCTCCACACCCACTTCGGCATGTGCCTTTTGAAAATCAAGAGAAACCGGTTTAATTCTTCAAACTGCATAGAACATCACTTTCTTCAAGACTCTGATGCTTTGTTCCTCCTTGCCCACACTCACCTCACTTATACAACACACATAGAAGAGCATATTCTCCACTCCTTCATATGGAAAAGTATTAAATGTTTTCTGCTTTGTTTCTTCCATCTCCCTCTCACGAACTTTTGTAGCCTGTCTTAGATTTTTTGGGGTAGAGCAGCACTTGATGCTCCTTGTACAAGTGCACATGCATGCACGCACACACCCTCCGACATCACATACACACACACTCTAACGCCATCTCTGACAGAGACACTCTGAGGCAGCTCTCCCTGTGTAGTTGAAACATTAGCCTCTGCCCTCAGGCCACTGTAAGCTCTGCCCAAACGAGCCCGCCATGCACCAGAGCTGCCTTTGCTGGGACCTACTATGGGCCTGGATCAGGGAGCCCCAACAGGGCCTAACCATTTCCAAACCCCAGACTATAGTCCCAGAACAACCAGAGAGGGGCACTATAATTCGATGGTCCAAACTGAACTCCCTTTGCTAAGCTAACCCATGCCCAGTCAACTGGCTCCAACCCCAGTCTAAAGGCCCATAACCCAGCCCCAACTTGACCAAGCCCAAGCTTAGTATACAGAACATTACACTGTACCTGTCCAACATAGTTAAGTAAAAAAAAAAGTTTGTTTATACACCAGCCCAAACCTGTATCAGAGACCCCATCTACCGTTTCTGGGTCCCTACTAGATATCAACGTGTTATAGCTGGTCAAACAAGGGTTAAATAATGATCCCTTAACACCCCAGCTTGCCAGTCCAAATCTGTACGTCTCATACTGTGTACCCAGCCCTATCTCACCCCCACCTTCCCAGGGTTCCTAGACTTCGGCATACTGTACCTGGTCAGACAAGGGTTAAACAACAAAACCCCAGCCATACAGTAAGTCTCATACTGTATATCCCAGACCCTGATTTACCCGGGTTCCTAGACACCAACATACTGTGGTCAAAAAAGGAAACCTAAGTCCAAACCCTATCCATAAGTCTCATACTGTGTATCCCAGTCAAGCCTCAGCTTGCCGACCTTCCCTGGGTTCCTATTTAACATACCTGGTCAAATAAGGGTTAAATAACTAACCCTAACACCAAACCCTAGCCATACAGTGAGTATCATATTGTGTATCCCAGCCCCATCTCGCCCCCACCTTTCCTGGGTTCCTAGACATCCTTAGCAGGGCTGGATGGCTCAGCAGGAGAAATTCACAGCAGATGAGTCAGAGAGGGGAGCTAACTAAGGGAAAACAGACCACAGCAGCAAAGACTGGAGAGGAGAAAATGATTGTGTAAACAAGAAGTGCTGCTGTGTCCGACTCAACTTCTGTCTTGGTTCACAGTATGCACAAGTACTGAAATCTCATTTTACCTTTTTTGGTTTAAAAATGAATCTGTTTTGGCACTACATTCCTTGTCAGTTTTTGACCACAGCTAATTTACCACAGCTAAGCAAGTGGGAAAGTACCCTTGAACAATTAATTGATTCAAAAAGTAAGAAAAATTGCATTGGATGAATCTTTCTATTTCCGTTTCCATTCCACACTCACACTTTTCCTTCAGTCGGATTTACTTCAAAACAACTGGTTGGCGCAATTTCTATCAGAGTGAATTTCATATCCTCATAGCCCTCATTTTGAAAATAATTAAATCATTTCCTTTATGGCAGCCTTATGATTATTCAAACCAAATATGTTAATTGAGGAATTAACGCGGCCATCGGCTCCAAGCGGATTAAATCCCGATAATGACGGTTAATAATGATGGTTGACGATGTCATCCATTCTCATTCATCCACGATGTGCATCCTACACACTTGCAGTTAGAAACTTTGTACCCATTTAAGGATGGCATGAAAATCATCTATTTGAGCTGTGGAGAAAGAGGAGGTCCATTGGATGTTCGACACGATACATTAGTGTCGGCTAAGCGGACACGAATAGCATTAGTGTCGTCTAAGTGGACTTGAATTGGAGGAAGCAGACAAATTAATGGCAGTTTATGGAGTATGGCGGTTTAAGTAGAAGCATGGGGAGTAATGTTGAACAGAATTCACTCACTTCTTTTAGCCCACTGCAGATGAATTTGAAAACATACAGGCACAACCATGCACACAACACACGCACACATAGAAACACACACACACACACACACATAGAAACACACACATAGAAACACACACACACACACACACACACACACACACACACACACACACACACACACACACACACACACACACACACACACACACACACACACACACACACACACACACACACACACACACACACACACACACACACACACACACTGTGGTTGTGGAGTGTGAAAATAAGAGCATTAGTAAGCAAATTGAGGCATCAGTGGGTGAAGGACTTTTTGATTAGGCTCTTCATTTAGGAAATGTATAATGAATGTCAACTCACTTTTGGGCATACATTTCTCTCCCAGAGTGAGCATGTGTTTGGGGTGGGAGTCCTCAGTAACGGTAAATGGCTTTACTGAGCATCAATAACAAATAAGCCGGGCTAGACAATCTGGACAATCTTCCTAAAATTATCCTCCGCCATTGTTGCAACCCCTATTACTACTCTGTTCAACCTCTCGTATCGTCTGAGATTCCTAAAGATTGGAAAGCGGCTGCGGTCATCGACCTCTTCAAAGGGGGAGACACTCTAGACCCAAACTGTTACAGACCTATATCCATCCTGCCCTTCTAAAGTCTTCGAAAGCCAAGTGAACAAACAGATCACCGACCATTTAGAATCCCACCGTACCTTCTCCGCTATGCAATCTGGTTTCCGAGCTGGTCACGGGTGCGCCTCAGTCACGTTCAAGGTCCTAAACGATATCATAACCACCATTGATAAAAGAAGGTACTGTGCAGCCGTCTTCATCGACCTGGCCAAGGCTTTCGACTCTGTCAATCACCGTATTCTTATCGGCAGACTCAACAGCCTTGGTTTCTCTAATGACTGCCTCGCCTGGTTCACTAACTACTTCTCACATAGAGTTCAGTGTGTCAAATCGGAGGGCCTGTTGTCCGGACCTCTGACAGTCTTTATGGGGTGTCACAGGGTTCAATTCTCGGGCCAACTCTTTTCTCTGTATATATCAATGATGTATGTCACGTTCCTGACCTTATTTCCTTTGTTTAGTCTTTGTTTAGTTGGTCAGGACGTGAGCTGGGTGGGTATATTCTATGTGATGTGTTTCATTGGTTTAGGGTTGTCTAATTGGCCTGATATGGTTCTCAATCAGAGGGAGGTGTTTTACGTTGTCTCTGATTGGGAACCATATTAAGGTAGGCTGTTCTCACTGTTTGTTTGTGGGTGATTGTTCCTGTTCGTGCGTTATTTGTGTTTTATATATTCTCAAGTTCAGGACTGTAGCGTCGTTGATTTTCGTTTTGTTTATTGTTTTGTTCGTCTTAAAAAAAGTATTCAAATAAATATGGATACATAAAACGTTGCGATTTGGTCCTCCTCTACTTCAACCAACGACGAGAGTCGTTACAATGTCGCTCTTGCTGCGGGTGATTCTTTGATCCACCTCTATGCAGACAACATCATTCTGTATACATCTCGCCCTTCTTTGGACACTGTGTTAACAAACCTCGAAACAAGCTTCAACGCCATACAACACTCCTTCCGTGGCCTCCAACTGCTCGTAAATACTAGTAAAACGAAATGCATGCTCTTCAACCAATCGTTGCCCGCACCCGCCTGCCTGACTAGCATCACTACTCTGGACGGTTCTGACTTAGAATATGTGGACAACTGTAAATACCTAGGTCTCTGGCTAGACTGTAAACTCTCCTTCCAGACTCACATTAAGCATCTCCAATCCAAAATTAAATCTAGAATCGGCGTCCTATTTCGAAACAAAGCCTCATTCACTCATGCTGCCAAACATACTCTCATAAAACTGACTATCCTACCAATCCTTGACTTTGGCGACGTCATTTACAAAATAGCCTCCAACACTCTACTCAGCAAATTGGATACAGTCTATCACAGTGCCATCCGTTTTGTCACCAAAGCCCCATATACTACCCACCACTGCGACCGTATGCTCTCGTTGGCTGGTCCTCGCTACATACTCGCCGCTAAACCCACTGGCTCCAGGTCATCTATAAGTCTGTGCTAGGTAAAGCTCCGCCTTATCTCAGCTCACTGATCACCATAGCAACACCCACTCGTAGCACGCACTCCAGCAGGTATATTTCACTGGTCATCCCCAAAGCAAACTCCTCCTTTGGCCACCTTTCCTTCCAGTTTTCTGCTGCCAATGACTGGAACGAATTGCAAAAATCACTGAAGTTGGAGACTTATACCCCCCTCACTAACTTTAAGCGTCAGCTGTCTGAACAGCTTACCGATCGCTGCAGCTGTACACAGCCCATCTGTAAATAGCCCATCCAACCAACTATCTACCTCATCCCCATATTTTGTTTTTGTTTTTCTGCTCTTTTTCACACCAGTATTTCTACTTGCACATCTGCAGATGAGTTTTATATTTATGCGGTTGTACTTTTTTAAATTTAATTTTGTCTGCAAAATTGCTAAATTGTAATTACTTCACCACTATTGGGCTATTTATTGCCTTGCCTCCTTACTTCATTTGCACACACTGTATACAGATTTGTCTATTGTGTTATTGACCGTACGTTTGTTTATCCCATGTGTAACTCTGTGTTGTTGTTTAAGTCGCACTGCTGTGCTTGATCTTGGCCAGGTCGTAGTTGTAAATGAGAACTTTTTCTCAACTGGTCTACCTGGTTAAATAAAGGTGGGGGGAATTAAAAAAACAAAAAAAACAATGCATCTGTTGGAGGTTTTGCATGGGTGATTCCAACTGAGCGATCATAATTAAGTGCAGAGTTAATTTCAGAGCACGAACGTAGCCAAGGAAAATCTATGCAGCCATTTTGTCTGCAAAAAGCTCTCTTTCTCACAAGGATCTTCAAGAAAATGCGATCATTTTCAAACTTTCAGACTAAGATTTCTGATGTGTACTCAAACAGAAGTGTGCAGACATTAGCTCGCCGGAAAATTAATCAAACCAGGTGTCCATTTCCTGTTGAATGAGAATGTTTTGTTATGAACAATCTACAGTAAACACACAGTTCTCCATTCATACCAATCCGACATTCCTACCATAACACCAGCAGGCATCCAACTTCTGACACCACATTTCACGTACTGGATAGATGGGCTGTGTGTCAGCAATGTGGCCATCTAACTTTTATGACCCTCTCATCTAATCTGTGTGTCTCTCTTTATTGCGCATCTGTCTGTCTTTCTGTGTGTGTGTGTGTGTGTGTGTGTGTGTGTGTGTGTGTGTGTGTGTGTGTGTGTGTGTGTGTGTGTGTGTGTGTGTGTGTGTGTGTGTGTGTGTGTGTGTGTGTGTGTGTGTGTGTGTGTGTGTGTGTGGGTGTGTGTGACCCAGGGTGTTTACAAAATCTTAAGGCTTAAATGAGTTAGCTGAAAAACAGATAGCAGTCTGTTCATGTTTAACCCTAACCCTTCCTCCCCTGTACAAAAACACACACACAAAAATATACACACATACACTGCTCCAAAAAAATGTGTGCATTAATTCATGCACACAGACACACACGCAGACTATCCATGTCCCTCCTTGTGTAACCCGTGCCAAGCCCAACTCTCGTTCCCAGAACTGGCAAAGTATTTTGTCATGTGGCCCTCTAACGTTATTAAATAGTGTATCTGCAGTGGAAGTAGAACTCACCATAATCCCAAACTCCATGGTTACATGATCAAAGCGACATCAGTAAAGACCTCTCTGTCTGTTGCATTACGCACAAGTGCATAAGTTAAAGTACACTGAAGTCTGCACCACTGTATCAGGTGACGAGGGCCGGTGTGGGTGCAGGTTTTTGCTCCATCCGAGCAATACACTTGATTCTATCGATCACCTAATCATGGTGTTCAATGAAGGCTTTTGATCAAAAGAGTCAGACAATATAAACACAAATGAGGTGGAGCTTTAGGGGTTGAACCCAATTTTGGTGTGGATTCACAGGGCAGCCGGAATAGATCTCTGAACACACACAAGGAGGATCCCCCTTCAGACACCACCGTAGCAAAGCTACTGGAATCAAAGCGAGGCAATGCTCCAAAGCCGAGCATGCTATAATTATTATGCTAATATAATTGAATGTTGGCATTCGTAGCTACAACTATTGGATTCGCTATGGTCACTATAGTACGGAACATACAGTATGTGCATATACAAGACAATGTTCTTCCCCCATAAAATAACACGCTTCATTTTTTCCCATCACATTCAACATATTCTATTTCCCCTGCAGGTAACCATGTCTGAGCAGCATGTCTGACCTGTCTGAGCAGAAAGCTACCTAACAAATGCCTGATAGAATGCACAGTAGAACTACAGTAGAAGTGCTGTAGAAGCTAAAGGCAGTAAAAAGACAACACTGGGCGGCGATTCCGTAGATACGTGGACTGTTAGAGTGACACTGGTGAACATAAAAACTCTTTATAAGCACAGGGGAGGGATTGATAGGGACGTTAACAATAAAGTCTGTCGTTTACCTCTTGCCTGAGGTTGTAGAATAATCCCATTCAAGCATTTCATGTCATGTTGTCTTTGTGGTTTATTGCTTCTCTCTCTCTCTCTCTCATCATTTGGGCCAGGTTTCTGTATTTTGAAAGTTACACAGCTTGAAAACTTGATTGCTGACATGCAAAACATTTTTGGGACTATACCAACAATGGACTAATGAAACAAATACCAAAAGAGAGTTTTTGTGGGTTTTCCTTTAACTCGGAGAGTTTATGCAGGTCTTCACATCGCAATACAAACACTATTGATATGAAGCCTAACTACTGAGAGTGCTGACAAGTGCAGTTGTCTGTCGCTCACTTTGGGTAGAAACCTGCTAAATAGTCAATGTGTATGTATGTTGAATATGTTATTTCATGTATATACCGACAGCTGATGAGGCCGACAGCTGAATGTGTACTCTACAGTCAGAGACACCAGAAGACTAATGTGAACGCAACGAGGAGAAGTGATCTGGTCTAAATCCTAAACTAGTTCTCTATCTTCTCCATGATGTTATTAGGACATCATGTCCTGGACCCACCACCCAGAATACATTTATTTCAAGGAAACAAATAGCACATTCATGGCCCACACTCAAACCCCTTTCGCAGAATAACTTGAAGTCAAAATGAGAAAAGGAATAACTTGCGTTATGAGACAGATATAAAACAGGAATGTTTGTGTTTGGGGAGGATAGGCAACAAGAGGGAGTGAGAGCTCGTACAGGGACGGAATCAAAACTCGCTAGCACTGCTTAAAAACAAAGTTAGAGTGCAATTCCTCAAAAAAACAGCATTTTCAAAGACCTTTCTCCTGAGTACTGTACAGCACAGCCTGAAAAAGTATAACTCGATTACTCGGGAACGGTGTGTGTGTTAGCTGTTTGAGCCTCCCTCTCTGTATTGGTCTTTTGAACTTCCTCATTGCTGAGCGAGGAGGCAGAGGGTTATTTAGCTGAGCGAAAGAGGGAGCCGGAGATACCAAAGAAGGCAAACACTGGCTCATTAGGGCTCCAAAGTCTTGCTTCGAGAAACAGAACGTGTGATACAAAACCCTCTCTAACCGCGTATGGCAAGCCAAAGTCGGGAACACACACTTAGAACTTTAATGAGTTGCTCTGCGTACAGAAATAAAGTACTGAGTAACTGAACAGACTGGGGGGGATGAAGTGTTTACGCTAGACTGGTTCAATTGGTCGTTTAAATTGCAAGGCCAACCTTTCAGTCCACCAAGTCTCTCTATTCTATATGTATTCAGACTAAATCAGATCAACCATTAGACGTTTTCACCTGAGTTGGGCGGATATACTTCAGATTCAAAGAATATTGTTTGTCTATGTCGTTCTTGACGGCCGAGTTACACTCAAGGATTCTCTTCAAGCCTGAGAGAGCTATTGAAATTGAGTAATTGTGTGTATGTGTGTTTGTGTGTATCTTGTGTTTGTGTCTGTGTGTGTGCGCTTGTGCGTCTGTTGAGTGAGTAAATATTCTACGCGTCAGATTATTCCTCATTGTATTTCTTTTTAATTATTTGATGGAGACAAAAACATGAACCATTCATGACTTAGTTGTTATGACATGGAGAAGCTATGAGAAGGTCAGATGAGATACACAGACTCTAAATAAATCCACGCCCACAGCAATTCGGTATAAAGCTGCCCAAACCGTGCATTGTTAAACACACACACACACGCACACGCACACGTACACGTACTGCCTGCTGCTGCATCATAGGGTTAAAAATAGGGTTAAACCAGATGAAAATGATACACACACTGGATAGCACAGATGGCTGGAGTCTAGAGGCACCTGTACTGTATGCCTCACATTAACACTAGAAAAGCCAGGCCTCGAGGGACCCCACTTTGATTTTGACTCAGGATTTTGACTCACACATTCTAACAGTCTAATAAATACATTGCATATATGCTATCAGAAAATCCTTGAACTGTGTTTATGAAGGTCTTCGGTAAAAAAAAAAAATATTTCACTTTTTTTTTTGCCTACAGTAACATAAACTATCTAGTTATTCTTGGAAAAAGTTATATTTTGAAAACCTCCCGTTAACACCAGGGAAGGGAGGGGGGAGCAGCCAAACAATGTCATTTTACTACATATTAAATATTGTATAGGCAATAATAGGCAAAGGCACAAAATGTATTACCCTGGAAGTTGGAGGGAAAGCAGAGAGGCAGACAGACAGATGGACAGAGGTACAGACAGCAGTCTGAATTATTTTAATGCTGACAAGAGCAGTTATACCTGTATGGTACACAGCCTGAGGCCTGTTCTTGCCCTTATGTAACGTGGGCACTGGAACAACAGGTACATCTCCCAGTTACGCTCTGTGGCCTCTTGGGAGACGTTTGAGACAGTCAAGTACGAAGTCACCACCACACAGGAACATGTTTCCCCCTGCCAGCTTGGGAGCAAGGCTGTTACTGTGAATGGTGTCATAAACGGACCGTTTGTATATCTCGCATCCTGCGCGGGACCAACTATCAGGCCTTCCAGTATAGCATTCCAAGTCAGTGTCCACTATAGCCCTCACCCCGTTCAGTATAGCATTCCAAGTCAGTGTCCACTATAGCCCTCACCCCGTTCAGTATAGCATTCCAAGTCAGTGTCCACTATAGCCCTCACCCCGTTCAGTATAGCATTCCAAGTCAGTGTCCACTATAGCCCTCACCCCTTTCAGTATAGCATTCCAAGTCAGTGTCCACTATAGCCCTCACCCCGTTCAGTATAGCATTCCAAGTCAGTGTCCACTATAGCCCTCACCCCTTTCAGTATAGCATTCCAAGTCAGTGTCCACTATAGCCCTCACCCCTTTCAGTATAGCATTCCAAGTCAGTGTCCACTATAGCCCTCACCCCGTTCAGTATAGCATTCCAAGTCAGTGTCCACTATAGCCCTCACCCCTTTCAGTATAGCATTCCAAGTCAGTGTCCACTATAGCCCTCACCCCTTTCAGTATAGCATTCCAAGTCAGTGTCCACTATAGCCCTCACCCCTTTCAGTATAGCATTCCAAGTCAGTGTCCACTATAGCCCTCACCCCTTTCAGTATAGCATTCCAAGTCAGTGTCCACTATAGCCCTCACCCCTTTCAGTATAGCATTCCAAGTCAGTGTCCACTATAGCCCTCACCCCAATGCCCCGGTTGCCCTGTTGAGGGGATTAAACTGGTCTCACTAGACACACAAGAGGACTGCGGGATGGTTTCTCATGGTGACGGCCCACATCCCAGAAGCGTCACCGTGGTGACGGCAAGCCAGGGGCGTTACCGTTCATGCGCCAGCTGTTCTGATCTCTGCCGTGGGGTTGTTTCGTATTAACCTAATTATCTCGGTCCGGGCCACAATACTCCAACACCAGCGTGTGGTCTCTAATCGTCAGTTATTGTGGCGTGTAGCCGCCTTTGTGTGAGCCGAGCTACAGTCGCCATTATTACGACCTCTCGTTACTGAATGGCAGCTGCTGAAAACACTGGAGGCACTTAAGTCCCAAACGTTAGGCTTCCTAAGACCTGTGGGAGACATAAATATGTGTAACCGAATTAGTCACTTTCAATTATGGCGTGGAGCAACACTTAGCCCTCGAGGAACACATCAATTATCGCACAGACCTCAAATCGAATCAAATCGAACGATATTTGTCACATACACGTGTTTTGCAGATGTTATCGCGGGTGTAGCGAAATGCTTGTGCTTCTATCTTCAACAGTGCAGCAATATCATACAAGTAATATCATACAATTTCACAACAAATACCTAATACACACAAATATGTCTAAATATCGCTGACGGTCCCAACAATGTAGTTCTGGTCATGAATCTCAATAAAAAAGTATTTTTTATTGATCCCAGGCAGCTGGAGCTCGCATCAGAAACCATTCCTCACTTCCCTTTACTGGAATGATATCTTTAGCATCAAATATAGTGTCAACTCACTCCTAATTTCACTCCTAAAATAGGTTGCACCCTGTGACTTCTTAGGTTAAAGGAGGTAAATAGACAAAGATAAATAATGATTTATCACCAAAACAAACAACGGGAGTGGGCCGCAGACCGAAACCAGACGTCCCAGATTATTATTTGATTTGTTTATTTGTCAGGGACCATGTTACAACATGCCACTGCACCAAATATAGCTAGATGGCTCATTTTCATCTGTAGTCCCTGGGAATCAAATATATGGATGGTTGTCAGTGGATTGGATTGGCAGGGTGGATTGGATTTGCACGGTGGATTGGATCTGATAGAGGGAAAAAAAAGATGGAGGGATGAAATCCAAAACCGCCCCATCTCTGAGGTGAGTGGCAGCACTGTTTGATATCTCTAGGGATCTGCTTGGAGGGGGGCCGTTTCCTCACGCTAGACAACGCGCTGTGGGGCTGCTGGAAAGTGGGACAAGAACAGACTGATCTACCGTGAAAGCCTATGGGACCACCAAGCACACAGACTACTTGGAGAGAAATCACATTTGATTATCAGTTTTGACGTGCCCATTGTAGCTGCATCTACTGCAGAGGATTTCAGCCTAGTTGTGTTTTGTTGGCATCTAACTTCTGTTTTTTAGAGGTCTTAATGTGGTACAGGGGCCCCTGGGTATGCTCACCTATAATGAAATAACCATAAGGGCGACATTATACTCTTCAGGGACATTTGGTGTCCGAAGGGATACAATGTTAAAAAGCGCTGCCCTTTCTTTGACCTAAAATACCCATTTAAGCACATTGTCCTTCTTTCAAAGAGACAGCTTAAAGTAATCACATAGAACACATGGCCAAGCATAGGAAGCAGGAGAACAGAAGGGTAGAGAACGAGCCAGAAAGTACAATAGTGCGCGGGTGTGTTTTCCCTGGCATAATATGGATCCTGATTATCCAAACACACCATTACAATCTGCTCCACTTCTTCCCCAGAACAGGCTGAAGCAGACATCTGGACTGCTCCTCGAGTGCTAGCGCTAATGCTAACATCTGCCTAAGCATTACTGCAACAAGGCCGTTTGAATAAGACGTGGGGCAATGTCAACACGCAGGTGTTCGTCAAGAAGAACGTGCAACTACAGTACCCTGGAAATGGATCTAATCACTTAATTTGCCTGTACTGTTTCCCTAAACTGAGGGGGAAAAACTTGAGCAGGGTGTGGATCGGTTTATGAATTGATGCCTTTAGGGTTGTAGCATGACTCGTATTGGGCAGTTAAAAACCTCTAAAAGTCTAAGCTGTTGGGGGGGCGGGGGGTACTAAGCTAACATATGGAATTGTTTTTACGATAGTCATACAATGGATCATTTAGCTATTTGATTTAGAATTTTAGGACTCCTTTAGGTATAAAATATACATATTTACTACTATAGCCCATAGAAATCCATAGAATAACACATTCATAAATGGCAAAAAAGACAATCAAAAAATAAATCATAAGGAGTAAGGTGTTGATGTGTCTGTCCTATATCTAGGAGATATAAGTTTAGGGAAAATTATATATTTTTGGTCACATTTAACCTCTTATTTTTGGGGGGAACAAAACTACCTCCATTCTTCCATTTTGTTTGTATGGGTTACCTTCACTTGTGGGGGTTGTAGAGCAAAATGGAGATGGACACCACAGCCGATTTCGTGAGAAAAATTTGGGGATGTCTCATGGTCTGACAAACACTGCTGTAGCTCGGTTACCTTCTACTGCAGAGGCGGAAAGCCGACATACAGTAGGCGGATGCGGTGGATTGAGACACAGCCAATGCTACAAAAAAAGAAAAGATATCTCGATCTCAAACGGACACATTTTGATGGCGATTTTTGTATTTAAACACATGTGCGTCAATAGACTCTGAGGGATTATTAATCAGGGGGAATGAATGCAGTTTTGTAGTGGTTGAGAAACACTCTTGTGTTTATTGCGACCTGAGTCAATTGGGAAGAGGTCTGAGCTAAATGAGGGAACAAACCTAGACTTGATTAAAGTCTGAAAGGGTTTACATCCCAAATGGCACCCGATCCCCTATATAGTGCACTACTTTATACCAGAGCCCTATGGGAATAGGGTGCCATTTGGGATGCATCCTCTATTTCATCAGCAAGGGGGGGATTGTTACAGTGGTTCTTCCTTTAAAAGCAGCCTCTATTTCATCAGCAGGGGGGGATTGTTACAGTGGTTCTTCCTTTAAAAGCAGCCTCTATTTCATCAGCAGGGGGGGATTGTTACAGTGGTTCTTCCTTTAAAAGCAGCCTCTATTTCATCAGCAGGGGGGGATTGTTACAGTGGTTCTTCCTTTAAAAGTTGCGTCAAGCGAAGTTATTGAAATGACATGGCGCCGTAGGCCTAAGAGTCAATGGGAGCCTTGAATAGAACATATAATATATGGGATTGATTTTTAGAAATGTAGCTTGATTCAAGTGATGAATATTATGGTTTTTCCATTCCAAGAAAAACTAAAATGCATTCGTTACTGTACCTGTTTTAGTGTAACTTTCTTATTGGCATAAAGGCCTACTTAAATATACAGTACATCAATCAATCACTTAGTAATTTGTGCATGTCATCACACGGCATACAAGTCATCCATGTCTTTAAATACAGTCAAGCATTTTAGTTATAAAACAAAATAACAAAGTGAGCCTTGATTAATTTTACAATCACGGCTAAAGCGATTTAATTAAGGGTTTCAGTTAGGAAAATATGGCTCTGTACAACGTGACCGGTGAGGAGTAGGCCTAGGCTCCTAAGTGACTGCGAGTGAAGAGCAAAATAGTCCTTACATTTACACATCAAAAATCTGATTGATTTATAAAGACCAGTCCCCATGCTCTGTCATTCAGTTTATATTTATTCCCTATTGTCCTGCTGATAGTTGAAATAAACATCTGTAAGTAGGGATCATAGCAGGTATGTTTTGCACACTCAGTGTATTTATTTTTGGGAAATTCACACACATATAAAAAAATTTTTAGACAGTGTGCAGATTATATTGAAAGGTTGATTTTGAATAGCATTTGTGTATGTCAAGCGTACTTTTTGTTGGCCAATTTCATCTTACATGCACAATTCCACGTTTCTTAGAAACAAGGAGAAACAGCTTTCCTAGAAAAAGGTGAATGTGTGTTATCAGATTAGGTATTTCCAGAAAAGCTGGAAGCGAGGAAAAATCAGATGGAGAAAAACTTTGGAGCAAATAATACAGACAATACAGACTGGTGCAAAAGAAATGTATGATTGTGGTGATTCCTGTGAATGTATGACCGTGGATTCAAGTTAGGTTTACAGTAATCCTCAACCTGGCAGGCATTGTCCAGTGGCTACTGCCAAGAGACCAGGCCTTAGGATCAGAATGCTAAATAGTTTCAACAAAGTGTAGAGAGAGATCTGGGGCTGGGGGTATAAACTTCAAAAGGCTATATGAATCCTTTTTCTTTGCAGAAATAGTCTATTTCTCAATGGCAGGCCACTCTCTCTGAAAGTTGTAATACATTGTCAGACTCATAGAGAGATGCTTAGCTGGGCTCTGTCATACGTGGGAGCTCAACCTCTTTCTGCTAAAGGCATTGGGCACTTTGTTGAGATGCTTCATGGGAAAGTGGTTCTATCAGGGCCTGTATTCAAAACTAGTCTCGGAATAGTACTGATCTAGCATCTGGTTTGGCCTATAGATGATAATGAATAAGATGACATGGTCCTAGATCAGTTTGTGGTTATGGTCCCGGGGCTCCATGTTCCAGAATGCTCTAGTCTATTTCTATTGGAACACAGTGTAAATGTGCAACCTGAACTCAGGGATAGACAAAACATAGCAAACATAAATCTGTCTCCCTGCATTAAGTATGATATGTTAAATTTCACATGGTATGTATTCATTTGTGTATGTCCATCATCCATTTCGTATGATATGTTACGAATTACAATTTGTATGATATGTTACGAATTGCAATTTGTACAATATGTTAGGAATTCGCTAAACATATGATATGTTACGAATTCCACTTTGTTGTTGCTAACGTTAGCTAGATGGTTGACGTTAGCTAGGCAAGGGGTTAGGGGTTAAGGTTAGGGTTAGGAGTTAGGGGTTAAGGTTAGGGTTAGGGGAAGGGTTAGCTAACCTGCTAAGTATTTGCAAAAAAGCAAAAAAGTAGTAAGTAGTTGCAAAATTGCTAATTTAATAAAATGCTAAAGTAGTCCGTGATGTATTTCAAACACGCAACCTTTATTTAGTACGCCCACCCATCCACCCCGACCAACCTCCAACCTTTAGTTTTTGACTTAAAAACCTTTAGTCTATTGTAACATACACATTTTAGTGTCACAGATTTACATTTACTGTGTTACGTCTAATCTTTGAGGCCAGGCTGAAATGTGTCATCATTTTGGCTCTGGCATATTATCTCCTGTCTGTCCCCATGTGTGAATATAACTGACACTTCACGTTCTTCAGTGTATGACTCAGCTGGTGATTTGGTGGCAGCTTTGAGAGATCATTGAGTTTGTGACAAGATGATTCACATGGCTGTTGCCATTGCTGGCAATTAAGAATTCAACTTTTTTCCCTCACTTTTCCAAAATTATAATCTGCTGATCCACAAACACAGTGTTATGTGTCAGAATATATTCCTTTCCTGAATTCAATATAGAACAACTACATAAGACTATTTTTGGATTATCCAAAATAATCCAACAAGTGCACATTTCATTGGCGATTTTAGCATGTAAATCTTGGTGGGGCAAAAAAATAATAATTGTTGGATGCATGCCAGCAAAGCCACTACACAACACAACATTAAACAATACACTAACTGCATTATAACGGTGACAAAGGTGCCCACAAACCTACAGAGTCCCAACAGCAGTCCCAACAGCAGTCCCAACACCTTACCACTGCTACACCGGGCTATCAGCGGAGCCTTGTCTGGCAGCGTAACAGTCCATTCAGCCTCATTTACTGCCTTTAAAAAAAATATAGCTGATATGGCGGACTTGCTTAAACAAATGTGGTTTCTACTGACAATTGAGACGTACAAAGTATGGCATAAGGGGATGACAAGTAGATAAGAGGCAATTCGTAATTTCAATTAAGACATCAATGAGCGAGCTAGGACGGACGTAGTCAATATAACCATTTGTTTAGCACTTTTGAAACATACAGCGACAGAATTCAGAACATGTGCCGTTCTTACAGTGTTCTCCCTGTACACCAAGTCCGAACCGTAGGATAAATAAAGGGGGCATATAAGCACACAATGAAAGTTCTTACAAAATTTGATGATTATATTTCTCTAAAACAGATTATAGCCTACATGTGCACCACCAAGACAGAACAATAGGCCAAATTAAGAAGAGCAAATAGACCAAATTATTTGGGTGAGGCACATGAGCTACTAACAGCTTACTACAGAACATGCACTTAGTATTACTTTCTTAGCTACAGTATACATATCTCCCTGGCATATTACATAATTTATGCAGCAGCATACAAGACATTTTTGGACTCACCTTGTTGTGCTGTGCTCACTTGAACAGGAAGGTGGCGCGGCAGTCCTTCGTGGGCAAATTTTGTCATCAAAGTCTGGCATTCTCTGGATTTATGGTGTTTTCAAGACAACTGGGAACTCTGAAAAAAAACAAGGTCGAATCATGATGATGTCATTGATCTTCATGTCACCGTTCAAAACGCAGTCAAAGCAAATTTTTCCAGAATTCCCAATTGTCTTGAACTCAATGAAGTCAAGTTTTTGCAGGTCCGAATTAACAGTTGTTTTGTGCGCGGCACAAATCATGCTTCATTGACAGCATGGCCAATGTTGAATGTTAATCATTTTAAACTAGGAAAAGAGCCCCTTAACTTCTTGAGAATACAGGGGGTGCTGTTTCGCATTAGCATAATTGCCTCTACAGATTAAACTGCCTCTTATTCAATTATTGCTGTTACTATATGCATATAACCATATGCCATTGGATAGAAAACAAGCTATGGTTTCTAAAACCGTTCCAATTTTGTCTCTGAGTCAAACACAGGTCATTTCACAGCACTTTCCCTGAGCCAGAAGAAGATTGCAAGATGTGTATGCTCGCTTCAAAGCTCTGCCTATATATGGTCACGCGACCTATGACCCGAAACACACTTCCTTCTTCTTCCTCTGGGTGTCTGGAAGACGTCAGAGGAGAAATTTTTTGTTTATCTTGTACTGACGTGAAATAAGAAATATATTTCTTTAGCGTGACCGACAACTTCCGGTTTCTGAGATGCGCGTTTTCAGAGGTGCCATTGTCTTTTGTTATGCTGACGTTACGGATGAAAACTATCTCCGTGTCGAAGTTTGTTTGATACATGTGACCATATCACCGTAATGTATGTTTTTTCAATATAGTTTAATCAGATTATTAGAATTTTTTCGGGAGTTTTGCCGTGTTCCGTTCTTTGAGTTTTTTAACTTTGGACATGGACCGTGCCAGTCGACCAGTACCCAGGCTAAATGAAGAGGGGAGGTTGCCATTGTGAATGGATTGAACGACTCATCAGGACTAAGGACACCTTGATCAACATTCTGATGAAAGACCAGCAATAGTAAGACCCAATTTACGATGTTATTTCATATATCTGTCGTGCATGTGAACTGGTCGGGCGCGTCCAGCCGGTTCTGGCTGGCCTGGTTATGCTAATTTAGCGATACATTTTGTTTTCGCTATAAAACATTTAAAAAATCTGAAATATTGTTTGGATTCACCAGATGTTGGGCTTTCAATGTCTGTACGCTGTGTATTTTTTCTGAAATGTTTTAAGACAAGTAATTAGTTATATAACGTTGGTCTCTGTAATTGTTCTAGCTGCATCAGCACTATATCAGATTGCAGCTGCAATGTAGAACTGTGATTTATACCTGAAAAATGCACATTTAAAAAAAAAAAACTATGCTATACCATAAATATGTTATCAGACTGTCATCTTATGAAGTTGTTTCTTGGTTTGTGGCTATCAATATCTTAGTTTAGCCGAATTGGTGATAGCACCTGATGGAGTAAGAAACTGTTGGAGTAAGAAAATGGTGTCTTTTGCTAACGTGTTTAGCTAATAGATTTACATATTTTGTCTTCCCTGTAAAACATTTAAAAAATCTGAAATGGTGGTTTTATTCACAAGATCTGTGTCTTTCATTGGGTGTCTTGGACTTGTGATTTAATGATATTTAGATGCTACTATTTAATTGTGACGCTATGCTAGCGATGCTAATCAGTGTGTGGGGGGGGGGGGGGGGGTGCACCCGGATCCGGGTTAGGTACTCTGTAGAGGTTAAGCCCTGATTCCTTTCAAACCACTCATTGTTGAATTTGCGATTTCCAACTTGTTGCGTAATGTTATTATCCAATGGCCGATGAGCACCGATAATTTCTCTTCATTATTTATCTTCATATGACAAGGATTACATAGGATTTTCCAGGAGATTGTCAACTTGATTCATGATGATGACTGCTTGCTAAGATTTTGAAAGTATGATGCTCAGCAATACACAAATTGGCTTTTAGTAACTAACTAAATAATCACACAGAATTACATAAACACACACATTACTATATAATGCAATGAACAGTCCCTAGTGGACTAACCTGATATGACGACTTGTTACACAATGAAAGGGGGGGGGAAGAGCAGGAGAAGGAGAAACAAAGGAATTAAACTCGTACATACAGTTGAATGATACGCTCATCATAAATATGGATATTTAACACCCTAACAACCGCTTATTCGGATTTAGAAATGTAATGTACATATTTACGCTTGTATGTCTTTGTCGTCTCGAGCTGTTGAAATCACTCGATCAGTCTGTGGAGAGTAGTTCGACAGAAATCTCTGGGTGTGTAAGTCTCTGGTTGTCCACCAGAAGTCACAATGTACTTAGTAATTGTGGTAGTAGGCTTTCTTTGTTCTGGAAGTGTTCATTAGCCTGGATCCATCAGAGTACCACATGATGGTGGGAGGGAAACGTTCTTCCCGTCTTGTCTTCGTTAGATTGGATCAATCAAAGGTACACACGCGGGGCCTCCCGGGTGGCGCAGTGGTCTAGGGCACTGCATCGCAGTGCTAACTGCGCCACCAGAGTCTCTGGGTTCGCGCCCAGGCTCTGTCGCAGCCGGCCGCGACCGGGAGGTCCGTGGGGCGACGCACAATTGGCATAGCGTCGTCCGGGGTAGGGAGGGTTTGGCCGGTAGGGATATCCTTGTCTCATCGCGCTCCAGCGACTCCTGTGGCGGGGCGGGCGCAGTGCGCGCCAGCCAAGGGGGCCAGGTACACGGTGTTTCCTCCGACACATTGGTGCGGCTGGCTTCCGGGTTGGAGGCGCGCTGTGTTAAGAAGCAGTACGGCTGGTTGGGTTGTGCTTCGGAGGACGCATGGCTTTCGACCTTCGTCTCTCCCGAGCCCGTACGGGAGTTGTAGCGATGAGACAAGGTAGTAATTACTAGCGATTGGATACCACGAAAATTGGGGAGAAAATGGGATAAAAAAAAAAAAAAAGGTACAGACGCGATGGTCCTCGGTCGAGTTCACTAGACTAAAGTACTTCAACAGCTGCAGACTGAATGTTCCGATGTAGTCTTTATCTTCTTAACCTGTTGGGGATGGGGGCGCTGTTTAGACTATTTATGCTAATGTGGCTAATTTTTTAAACGGCTTCCCACAAAATCCTTGATCGTACAATATGCATATTATTATTATTATTGGATAGAAAACAGTCTATAGTTTCTATAGGAGTTGAAATTTTGTCTCTAAGTGGAACAGAGCCCATTCTACAGCAATTTCCCTGACATGGAGTCAGATTTGAGAAATGTTGGCCACTTTTCTGAAGTCAGTTAAAAGGGCACTGTCGTTGCTATGACTATACGGACACTTCTTACGTCTTCCCCTGGATGCCTTTACGTGATGACGATTCCAACGGGCTCGATTGCGCGTTCACAGGCCCTACAAATGAAAAAACTCTGAAGCTAGTCATTCTTTGGGAGCTGCGTAACGCGCGTGGAAGACACCGACCCTCTCCTGTTCCAAGCGTTAGTTTAGCCTGTTATATTTCTCCGGTCATCTTTTCACTCGTTATAGGAGTTACAAACATCATAAAGTAGTTAATTTAAAGCGTTTTATAGCAATTTATATCCGTTTAGTGCGATTTTGGGACATTTATTTTTGCAACGATGTGAAAAGTTGGGCACGCTTTTCAGTTCATCCCGAACGTAGTTGACATTTCCACATGGCAAGAGGACAGCTTTCCACCAAAAGACGATTTCTCCCAAGAAAGGATCCTTTGCCCAAGATACTGATGGAAGAACAGCTCAAGGTAGGACATTTTTATTATGATAAATCGTGTTTCTGTCGAAACATTTTAGTGGCTTAGGACGCCATGTTTTTTGACGTAGCTTCGCTTGGCGCAAACTGTATTGAAAAGTAAGGATAAATTAAAAAATGTAATAACGCAATTGTATTAAGAATTAAATTGTCTATCAATCCCTGTCCACCCTATATTTTTTAGTCACGTTTATGAGTATTTATGTATAAGAGTAGATCACTGTCTAAGTGGCGCAAGGACATTTTCTGACCAGCTGAGCTACATTTCACATTGTCTAACCATGATTTTGGTGGCTAAATATAAACATTTTCGATCAAACTGTATATGCATGTTGTAATGTGATGTTACAGGAGTGTCATCGGAAGAATTCTGAGAAGGTTAGTGAAAAAATTAATATCTTTTGGCGATGTTGACTTTTATCGCTCACTTTGGCTAGAATCAATGCTGGGCTGCTAATTGCTATGTGCTAAGCTAATATAACGATTTATTGTGTTTTCGCTGTAAGACACTTAGAAAATCTGAAATATTGTCTGTATTCACAGGATCTGTGTCTTTCGATTCGTGTATGCTGTGTATTTTTACGAAATGTTTGATGATTAGTAGTTAGGTAAACACGTTGCTCATTGTAATTATTCTAGTCCATTTGTGATGGTGGGTGCAATTGTAAACTATGCCATATACCTGAAATATGCACTTTTTTCTAACAAAACCTATCCCATACCATAAATATGTTATCAGACTGTCATCTAATGAGTTTTTTTGTTGGTTAGGGGCTATAAATATCTTAGTTTAGCCGAATTGGTGATGGCTACTGGTGTTGGTGGACAAATAAAAGATGGTGGATTATGCTAATGTGTTTTTAGGTAATAGATGTACATCTTTACATATTGTGTCTTCCCTGTAAAACATTTTAAAAATCGGAAATGTTGACTGGATTCATAAGATCTGTGTCTTTCATTAGCTGTATTGGACTTTAATGTGTGAAAGTTAAATATTTTAAAAAAATATTTTTTTTGAATTTCGCGGCACTGGTTTTTCAGTGGGGGGGGGGGGGGGGTGTGCCGCTAGCGCCACGCTGATCCTAGACAGGTTAAATCGAGAGTTTGAGTCTTACCATTTTCTGGTCTGGTAGAGTCTAACCATTCGTTGCGTCCGGCTCAACACCATCCGTATACTGGTCTCAATGGTTGATATTTCAGGGTACAGCTAGAACCATTTTACACGCCAGTAGCAACCTAGCAATGTACTGGTCTGCAGAGATTTTCTTCCTCTCTGTTGAAAGTTTCAGAGTTTCTAACCATTTCGTACTGTTCAACTCACGCTGTCAACCACGCTGGTATAGTATGTTAATTCTCCAGTGAGTCATTTTAAACACTCGCATTGGAGGGCGGTTCCATCACGTTGCCGCCATGTCTGTGCTCACGTGGGCGTGATTCCTGACATGGCAAAAGTCTATACAAAAGTCTATATGAAAACAACTATCTCATTTAGAAGGCTAAAATCACATTTCATCTTCTCACAAATAGTTGTATATTTAATCATATACATTTTACAACATTTAGATGTAAACCTGACCCCTTGAATATGTACACTTTTAGAGATACAGTTATTTAGTTATACCATCATAACGATATCACAAAACAACAACTGATTTGATATCGTTATTGTTTAACTTCTTTGGGCTGCAGGGGCAGTATTGAGTAGCCTGGATAAAAGGTGCCCATTTCAAACGGCCTCGTACTCAATTCTTGCTCGTACAATATGCATATTATTATTACTATTGGATAGAAAACACTCTCTAGTTTCTAAAACCGCTTGAATTATATCTGTGAGTAAAACAGAAGTCATTTTGCAGAAATCTTCCTGACAGGAAGTGGAAAATCTGAAATCGATGCTCTGTTCTAGGGCCTGCCTATAAATGTGCTTGATATGTATTAGTATACATGCACTTCATACGCCTTCCACTAGATGCCAACAGGCAGTGAGAGAAGAAATGGAGTGTATAACTAGATCTGAGGTCGAATAAGAACTCTTGGCATGACGTGACACCAATTTCCTGTTTTCTGGAAGGCGCGAGAAGGGACCGGGTATTGCCTTCTGAAAAGCTGTCGTTATAGACGGCTAATATCTCCGGCATTGATTTTATTTGATAAATGTGACAATATCATCGTAAAGTATGTTTTTTCAATATAGTTTTATTAGATTATTGACATTTTTTCGGGACGTTAGGCATGTTGTGTTGTCTGCGTTTGTTCACGAAGGAGAGCTTTGCGCCACTTTGCTAGCTTTCCGTGCTAATTGACTGGAGAAGAGGACATTCTAAAACCAAACAACGATTGTTCCCGACAAAGGACCCCTTGTACAACATTCTGATGGAAGATCATCAAAAGTAGGACCCATTTTATGATGTTATTTCATATATCTGTCGAACATGTGTACTATTAGTTTGCGCCCAGATTTTGGGCTCTCTCTCGCTATACCTAAGCTGGATGTCGTAATGAAGTTATTTTTAGAATTCTAACACGGCGATTGCATTAAGAACTAGTGTATCTATCATTTCCTATACAACATGTATTTTTTAGTAACGTTTATGAATAGTTATTTGGTCAGAATAGGTGAGTGTCATAAAAATATCCGGACATTCTGGGAAAAAGATGCTACGTTAGCACAATGTATAACCACTGATTTCAGCTCTAAATATGCACATTTTCGAACAAAACATAAGTGTATGTATAACCTGATGTTATAGGACTGTCATCTGATGAAGCTTATCAAGGTTAGTCAAAAATTATATATCTTTTGCTGGTTTGTTACGATCGCTAACTTTTGCTGCTGGTAAATGGCTTGTGTTTCTGGCTATTGTGGTAAGCTAATATAATGCTATATTGTGTTTTCGCTGTAAAACACTTAATAAATCGGAAATATTGGCTGGATTCACAAGATGCTTGTCTTTCATTTGCTGTACACCATGTATTTTTCAGAAATGTTTTATGATATTTAGGTATTTCACGTTGGTGTCTGTAATTACTCTGGCTGCTTCGGTGCTATTTGTGACGGTAGCTGTGATGGTAGCTGCAATGTAAAACTGATTTATACCTCAACTATGCAAATTTTTCTAACAAAACATAGATTTATTGTATAACATGTTATAAGACTGTCATCAGATGAAGTTGTTTCTTGGTTAGTTTGGTTGGTTCTTGGTTAGTTAGGTTGTTTTGTGCATGCTACCTGTGCTGTGAAAAATGTATGTCCTTTTTTGTATTTGGTGGTGAGCTAACATAAATATACGTGGTGTTTTCGCTGTAAAACATTTAAAAAATCGGACATGTTGGCTGGATTCACAAGATGTTTATCTTTCATTTGCTGTATTGGACTTGTTAATGTGTGAAAGTTAAATATTTTCTAAAAAATATATTTTTAATTTCGCGCCCTGCACTTGAGCTGGCTGTCATAAGTGTACCGACATCGGGCTTGCAGCCATAAGAAGTTAAGTCCCACCAACCATTTCCCACATTATTTATGTTAGAAATATTGTGTCAATGTCCAACCTTTGATGTTACAGTGCTGCAACATCTCTCTCTGTTGTAACAAAGGGATTTTTAACTTCCATTTCTGCAGAGTGGGAGAGAGAGTTCCTGCAAGGTATTTACGATCGGCATAAAACTGGCTAACTCCCACTGGAGCTGCCTTACTCAAGAAAACTAAAATGAGACCATGTTTGTATACGACTTTATTAACTCAATACACTACCGTTCAAAAGTTTGGGGTCATTTAGAAACGTCCTTGTTTTTGAAAGAAAAGCACATTTTTTGTCCATTAAAATAACATCAAATTGATCAGAAATATAGTGTAGACATTGTTAATGTTGTAAATGACTATTGTAGCTAGAAACGGCAGATTTTTTATGGAATATCTACATAGGCGTACAGAGGCCCATTATCAGCAACCATCATTCCTGTGTTACAATGGCATGTTGTGTTAGCTAATCCAAGTTGATCATTTTAAAAGACTAATTGATCATTAGAAATCCCTTCTGCAATTATGTTAGCACAGCTGAAAACCGTTTGTTCTGATTAAAACTGGCCTTCTTTAGACTAGTTGAGTATCTGGAGCATCAGCATTTGTGGGTTCGATTACAGGCTCAAAATGACCAGAAACAAATAACTTTCTTCTGAAACTCGTCAGTCTATTCTTGTTCTGAAATATGAAGGCTATTCGATGCGAGAAATTGCCAAGAAACTGAAGATCTCGTACAACGTTGTGTATTACTCCCTTCACAGGACAGCGCAAACTGGCTCTAACCTAAATAGAAAGAGGGGTAGGAGGCCCCGGTGCACAACTGAGCAAGAGTACAAGTATATTAGAGTGTCTAGTTTGAAAAACAAACGCCTCACAAGTCCTCAACTAGCAGCTTCATTAAATTGTACCTGCAAAACACCAGTCTCAATGTCAACAGTGAAGAGGTGACTCTGGGATGCTGGCCTTCTAGGCAGAGTTGCAAAGAAGATCTTCTTTAATCAGGACAACAGTTTTCAGCTGTGCCAACCTAATTCCAAATGGGTTTTCTTTGGAAAGGTAGTATATATATTTTACATTGTTTGCAAACTGATATGTGACACGTATTAATGCCAAAATAACATGCAAAACAGGCAAACCTAAAAATATAACATTTTAAAACAAAATTTTAAACCACTATAAATCCACCCCACAGTGCCTTTTACTAACCATTTAATGGACACGTAAACTCTGATTTTTGATTTATCAATAACTTATTTTGACCAATAACTTTGCTTTTCTCAAACTAAGTTCACGTGTAATTTGGTTTTATGGTTAATGACAAGAAGATCTTTTGCATATTTGAGCATATTAGCATCTACAGTCCCCAAATCCAGACCAAATTCAAGAAAGTGTACAGCATTATATTAGAGCCCTTATTGCATGGAACTTCCTTCCATCTCATATTGCTCAAATAAACAGCAAACCTGGTTTCAAAAAACAGATAAAGCAACACCTTGCGGCACAACGCCTCTCTCCTATTTGACCTAGATAGTTTGTGTATACATTGATATGTAGGCTATGTGTGCCTTTAAATATAATTTATGTAGTTCTGTCCTTGAGCTGTTCTTGTCTACTGATGTTCTGTATTATGTCATTCTGTATTACAGTATGTTACATGTTTTGTGTTGTCCCCAGCAAGAGTAGCTGCTGCTTTTGCAACAGCTAATGAGGATCCTAATAAAATACCAAAATCCAAAATACTTGTATAGTGTATAGTCCATCTTCTTTGAATGGATCAACGTTATTTTCTCAAACTCTTTAGGGACTATTATGATGAGTCCAAATTTTGAACGAATCTGACTCGTAGTCCATGATAAGTTTTAAATTGTTTTATTATGTTAAGCATTAGCGTTACATAGTCAAAATAAGTGAATTGTTAACCTTATTTCTTTAAGATATCAATGCCAAACTTAACATGGCTAATTATGTTCATGTATTTGATGACCCTAAAAGTTTCAAGTTTCAATAACTCATGCATCTCTTTTTTTGTAAGGGCTGTCTCTGTAGTGAGTGATACCAGCACACACACACACACACACACGCACACACACACACACACACACACACACACACGCACACACGCACACACGCACACACGCACACACGCACACACGCACACACGCACACAGCTAAACCTGGAAGCACCATTTACACCCCAGTCTACCCTCATTATTCTTGATTCTAGTTAGTAGATAAATAAAACATCTCAAATTAGCTCCTCACTTTTGTTCTAACTTATTTGAGATATTTTCTGAACAGCTTCTCACTTCTTTGTTTCTCCAGTTGTCAGTTCAAGCACACATTGTTTACACACACATTTGTGGCCCCAAATAAAAAAAATGATATTTGGAACTCCACAGGAAATAAGACGTGATTTTTGTTGCTAGGCTACCAGTTACAGTGCTTTTAGATTGTGGTTTGCACGTGCCTTTATCCAGAGGGAATATATAAAAATTACATCAAGTTTCTGAAAGAATGATATGGATTTGATATTTATCAAATTATTGAGCATGTCCTCAAAACTCAAATAAGCATCAGAAATTGTCCTCATTTAGAAAATCAAAATGTATATCAAGATCCTGATATGGACTTCAGTCAAGAGCTTACAGTTGAAGTCGGAAGTTTACATACACCTTAGCCAAATACATTTAAACTCAGTTATTCACAATTCCTGACATTTAATCCTAGTAAAAATTCCCTGTTTTAGGTCAGTTAGGATTAAAGGTTAACTTCATTTGAAGAATGTGAAATGTCAGAATAATAGTAGAGCGTATTATTTATTTCAGCTTTTCTTTTTTTCATCACATTCCCAGTGGGTCAGAAGTTTACATACACTCAATTAGTATTTGGTAGTAATCCCTTTAAATTGTTTAACTTGGGTCAAATATATTGGGTAGCCTTCCACAAGCTTCCCACAATAAGTTGGGTGAATTTTGTCCCATTCCTTCTCACTGAGCTGGTGTAATTGAGTCAGCTAATTGTAGGCCTCCTTGCACGCACAAACTTTTTCAGTTCTGCACACAAATTTTCTATAGGATTGAGGTCAGGGCTTTGTGATGGCCACTCCAATACCTTGACTTTGTTGTCGTTAAGCCATTTTTCCACGACTTTGGAAGTATGCTTGGGGTCATTGTCCATTTGGAAGACCCATTTGTGACCAGGCTTTAACTTCCTGACTGATGTCTTAAAATGTTGCTTCAATATATCCACATAATTTTCATTCCTCATGATGCCATCTATTTTGTGAAGTGCACCAGTCCCTCCTGCAGCAAAGCACCCACACTACATGATGCTGCCACACCCATGCTTCATGTTTGGGATGGTGTTCTTCGGCTTGCAAGCATCCCCTTTTTTCCTCCAAACATAACAATGGTCATTATGGCCAAACAGTTCTATTTTTGTTTCATCAGACCAGAGGACATTTCTCCAGAAAGTACCATCTATGTCCCCATGTGCAGTTGCAAACTGTAGTCTGGCTTTTTTATGGCAGTTTTGGAGCAGTGGCTTCTTCCTTGCTGATTGGCCTTTCAGGTTATGTCGATATAGGACTCGTTTTACTGTGGATATAGATACTTTTGTATCTGTTTCCTCCAGCATCTTCACAAGGTCCTTTGTGGTTGTTCTCGGATTGATTTGCACTTTTCGCACCAAAGTACGTTCATCTCTAGTAGACAGAACGCATCTCATTCCTGAGCGGTATGACAGCTGCATGGTCCCATGGTGTTTAAACGTGGTATACGTGGTATACTTGGTACCTTCAGGCATTTGGAAATTGCTCCCTTGGATGAACCAGACTTGTGCAGGTCTACAATTGTTTTTCTGAAGTCTTGACTGATTCATTTTGATTTCCCCATGATATCAAGCAAAGAGGCACTGCGTTTAAAGGTAGGCCTTGAAATACATCCACAGGTACACCTACAATTGACTCAAATGATGTCAATTAGCCTATCAGAAGCTTCTACATCCATTACATAATTATCTGCAATTTTCCAAGCTGTTTAAAGGCACAGTCAACTTAGTGTATGTAAACTTCTGACCCACTGGAATTGTGATACAGTGAAATAAGTGAAATAATCTGTCTGTAAACAATTGTCGGGAAAAATTATTTGTGTTATGCACAAAGTAGATGTCCCAACCGACTTGCCAAACTCTAGTTTGTTAATAAGAAATTTGTGGAGTGGTTGAAAAATGAGTTTTAATGACTCCAACCTAAGTGTACGTAAACTTCCGACTTCAACTGTATGCATTGTATGTGCTGAGAAAATATACTTTGTAGGCCTACTGTCAGTTGTTGATATCATGTAGAGAAAACAAGATATCTACATGGGCCTATCTTAGGATATCTAATGAGTGAATATCCATACCAATATCCATACCATGTATGATATCTAATGAGCCATACCATGTGTGATATCTGGAGGGAATCAAAAAATAACTTTTGCATGAAAAAAATAAGGATATCATATTTGTCAAATTATTGAGCAAATGCTGAAAACTAAGAAACTCATCAGAAATCGTCCTTATTTTCAGCATATCAAAAAGCATATCAAGATCCTCGTAGGGACCTCAGCCAGGAGAAGCAGATCCGGAATCAATATAGCTTCCTATCTTGAATGTGCTGAGGAAGCACAGATATGCAATATACACAGTCAGTATTTGTCAACATGAAGAGAGAAAATAGGATGTCACATATCTCAGGATATTGAATTAGTCCATGTGTGATATTCAGAGTAATCCCAATATCATATAGGTCTAAAAGGCACATCTGGATTCGCGAATTTGTCAGGACGATGCAAATCCACAAAACTCAAAATACGCATTGGAAATGGTCTGTAAAGAATTAAAAGGGTCCCCTGATATGGACCCTTTTCGCCCGGTGGCACCGCTTGTCGTCTCATTCACCGCCTCGTCCTCACTGACAGGCAGACTGCATTAACATGACAAAGTACCGAGCCTCCTGTCGCGTCGACAAGCGGCGCTGCGGTCGGAGGACAGGGAAACAGGTGTTTTCAGCAGCAAGCCGTCAGTCAAACGTGGCGGCGGAGGAGGCTCTCTTTCTTATCTTATGCTCATTGAAATGTGAATGCATCTGTGATGTCTCGCTGTACCTTCAGTTATGTTTGCTCTTACTGTCACGTTCCTGACCTGTTTTCCTTTGTTATGTATTTGTTTTAGTTGGTCAGGGCGTGAATTGGGTGGGTTAGTCTATGTTTCTATTTCTTTGTGGGGTTTTGTGTTCGGCCTGGTATGATTCTCAATTAGAGACAGGTGTGTATCGTTTGTCTCTGATTGAGAGTCATACTAAGGCAGCCAGGGTTTCACTGGTGTTTTGTGGGTGTTTGTTTCCTGTGTTAGCGTTTGGGCCACACAGGACTGTTGCAGGTTAGTCACGTTTGTTGTTTTGGTAATTTGTAGTGTCTTGTTGATGTTTAATTAAAATATGAACTCTTACCAATCCGCATCTTGGTCCGATCCATGCTCCTCCTCGTCTGAGGAGGAGAACGACATTGACAGCCGTTACACTTACAAAGAAGAATGGAGCATTCCTTTCTAGTATGCTTGCAGGGAAGGTGTTGCCGAAGGACATTTGCATGTCTAAAGCAGAAGACAACGCTACCCGCCAAATGGACAAGTTTGAAGTGATGCTGTCTACAGTGACTACAGTTCTGGCCGGCCGGTTTTTAACACTTTTGTCTGATGCAGAATCAGACAAGGGAGCATTATGTAGCGAGGTCCCGCCCCGGAAGTGACTCTTCGAATCAACTGTTGTCTTAGTAAAGCTGCCTTATCTCACCAACCCCCTCTTGTCACAACTCTGGGTAACAGAGGTTCTGTTGTCTTTACATCATGTAGGTCTGATATCTGATTGGAGGTTAACGCAACAGTAATGCTATTGGTCAACAGATCAGATTTTGAATCCAAGCAACTCGGATTCTTATAAAAGGGGCTTAGTTTCATGGTCTGTTGTTCTCGCTCGTATCCTGTATCCTGTCCAGTGGATAATGGTTGTAAGATATTTTTTTTATTTACCAGGCTTCTAGGCCTCAGGCCTAGCAGGCATCTCTTTGTTCATGCTTTGTCCTGTACGTTAACCTTAGGATCTATATGCCTAGAATTGTGCTTTGTTAATGTCAGTATTGCCTTGTAACTTAAGCTTTATGCCTTGTATGTGAATCCATTAATTTGACAAAGCTCTTAAAAAATACTTGCTTTGATATTCACGTCTCATGACCATTCCTTGATCTTAGTCAGCGAAACACATAATACTTGATTGCACATGGGTTTACTGTAAATATCAAATGGAGTCAGATAGTCAGGTTTATCAAATATTAGTTAGCACTACAGCCTTGTAACAACCATCTGCTTTATGAATGATTACCAAACCAACTGGAGCAAAGCACGGGGATGATCCAGCATATTCCTGACATTGAGGAAGTCTGATAGGTAGATCTTTACTGATGTTTACACCACGTGGATGAATCCAAGCGTGAAATCCTGACCTAGCATACATGTGTCATATGGCATATGTGGTGAGTGAGTTTGAATGGGCTCCATCTTTTCGAGTATATGTCTAGCAAGTCAATGGGTCGGAAGCCACGCCATTGCTGAAAAATGGGAAAATCATGGTTTGAGTAGGAGAGCCACTATCAAACTCTGTGGACCATTACAACACAATTGTATGACGCGTTCATGTCGACAAATTAGAGCGTTACAAATGTTCCTCGTCTACTTTGGCACAGTGACAATCTCATGCCTACTCTGCCTTGCAGGGGGAGACGGTTTCAATGTCATTATCTCGCAAGGCTTTTTGTGTCAAATTAAAGAGTCCAAGGGTCAATTCAAACTGTCATAATATTTTGCGACCCTTTGGGGAACCTAACCTCTCTCTCCCACTCTCAGGTGCACCATCTTTATCCTACATTATCTATTTTTAAGTATCAAACATAGGCGTGAGGTAGTGGTCTATTTAGTCCACTTATTTACGGTTTCCCTCAACAGTATACGATACATCACCATAATTATGTAAGTGAGCCAAGGTCTCCTGCGCACCACATAACAGTGTTTACTTGCTGAGCTGAAGCCTAGGTATTAACTTAGATGGTTTATGCAGGTCTTCACATCTCAGTTCAATTCGGATGATATAAAGCCAAACTACTTAGAGTGCTGACAAGTACAGTTGTGGTAGGAACCTGCTAAAAAGTAAATATGTACACTGAGTACTGTACACCAAACATTAGGAACACCTTCCAAATATCTATTTCCCCCCCTGCTTCGCTACAACATTTCTCCATGCAGGCAGTCACTGAGTCTGAAGTGCTGAAGGAGATCCTTAAACTTGACCCCGCATAAAACATCTGGGTCAGATGGTTTAGAGCCTTTCTTCTTTAAGTTTGCAGCCCCTATCATCGCCAAGCCTATGACCTTTTTAACCTGTCTATCCTCTCTGGGGAGGTTCCCATTGCTTGGAAGGCAGCCACGGTACGTTCTTATTTAAAGGGGAAGTTCAAGCTGATCCTAACTGTTACAGGCCAATTTCTATTTTGCCCTGTTTATCAAAAGTGTTTGAAAAAACTTGTCAATAATCAACTGACTGGCTTTCTTGATGTCTATAGTATTCTCTCTGGTATGCAATCTGGTTTCCGCACAGGTTATGGACGTGTCACTGCAACCTTAAAGGTCCTAAATTATGTCACCATTGCCCTTGATTCTAAGCAATGTTGTGCTGCTATTTTTATTGACTTTGCCAAAGCTTTTGATAGGGTAGACCATTCCGTTCTTGTGGACCAGCTAAGGTGTATTGGTGTCTCTGAGGGGTCTTTGGCCTGGTTTGCTAACTACCTTTCTCAAAGAGTACAGTGTATAAATTCAGAACATCTGCTGTCTCAGCCACTGCCTGTCACCAAGGGAGTACACCAAGGCTCGATCCTAGGCCCCACGCTCTTCTCAATTTACATCAACAACGTAGCTCAGGCAGTAGGAAGCTCTCTCATCCATTTATATGCAGATGATACAGTCTTATACTCAGCTGGCCCCTCCCCGGATTTTGTGTTAAACACTTAAACGCTCTACAACAAAGCTTCCTTAGTGTCCAACAAGCTTTCTCTGCCCTTAACCTTGTTCTGAACGTCTTCAAAACAAAGGTAATATGATTTTGTAAAAAGAATGCCCCTCTCCCCACCGGTGTGATTACTACCTTTGAGGGTTTAGAGCTTGAGGTAGTCACCTCATACAAGTACTTGGGAGTATGGCTAGACTGTACACTGTCCTTCTCTCAGCACATATCAAAGCTGCAGGCTAAAGTTAAATCTAGACTTTGTTTCCTCTATTGTAGTCGCTCCTCTTTCACCCCAGCTGCCAAACTAACCCTGATTCAGATGACCATCCTACCCATGCTAGATTACGGAGATGTAATTTATAGATCGGCAGGTAAGGGTCCTCTCAAGAGGCGGGATGTTCTTTACCATTTGGCCATCAGATTTTCCACCAATGCTCCTTATAGGACACAACACTGCACTCTATACTCCTCTGTAAATTGGTCCTTGCTGTATACCCATTGTAAGACCCACTGGTTGATGTTTATTTATAAAAACCCTCTTAGGCCTCACTCCCCCCTATCTGAGATACCTACAGCAGCCCTCATCCTGCACATACAACACCCATTCTGCCAGTCACATTCTGTTAAAAGTCCCTAAAGCACACACATCCCTGGGTCGCTCGTCTTTTCAGTTTGCTGCAGCTAGAGACTGGAACGAGCTGCAAAAAAACACTCAAACTGGACAGTTTTATCTCCATTTCTTCATTCAAAGACTTAATTATGAACACTCTTACTGACAGTTGTGACTGCTTTGCATGATGTATTTTTGCCTCTACCTTCTTTCCTTTGTGCTGTTGTCTGTGCCCAATAATATTTGTACCATGTTTTGTGCTGCTACCATGTTGTACTGCTGCCATGTTGTGTTGCTACCATATTGTTGTCATGTGGTGTTGCTACCATGCTGTGTTGTCATGTGCTGCTGCCATACTATGCTGTTGTCTTAGGTCTCGCTTTATGTAGTGTAGTGTTGTGGTGTCTCTCTTGTCGTGATGTGTGTTTTGTCCTATATATATTTTTTTCCCCCCAGCCACCGTCCTTGCAGGAGGCCTTTTGCCTTTTGGTAGGCCATCATTGTAAATAAGAATTTGCTCTTAACTGACTTGCCTAGTTAGATAAAGGTTAAATAAAGGTTAAATAAAAATAATATTAAGTTTGCCCTCAGAACAGCCTCAATTCGTCAGGCATGGACTCTACAATGTGTGAAAAGTGTTCCATAGGGATGCTGGCCCATGTTGACTCCAATACTTCCCACAGTTGTGTTTGCTGGATGTCCTTTTGGTGGTGGACCATTCTTGATACACATGGGACACTGTCAAAAAAATCCTTCTTTAACCTGCCTCCTCATCTTAATCTACACTGAATTAATCAATAAGGGATCATAGCTTTCACGTGGATTCACCTGGTCAGTCTGTCATTGAAAGAGCAGGTGTTCTTAATGTTTTGTATACTCAGTGTATGTGTGTTGAATATGTATAATGTCAAAGTCGAATAATGTATTTTGAAATTCTTACAAATGAATTAAAAATGAAAAGCTGAAATGTCTTGAGTATTCAAGTATTCAACCCCTTTGTTATGGCAAGCCTAAATACTTTTGTGAGTAAAAATATGCTTGGCAACTCACAAAATAAGTTGCATGGTCTCACTTTGTGTACAATAATAGTGTTTAACATGATTTTTCTATGATTATCTCATCTGTAAATTAAAAAAGATGACAGTGAATGTCCCTTTGAGCATGATGAGGTTATTAATTACACTTTGGATGGTGTATCAAAACACTCAGTCACTACAAAGATACAGGCGTCCTTCCTAACTCAGTTGCCACAGAGGAAGGAAACAACTCAGGGATTTCACCATGAGGCCAATGGTGACTTTTAAACAGTTACAGAGTTTAATGGCTGAGGATGGATCAACAATATCGTAGTTCCTCCACAATACAAATCTAATTGATAGAGTGAAAAGAAGGAAGCCTGTACAGAATAAAAATATTCCAAAACATTTGCAACAAGGCACTAAAGTAATACTGCAAAAATAAACATGTTTGGGGCAAATCCAATGCAACACATTACTGAGTACCACTCTCCATACTTTCAAGTGTAGTGGTGGCTGCATCATGTTATGGGTATGCTTGTAATTGTTAAGGAGTGCTGTCCAGAAACAACCCCTAGCCCCTACCCCTAGACACTTATGGAGATCTGAGAGGATTGGACAGGTGTAAGTGATGCAAAAGGAGACCGCTCTTCTCTGTGCACAATGCATCAAAGGTTCCATGATGCAACCTTCTCTGCGGCACAGCCAATCACTTTCTATACAACAAGGCCAGTCAACCAGCATAGCCACACCCACAACATCCATCAAGTGCACATTCAAATCATCATCAAATGGAGTGTACTGACCTTTTCCCTGTGGAGGAAGCCCTATTTATTGCACATATATTCCATCCTTGGATGCCAAGGCTGTTGTATTGTGAAAGCTGCCTCTTAGCTTGGATGGATCAATCTGTCCCAAATGTCACCCTACTCCCTATGTAGTGCACTACCTCTGCAATGCATAGGGAATAGGGTGTCATTTGTGATGCAACCTATACATGCCCCCACAAGTGCCTCCTCAATGGGAAACAAACAATTAGCCTTTCAGCGTCCCACTGAGTAGCTTCTAGGGTAAATCGATGTGAAGAACATTCATCATTCTGTATCATATTGTGTCAACTTGTGTTTTTATGAAGTATGTCTTTCGCTTACTGGCAATGTTGTTGCATCATTAGGAGTGTTTCTGTCAAGAGAGGGAAACCTGTTTTTTATAGTCTGAATTCTTGAGTGTGTTTGGTGTATTTAGCTCATGCTGGAAAAACTTGGGCTGTGTGTGCTCTGTCTATAGGCTATGGGTAACATTTGTGTCACACAAAAGAGCACAACAAATACCGTAAAACATAATTATCTGGAGTGCAATTATTTTAAACCTTTCTAAAACAACATGTGTTATAATAATGTTTCTACATACAGTAGGTATGTAATGTGATGTTGCACAGCATAAAACACTTTCCAAAAATACTTGAATGGTTACCTAACAAATTCAATGGATCTTTTATGGACAAAAATGGTCACATACATAATGATAATAATGTATGGATCACAATAACATATGGTCACAAATAATGCTGTACCATGCATCTCCTGTTTGAGATTCCATGGTTCCATAGTTTGACGTGGAATGTGACTACGGAGCATTAAAGTCTCTGAATTACGTCCTTAATTTCGTCCCTATTAAACCTAAAAAGATGGCGCCGAAGACCATGGCTGACATTTTACATTCTCCCAACCTATTGTGCTATTTTGTTAGTTTTTTTGAGTTTTGTGTAACTTATCTCTTGACTTATTTGAACATAATTGTTGCTGCTACCGTCTCTTATGACCGAAAATAACTTCTGGACATCAGAACAGCGATTACTCACCGCGGACTGGAATAAAAATGTTCCTTTAACGAGTCCGACAAGAAGGATATACTGCATTCACTGGAACAGGCCCAGACCCCCGTAATTTGCTTGAAGAAAAGACGCAGGAAAAAGGGCCGCAGATCAGGCTGCCTTCTGAGAATCCATAGGCGACTGAGTAAACTCCCACTGCCATCCGTTCTTCTTGCTAACGTGCAATCATTGGAAAATAAAATTGATGACTTACGATTAAGATTATCCTACCAATGGTACATTAAAAACTGTAATATCTTATGTTTCACCGTGGCTGAACGCTGATAAGGATAAAATAGAGCTGGTGGGAATTTCCATGCACCGGCAGAACAGAGAAGCTAAGACGAGGGGTGGGGGTGTGTGTCTATTTGTCAATAACAGCTGGTACGCAATGTCTAATAATAAAGAGGTCTCGAGGTATTGCTCGCCTGAGGTAGAGTACCTTATGATAATCTATAGACCACAGTATCTACCAAGTGAGTTCTCATCCATTTTATTTGTAGCCATCTATTTACCACCACAGAACGAGGTTAGCACTAAGACCACTCTCAACCAACTCTATAAGGCCATAAACAAATAAGAAAATGCTCACCCATAATCGGCCCTCCTAGTGGCCGGGGATTTTAATGCAGGCAAACTTAAATCAGTTTTTAAACATTTTTACCAGCATGTCTTATGTGCAACCAGAGGAAAAAAAATCCTAGACCACCTTTACTCCACACACAGAGATGCATACAAAGCTCTCCCCCAAACGCCATTTGGCAAATCTGATCATAATTCTATCCTCCTGATTCCTGCTTACATGCATAAACTAAAGCAGGAAGTACCATTGACTTGCTCAATACGGAAGTGGTCAGATGATGCGAATGCTACACTACAGGACTGTTTTGCTAGCACAGACTGGTTCCTGCCATTCAGGACTTAGGCTGTGTCAGAGGAAAGCCCATAAAATTGTCAGAGACCGCACGGCAAGCGGTACCGAAGCGCCAAGTCTAGGACCAAAAGGCTCCTCAACAGCTTCTACCCCCAAGCCATAAGACTGCTGAACAATTCATAAAATCACCACCAGACTATTTACATTGACCCCCCTCCCTTTTGTACACTGCTGCTACTCGTTGTTTATTATCTATGCATAGTAACTTCACCCCCACCTACATGTACAAATTACCTCAACTAACCTGTACCCCTGCACACTGACTAGGTACCGGTACCCATTGTATATAGCCTCGTTATTGTTATTCTTATTGTGTTACTTTTTATTCTTATTTTTTACTCCAGTCTATTTGGTAAATATTTTCTTAACTCTTCTTGAACTGCAGTGTTGGTTAAGGGCTTGTAAGTAAGCATTTCACGGTAAGGTCCACACTTTTCGGCGCATGTGACAAATAAAGCTTAATTTGATTTGATTTGATTTAGAACACAACTTTTCACCAGGGCCCATTGTAAAAACTAGTGCAATCTATAGGGAATAGGGTTCAATTTGATACGCAGAGATCTTCTCTTCCTGGAAAAGCCTATGTGACAAAGATGTAAGCTCCTCATTGGTTTTGGATTTGCTTGAGTGAGACAGGCTAGTGTAATAATGTTAAAGTGGTTAAGCCCCGCGGGCATCCTTAAAGCTCTTTGAAAAGCTGGGCAGGGAGGGAGGGAGGGAGGGAGGGAGAGAGTGAGGGAGAGAGAGAGAGGGAGAAAGAGGGAGGGAGGGAAAGGGAGGGAGGGAGTGAGATGGAGAAAGAGGGAGGGAGGGAGGGAAAGAGAGGGAGTGAGAGGGAGAAAGAGGGAGAAAGAGGGAGAGAAAGAGGGAGGGAGGGAGGGAAAGGGAGGTAGGGAGTGAGAGGGAGAAAGAGGGAGGGAGGGAGAGAGAGAGAGAGAGGGAGAGAGAGAGAGAGAGAGAGAGAGAGAGGAAGGGAGGGAGGGAGGGAGGGAGTGTGAGAGACACAGAGAGAGAGAGGGAGGGAGGGAGGGAAAGGGAGGTAGGGAGTGAGAGGGAGAAAGAGGGAGGAAGGGAGAGAGAGAGAGGGAGAAAGAGGGAGGGAGGGAGGGAAAGAGAGGGAGTGAGAGGGAGAAAGAGGGAGAAAGAGGGAGAGAGGGAGGGAGGGGGGGAGGGAGGTAGGTAGGGAGTGAGAGGGAGAAAGAGGGAGGGAGAGAGAGAGGGAGAAAGAGGGATAAAGAGGGAGAAAGAGGGAGGGAGGGAGGGAGGGAAAGGGAGGGAGGGAGGGAGTGTGAGAGACACAGAGAGAGAGAGAGAGAGGGAGGGAGGGAGGGAAAGGGAGGTAGGGAGTGAGTGGGAGAAAGAGGGAGGAATGGAGAGAGAGAGAGAGGGAGAAAGAGGGAGGGAGGGAGGGAAAGGGAGGTAGGGAGTGAGAGGGAGAAAGAGGGAGGGAGGGAGAGAGAGAGAGAGGGAGAAAGAGGGAGGGAGGGAGGGAGGGAGAGGGAGAAAGAGGGAGGGCGGGAGGGCGGGAGGGAGGGAGGGAGGGAGGGAAAGAAAGGGAGGGAGGGAGTGTGAGAGACACAGAGAGAGAGAGAGAGAGAGAGAGAGAGAGAGAGAGAGAGAGAGAGAGAGAGACACACACACACAGAGAGCGAGAGAGAGAGATATGGGTCCAGGACATGCTGTCCTAAAAACATCATGGAGAAGATAGAGAACTAGTTCAGGATTTGTACCAGATCTCTTCTCCTCGTTGCGTTCGCATTAGCCATCTGGTGTCTCTGACTGTAGAGTACACATTTAGCTGTCGGCCTCCAACTCATACATACTGTATATGGGTCTTTCTATAAATAAAGGGGCCAATGTGTCAGGGTCGACATTTAAAAATGGTTTGATACACATTTAAATAGGATTTTCTTGCAGCTTCACATGTGTAGTTACAGGGATAGAAGTCTAGATAGGCACAAAGAGAACATAACTCCACCTAGCAACAACAAAACATCTACATGTCATTCAAAATGTCACTTGAAACATGGACACCGCTTCCTCTGTCCATGTTTCCTCCACTCCTTGCCTCTCCTTGAAAGTGCATTGGACCCCAGGGAAGGAACCTTCCCTCCTCTCCCCCAATGTGCTTTGAGATGGAGGTGAGGAATGGAGGAAACAAGAGGAGAATCTCAATTGCATTTCCTTGATTCCTCACATTCCCTTTCCTCACCTCCTTCTCAAAACCAATTGGATACGAAGGTGAGAGGGGAGAGACTTCTGATCTTCTCATCCAATGGGTTTTGAGAAGGGCACGAGGAGAGAGGATGCGACGAATCAAGGAAATGCAATTGACTGAGAGGGATTTATGGGTGCTAAGATATAGAGAGCTCCACCTTACCTTCTGATAGGCTTGGTGGAATTTTGGCGGTATTGCTTTGACATGATTCGATTTGTCCACGTTGCCTGACACTGGCCTACAGGGAGGGTGTGTGTGTGTGTGTGTGTGTGTGTGTGTGTGTGTGTGTGTGTGTGTGTGTGTGTGTGTGTGTGTGTGTGTGTGTGTGTGTGTGTGTGTGTGTGTGTGTGTGTGTGTGTGTGTGTGTGTGTGTTTCATAGGTGTTAATACATGATTACAATGGAAGCCTCTCTCATGGAAATTCAGTTGAGTGTGGTGTAGGGTTTAATATTTTCCCAGTATTTTACAAACGTTCCAGCCCGAGAATAAACCACTTTTCTCCTGGCTAAACTGGAGACATTTCCTGCCCATACCGGGAGTGTCATTCAAAAGCATTATAAAGCATATAAATAGGTCTGGATTTGATTTGAGCTTTGATCAGCATGAAAATTCAAAACCGATTCTACCTGAGCCAGATGAGCTATATATTAAATACATTTTACGAGCCCTACATTAAAAGACATTTAATGAGCTCAAGCCCCAAGAAGCCCAAATGATTGTCTATAGATGTAGCTAGCTATTTGGTCTCTTGGGTAAACAAATGAAACTAGCTTCCGTAGGCAAATCGTTTTGAGTGTGAACTGAATTACTGTACTGTATTGTATTTGTCTGTATTACATGGACTGGATTTGCGCATTTCATGCAAACCAGGAGAAAGAAGAAGAGAACATGTGATTCTGGTGCAGCACATGCGGCCTACAAAGTTACAAGTATAGGCTAGCGAATTTTATTTTAAATGTAAAATATAATAGGGCCTATTTGTATAACTAGTAGGCTGATAATGGCACATCAACACCATTATCACAGAAATCCTAGACCAACTCCAATTTGCACCAGATCCATAGCTGATGCAATCTCTATTGCACCCACACTGCCCTTTCACACCTGGACAAAAGGAACACCTATGTGGGAATGCTATTCATTGACTACAGCTCAGCGTTCAACACCATAGTTCCCTCAAAGCTCATCACTAAGCTAAGGATACTGGGTCTAAACACCTCCCTCTGCAACTGGATCCTGGACTTCCTGATGGGCCGCCCCCAGGTGGTAAGGGTAGATTACAACGCATCTGCCATGATGATCCTCAACACGGGGGCCCCTCAAGGGTGCATGCTCAGTCCCCTACTCCCTGTTCACCTGTACTCTCTGTTCACTCATGACTGCACGGCCAGGCACGACTCCAACACCATCATTAAGGTTGCCGATGACACAACAGTGGTTGACCTGGTCACCGACAACAATGAGACAGCTTATAGGGAGGAGGTCAGAGACCTGACCGTGTGGTGGAAGGATAACAACCTCCCCCTCAACGTGATCAAGACAAAGGAGATGATTGTGGACTACAGGAACAGGAGGACTGAGCACGCCCCCATTCTCACCGACGTAGTGGAGCAGGTTGAGAGCTTCAAATTCCTTAGCGTCCACATCATCAACAAACTAACATGGTCCAAGCACACCAAGACAGTCATGAAGAGGGCACGACAAAACCTATTCCCACTCAGGAGACTGAAAAGATTTGGCATGGGTCCTCTGATCCTCAAAAGGCTCTACAGCTGCACCATCGAGAGCATCCTGACGGGTTGCATCACTGCCTGGTGGGGCAACTGCTCGACCTCCGACCTCAAGGCACAACAGACGGTAGTGCGTATGGCCCAGCACATCACTGGAACCAAGTTTCCTGCCATCCAGGACCTCTATACCAGACGATGTCAGAGAAAGGCCTTAAAAATTGTCAAAGACTCCAGCCTCCCTAGTCATAGACTGTTCTCTCTGCTACCGCACACCAAGCGGTACCGGAGCGCCAAGTCTAGGTCCAAGAGGCTTCTAAACAGCTTCTACCCCCAAGCCATAAGACTCCTGAACATCTAATCAAATGGCTACCCAGACTATTTGCATTAAAATTAAAGTAAATTAGACACTCATTCGGTCTTTATTTTAATGTAGCATTGGCTACGCTGCAGCAATTGTAGGCCTACCTGTCACAAGATAAAAAGTTACCATGATGAGACAGATGATAGGTCCACATCAGTGGAAGCTGCCGAGGGGAGAACGGCTCATAATAATGGCTGGAATGGAGTGTAATAGATGGAATGGAGTGAACGGAATGGTATCAAACCCATGACAAACCAGGTTTTTGACACCATTCCATTTACTTCATTCCAGCCATTATTATGTGCCGTTCTCCCCTCAGCAGCCTCCACCGGTCTACATGCATTGTGAACTGCACTCCATACTGAGATGGGCTGTCTGTCCCCACCCTGAGCGTTGATTCATCACGCAGAGGCCGTAGAGAAGCCCGATTTAGACATTGCATATCATTTAACAGTTCCATTTCACGCCATGCTGTTCATATGAATAAATTATTATAATTTACCGGTTTCTCTCAGTTATTTATCCCGGGAAAAGGGAGTGGTTTTGGGCGGTAAATCTCGATAACCAGGTTGCCGCCATTCAACCCTTGTGTGGTGTACCGCAGGGCAGCCTGTGTGTCTATGTACGTTGACGATTCAACAGTATACACGTCGGCTGCAACAGTAAAAAATAAATATTAAGACACTTAACATAGAGCTTCAGTCAGTTTTAGAATGGGAAACTAGCAATAGGCTGTTGCTAAATATCTCAAAAACTAAAAGCATAATTTATGGGACAAATCACTTGCTCAATGCTAAACCTCGTTGAGATCTATTATCGAATAATGTGGCTATTGAGCAGTTTGAGGAGACTAAACTGCTGCGTGTAACCCTAGATAGCAAGCTGTCCTTGTCAAAACATATAGACTCAATGGTTGCTAAAATGGGTAGAGGTCTGTCCATGATTGGGCGTTGCTCTGCCTTCTTGACATCTCAGTCAACCAGATAGGTCCTACAGGCCTTAGTTTTGTCGCACCTGGACTACTGCCCAGCTGTGTGGTCATGTGCTGCAAAGAAGGACATAGGTAAATTGCAGTTAGTCCAAAACAAAGCAGCACCTATCACACTTCGATGTACACGGAGGGAAAGTGTCCGTAACATGCATGTCAGTCTCTCCTGGCTCAAAGTTGAGGAGAGATTGACTGTGTCACTATGGGTCTTTGTGCAAGGCATTGATGTGTTGAAGGTACTGAACTGTCTGTTCAAGCCGTTGGCACACATTTCGGACACTCATCGGTACAACACAAGACATGCAACCAGAGGTCTCAGTTCCGAGGTCCACAACAGAAGCTGGGAAACGGACAGTATTAAATAGAGCCTTGACTACATGGAACTCACCTCTGCACAAAGAGGACTGTGAAGAGACACTCATTTTATATATCTTGTATTATAATTTACACTGTACTATGTATTAGACCTAGATATTGTGTGTATGTCCTGTACTGGTATGTAGGCTATGTGTGACGTTTTAAATGTATGTCTTTCAGGCCTTCAGTAATAATGTTCTGTATTATGTATTATGTCATGTTTCATGTGGATCCCAGGAAGAGTAGCTGATGCATTTTCAGTGGCTAATGGGGATCCTAATAAATACCAAATGCCAAATGTGGGTGTCTCTGTACTTATTTGTGTGTGTGTGTGTGTGTGTGTGTGTGTGTGTGTGTGTGTGTGTGTGTGTGTGTGTGTGTGTGTGTGTGTGTGTGTGTGTGTGTGTGTGTGTGTGTGTGTGTGTGTGTGTGTATATGCAGTGCATGTTTGCGTGTGTGTCTATAAGTCTGTGTATACACTGAGTGTACAAAACATTAGGAACACCATGACATAGACTGACCAGGTGAACTCAACTCAATATTAGAAAGGTGTTCCTCATGTTTTGTACACTCAGTGTACGTGTCTGTGTGTGTGTGTGTCCAATGACAGAAGAACTTGATTTTTCTACACACAGCCTAACTACAGATGCCTGTTGCTCGGAGTGTGAGTTCTTCGTAACCTAATTTTATAGTCTCGGAGCATCTATGCACATGCAGGACAGTGGAAGAACATTTCTCAGCTTGCTGGAAAATACACACGTGCACATAAAAACAAACCACTCAGCCACCGAGCACACATGCACACACAAACACACTAAACTCATTCATTCACTCACTCAGACTCACTCACTAACTCACAGCTCTTTAGAGGAGTAACTTTTTGACTTTGGTGACATAAACAAGTATTTCCACAACTCATTTTCCATTCCATCGAATTTCAGATGCCTCGTTTTATCTCAATCCAAAAATGCAATCGCAAAATCTTAAACCCAAGCTTATCGCTGCAATTTGTTGATTTCTCATCAAAGGTAGGCTATGCCAGGAAGAACTTAATGCCAGGGGATGAGGTTTTTAATTAAGATTATTGCTAATCAATGGAAAACTCTAATCACATTAGGGACTTGGGTTAGAAACATTCATCTTATCACATATACTGATCTGGCCAAGTATTGATTTTTCTGACATCTGCGCTAAAATTGTCACTGAATCTATCCAATCTATCCAAATAAGAGTTTAGATTAGTTTACTTTATTTGCTCATAATTCATTCCAATAACAATTATGAATAACATAAAAGTAGCATGTTGCCTATGGCCTGGCTGGTATAGCACTGCTGTAGCCTCCAGCACAAATGACTATGATATCGACGCAGACTTGAATACGACCTATTGCCCGCGACACAACCGCTGTCTTTCCAAATTGTCATCCTTCCTCACTATCTGTTCAATCACATCTGAAAATACCTGAAAACATCTTTCAAATATGTAGTCTTTAGGTGAGGTAGAAACCCTGCCATGGAATGGGCATGGGAATGATCAGAACACAAAGCATTCTCAAAACATATTTGTGAACGTAGCTGATGATACATTTTGTCTTTGTTCACATCTATTTCTGGCCTGTCTCCAGTCTCAGTCTCAGACAGTTTCCATAATCAAGGACACCATTTCTGCTATTCCCTTCTACTACCCTCTCAAGCTAAGCTACTGTGTCTTTCAAGCTACTGCAATGCCATTAGTCCACATGTTCAATGGATTTAGATAAGAGCAATTCAATGGTAATGGAATAATGCTTTGACTTTTTTTTTACTTAAAAAATATATGCCAAACAAAAAGCGTTGATATCAAGTTTAACAAAGCATACAACTCTATGCACAATGACTCCTTTGAGCAACATCCACAGAAACATTTACAAAATCTAATTTAGTGGAAGAACTGTGCAGATGCAAACTTTGGTAACAGAATTATGTAATTACTATTAAATATCTACTCCAAAATAAGATTAAAAGATGTCTGCAGACAGAATGGGGTGTCAGCTATGACATGGAACCTTGAGTTTGAAATAACTGATTTTGGTTATTGAACAACAGTTAGTGAAGTGGATTTACACCTGGTAACGGAATTACGGTAACGGAGTTACATCATGGGTCCCTGATCTGTACTACACAGAAATGCACAATTATGGATATGAATGTCATTCTCCTCATGTTTGACAAGTCTGGACATCACAGTGCAGCATAGCAGAGCACAGTAGAGTGCAGTGCAGTACAATAAAGAAGAGCAGAGCAGTGTAAAGTAGGGTAGAGTAGAGTTCAGTGCAGTACGGTATTGTACTGTGTTGTACTGTACTACAGTATTGGACTGTAGTCTACTGTCCTCTACTACTCACTGTGCAGTACTCTGCTGTACTGCACTGTACTCCCCTTAATTAATATTTGACACCCCTTAATTTTTAAGACGGAAAATGGTTGAAAATTGTAACTGCATATGTCTTAATTTCCCCAAAATTAACACCCCTAGCTTTCATTTGACACCCAATTTGATATGCTCCTTTGAACTTCACTTTGGTGCTCATGGGTCCTTTTCGATGGAAATGCCCATACAGAATTAAGTAAATCAGGTTAGCTATCACTCAAGCCCGCAGTGACTCTAACTCAAGGTTTAGGGGTCTAAGAGAGTCAACTATTTGCTTGTCCCCGACCCCCCCTCTATCTGGAAGCGTCCATATTTGGGAGAGAGACACAGGGTTCGCTCAGGGACCTGTCAGTCTGATTTTTCCATCCCTGCTTGAAATCCCGAATGGAAGTCAGTGGAAACTCTCCTACGTTGGAAGCCTGGAACAAAGGACTTTTACAGAGAAACGGGAGAGAAATTAGTGATGGGAAGAGAGGAGGGAGAGAGAAAAATAGGAAAAGATATGGCTCCATTGCGAAGATAGAGCTGATATGATGACATACCAAGACAGATGTTTTCAAAGGAGTGAGGATTTTTTAGAAGCCCTGTTCTGCCTTCGTGGGAATGACAAGGACCTCTTGAAATGAGTCTTTAAAGCAACTATTTCTATGCGGTGTTTATAAGGCTATTTTAAAGACTTGCTTGAAGAGTCTTTGGTCCTTTACTTTCCCGTGACTTTAGACGACCCCTAAACCCCAGAGCACCTGGGCAACTCTTAAATATCTGTTCCGAATTAAGATTCAAAGATGTCTGGAGAAAGAATGGGGTGTCAGCTATGGCATGACACATTGAGTTTGAAACAGTATTTGTTTTTTTGGGGGGGGGGGGTTCTTCTAAGCCAGGTAATCCCAAACTAGGGTACGCACAATGCCGCCGGTGGTACTCCAAATAAAAATGTGATTCACATAAAAAAATATATATATACGTATATATACATTTTTTTCCCCCCTGCTTTTTTTTTTTTTTCAAACAGTACATTTATATTTTCCAACGGGTCTATACATTTGGGTGAGGTTTTTTTGAGTAGCCTCGTTTCACGGGCAAAAATAAAATTAAACCCTTTAGTGTTCAGCGAAATAACAAAACAATGTCAAATACAGGTAGACTATTCAAATAATTAACATCCAATCACATAACATCCTTTCCATGATGGTGCCGGAGGGTAGGGCTGCCGTCAGCTCTCAACCAATTATGCTATTTTTTAGTTTTTTTCGCATTGTTCGTAACTTGTTCTGTAGATAATGTTGTTGACGAATAGAGCTTCTAGACATCAGAACTGGGATTATTCACCTCAAATTGGACGAGGAGTTCTTCAATGAGTCGGATGCGAGGGATATACTGCAGACACCCGACCAGGCCCGGATCCCCGTGATTTGCTGGAGAAGGAAACAGAGATTTCGAGGCAAAAGATCAGGGCGCCTTGCGAGGATCAGGCGATGAGTGGCTAATCTGCCCTTGCCTTCCGTCCTGCTAGCTAACATTCAATCGCTGGAAAATGAATGGGACGAACTGAAAGCACGTATATCCTACCAACGGGACATTAAAAACGGTAATATCTTTTATTTCAACGAGTCGTAGCTGAACGACGACGTTAAGAACATACAGCTGGCGGGTTGTACACTCCATCGGCAAGACAGAACAGCAGCCTCTGGTAAGACACGGGGCGGGGGCCTATGCATTTATGTAAACAACAGCTGGTGCATGATATCTAAGGAAGTCTCAAAGTTTTGTTTGCCTGAGTAGAGTATCTCATGATATGCTGTAGACCACACTATCTACCTAAAGAGTTTTCATCTGTATTTTTTCGTAGCTGTCTACATATCACCACAGAGCGAGGTTGGCACTAAATCCGCACTAAATGAGCTGTATTCTGCCATAAGCAAACAGGAAAACTCTCATCCAGAGGCGGCACTCCTATTAGCTGGGGACTTTAATGCAGGGAAACTTAAATCCATTTTGCCGAATTTCTATCAGCATGTTAAATGTGCAACCAGAGGGGAAAAAAATATAGACCACCTTTACTCCACACACAGAGATGCATACAAAGCTCTCCTTCGCCCTTCATTGTGCAAATCTGACAATAACTCTTTCCTCCTGATTCCTGCTTACAAGCAAAAATTCAAGCAGGAAGCACCAGTGACTCGGTTTATAAAAAGTGGTCAGATGAAGCAGATGCTAAACTACAGGACTGTTTTGCTTGCATAGACTGGAATATGTTCCGGGATTCCTCCGATGGCATTGAGGAGTACCACATCAGTCACTGGCTTTATCAATAAGTGCATTGAGGACGTCGTATTCAGTGACCATACGTACATACCCCTACCAGAAGCCATGGATTACAGGCAATATTCACACTGAGCTAAAGGGTAGAGTTGCTGCTTTCAAGGAGCGGGACTCTAACCCGGAAGCTTATAAGAAATCCCGCTATGCCCTCTGACAAACCATCAAACATACAAAGCATCAATAGAGGACTAAGATTGAATCGGACTACACAGGCTCTGACACTCGTCGGATGTGGCAGGGCTTCCAAACTATTACAGAATACAAAGGGAAGCACAGCCGAGAGCTGCCCAGTGACATAAGCCTACCAGACAAGCTAAATAACGTCTACGCTTGCTTCGAGGCATGTAACACTGAAACATGCATGAGAGCATCAGCAGTTCTGGATGACTGTGTCATCACGCTCTCTGCAGCTGATGTGAGTAAGACCTTTAAACAGGTCAACATTCACAAGGCAGCTGGGCCAGACGGATTATAAGGAAGTGTACTCAGAGCATGCGTTGACCAACTGGCAAGTGTCTTCACTGACATTTTTAACCTCTCCCTGTCTGAGTCTGTAATACCAACATGTTTCAAGCAGACCACCATAGTCCCTGTGCCTAAGAACACTAAGGTAACCTGCCTAAATAACTACCAACCCGTAGCACTCACGTCTGTAGCCATGAAATGCTTTGAAAGGCTGGTCATGGCTCACATCAACACCATTATCCCAGTAACCCTAGACGGACTCCAATTTGCAAACACCATAGTGCCACCATAGTCCCTGTTCACTCATGAATTCACGGCCAGGCACAACTCCAACACCATTATTAAGTTTGCAGATGACACAACAGTAGTAGGCCTGATCACTGACAACAATGAGACAGCTTATAGGTAGGAGGTCAGAGACCTGACCGTGTGGTGCAAGGACAACAACCTCTCCCTCAATGTGATCAAGACTAAGGAGAGGATTGTGGACTACAGGAAAAGGAGGACCGAGCACGCCCCCATTCTCATTGACGGGCTGTAGTGGAGCAGGTTGAGAGCTTCAAGTTCCTTGGCGTCCACATCATCAACGAACTAACGGACCAAGCACACCAAAACAGTTGTGAAGAGGGCACGACATAACCTATTCCCCCTCAGGAGACTGAAAATATTTGGAATGGGTCCTCAGATCCTCAAAAGGTTTTACAGCTGCACCGTCGAGAGCATCCTGATGGGTTGCATCACTGCCTGGTATGGCAACTGCTAAACAACTAATCAAATGGCTACCCAGACTTTTTGCAACCCCCCATACGCTGCTGCTACTCTCTGTTATTATCTATGCATAACCACTTTAATAACCCTACCTGCATGTACATAATTGCCTCAATTACCTCGACACCGGTGCCTTTCACATTGACACATTGACTCTGTACCGGTACCCCCTGTATATAGCCCCGCTATTGTTATTTACTGCTGCTCTTTAATTATTTGTTTTTCTTATCTCTTACTTATCTTTAGGTATTGTCTTAAAACTGCATTGTTGGTTAAGGGCTTGTAAGTAAGCATTCCACTGTAAGTTCTACACCTGTTGTATTCAGCATTATTACATTATTATTATTATTATTATTATTCAGCAATATTACTCTCTCGCGGGAAACCTTCATTCTTGCGCAGACAATTAGAAACGAAATATGACAATTTGAAAAATAAGCCACAGGAGTTTTTTGAGCGAGACTAAAGAAGACTTTAGAGTAGTAAGACATGTATAAAAGCAACAAACACAATTAATAAGAAGGGAGTAGAAGCATCTTATATGGTGAGCTACTGGGTGGCTATGACAGGCAAGCCCCGTACTATTGTGGAGGACTTAATTCTTCCATGCTGGTGAAAAGGCCAAAATACAAAACAGACAATTCCTTCATCAAACAACACAGTGACATGGCAGGAGATGTTTTGAAACAATTACTGCTTTGCATACAAGCCAGTGAATTATATGCGTTACAGCTGGATGAGTCAACAGACTTGGCGGGCCTGGCACAGCTCCTGGTATATGTCCGTTATGTTTATGGGGGGTCAATTAAGGAAGACATACTCTTCTGCAAACCACTTCTGCAAACCAGGATATTTTTTAAGTACTGGATAGCTTTGTGACATCAAATGGACTTTGGTGGTCAAGATGTGTTAGTATCTGTACTGATGGCGCAAAAGCCATGATTCATGACAGGGAGACATAGTGGAGTGGTAACGCGCGTGCAAGCAGTGGCTCCCAACGTCACTTGGGTACACTGCAGCATCCACAGAGAGGCTCTTGCTGCCAAAGGAATGCCTGACAGCTTGAAATACAGCTTGAAATTGGACACTACAGTGAAAATGGTTAACTTTGTTGAAGCAAGGCCCCTGAACTCTCGTGTATTTTCTGCACTATGCAATGATATGGGCAGCGACCATGTAACGCTTTTACAACATACAGAAGTGCGCTGGTTATCAAGGGGCAAACTATTGACACATTTTTTTGAATTGAGAGACCAGCTTAAAGTTTTCTTTACTGACCATAATTTTCAATTGTCTGACTGCTTGCATGATGACAAGTTTCTCACACGACTGGCCTATCTGGGTGATGTTTTTTCTCGCCTGAATGATATGAATCTAGGATTACAGGGACTCTCCTCAACTATATTCAATGTGAGGGACAGAATTGAGGCTATGATTATGAAGTTGGAGCTCTTCTCTGTCTGCATTAACAAGGACAACACATAGGTCTTTCCATCATTGTATGATATTTTGTGTGTAAATGAACTCAAGCTTATGGACAATGTCAAATGCGATATAGTGAAGCAGCTGAGTGAGTTGGGTAAGCAATTACGCAGGTACTTTCCCGAAACGAATGACACTGTCAACGGGTGTATTAGAGGCGAAGTCAGGTGCAGGAGAGTAGAGTGATGTAAACAGGCGCACTTTTATTTTAGTTCCAAAAACGAGAGCACTACATAAATCAAACACGCTCAAAACACGGAACATAACAAAAGTAAAGCGCGTAATAAAACACCACAATAACATGAAACAATTACACACAATACATGATGGGAAACATAGGGTTAAATACAAGTAGATTGATTGGGGAAATGAAAACCAGATGTGTGTGGAACAAGACAAATGGATATATGAAAAATGGAGCGGCGATGGCTAGAAAGCCGGTGACGTCGATCGCCGAACGCCGCCCAAACAAGGAGAGGAGCCGACTGGCGGAAGTCGTGACAGACACAAACAACTGGATTCATTATCCCTTTCATGCCTTGCCTCCAGTCCACTTACCGACATCTGAACAAGAAAGCCTCATCGAAATTGCAACAAGTGGTTCTGTTAACCTGTTGAGGATGGGGGCGCTGTTGTCACTATTTATGCTAATCGTGTAATTTTTGAAACGGCTTCCCACAAAATTCTTGATCGTACAATATGCATATTATTATTATTATTGGATAGAAAACAGTCTATAGTTTCTATAGGAGTTGAAATTTTGTCTCTAAGTGGAACAGAACCCATTCTACAGCAATTTCCCTGACATGGAGTCAGATTTCAGAAATGTTGGCCCCTGATCTGGAGTCAGTTAAAAGGCTGCAGTTATTGCTATGAGTATACGGACACTGCTTACGTCTTCCCCTGGATGCCTTTACGTGATGACGATTTGAATGGGGTCGATTGCGCGTTCACAGGCACTACAAATTGCGACATCCGGTTTGGAGCGAGCGGTCGCATTTGCATTCGCTCTGCAGGTAGTATAACTTTTCATTTCATTTTCATTACATTTCATTACATTTCATTATAGTACAACGGTTTTATTTGTCTAACCTTAGCAATTTCTTCTTAGCTAGCTACTTAGCCGTCTGTGTATAAAAGATAATTGCGTAATTATCGTATTCCGTCGTCTATCGTAGTCCACACTGCTATCTGCCCAGCAGCTAGCAAACGTCCACCGTCTACCGAATAGTAGTATAAACTTTTCATTACATTTCATTATAGTACAACGGTCTGATTTTCATTTTCACTACAGTACAACGGTTTGATTTGTTTGATCTTAGCTAGCTACATAGCCGTCTTTGCATCAAACATAATTGTGTAGTTATTGAGGTTCGCCAGCCAGCTATTTTCGCCCTAACGTAACGCAACGTAGCCAACACTGCTAGCTAGCCAGCTTGCCACCGAATAGCAGCATTGTAGAAACGAGTGCATTACAACGGAACGACTTGATCAGTGTAGTGTTGGCTGACTACACAGTTGTCTTTGCTATCTTTGATTTGTATTTGTTCGATCTTAGCTAGCTACTTAGCTGGCTACATAGCCGTCTTTGTATCGGTGATAATTGTGTAGTTATCAAGGTTCGCTGAGGTTCGCTAGCCAGGTATTCTCGCCCTAACGTAACGTAACGTAGTCAACCCTGCTAGCTAGCCAGCTAGCCACCGATTAGCAGCACTGTAGAAACGATTACATTACAACGGAACGACTTGACTTGTGTAGTGTTAGCTAGCTACATAGTTTTCTTTGCTATCTTTTTATCTAAGATAATTGTGTAGCTTTGAGTAATTATCGGTTAGCTAGCCAGCTATTTTTCGCCTGCCGCGCTGCCGTCCTCCTACCTAGCCAACACTGCTAGCTAGCCAACTTCTACCGAATAGCAGCACTGTAGAAACTTACATTACAACGGAACGACTTGATTAGCGTAGTGTTAGCTAGTTGTCTTTGCTGTCCTTGTATCCATGATAATTGTGTAGTTTAGAGAAATTTAGTGAAATTGTCGAGGTTACCTAGCCAGCTTCACTTTCAACAACGTAGCCACTGCTAGCCAGGCTACTTCACCAGCCAGCAGTACTATATCATTTTAGTCAATAAGATCTTGTATTTTATTTTTATTTTTTTATTTTTTTGCAACGTAAGCTTAACTTTCTGAACATTCGAGACGTGTAGCCCACTTGTCATTCTAATCTCCTTTGCATTAGCGTAGCCTCTTCTGTAGCCTGTCAACCATGTGTCTGTCTATCCCTGTTCTCTCCTCTCTGCACAGACCATACAAACGCTTCACACCGCGTGGCCGTGCCCACCCTAACCTGGTGGTCCCAGCCCGCACGACCCACGTGGAGTTCCAGGTCTCCGGTAGCCTCTGGAACTGCCGATCTGCGGCCAACAAGGCAGAGCTCATCTCAGCCTATGCGTCCCTCCAGTCCCTCGACTTCCTGGCACTGACGGAAACATGGCTCACCACAGATAACACTGCTACTCCTACTGCTCTCTCTTCGTCTGCCCACGTGTTCTCGCACACCCCGAGACCTTCTGGTCAGCGGGGTGGTGGCACCGGGATCCTCATCTCTCCCAAGTGGTCATTCTCTCTTTCTCCCCTTACCCATCTGTCTATCGCCTCCTTTGAATTCCATGCTGTCACAGTTACCAGCCCTTTCAAGCTTAACATCCTTATCATTTATCGCCCTCCAGGTTCCCTTGGAGAGTTCATCAATGAGCTTGATGCCTTGATAAGCTCCTTTCCTGAGGACGGCTCACCTCTCACAGTTCTGGGTGACTTTAACCTCCCCATGTCTACCTTTGACTCATTCCTCTCTGCCTCCTTCTTTCCACTCCTCTCCTCTTTTGACCTCACCCTCTCACCTTCCCCCCCTACTCACAAGGCAGGCAATACGCTTGACCTCATCTTTACTAGATGCTGTTCTTCCACTAACCTCATTGCAACTCCCCTCCAAGTCTCCGACCACTACCTTGTATCCTTTTCCCTCTCGCTCTCATCCAACACTTCCCACACTGCCCCTACTCGGATGGTATCGCGCCGTCCCAACCTCCGCTCTCTCTCCCCCGCTACTCTCTCCTCTTCCATCCTATCATCTCTTCCCTCTGCCCAAACCTTCTCCAACCTATCTCCTGATTCTGCCTCCTCAACCCTCCTCTCCTCCCTTTCTGCATCCTTTGACTCTCTATGTCCCCTATCCTCCAGGCCGGCTCGGTCCTCCCCTCCCGCTCCGTGGCTCGACGACTCATTGCGAGCTCACAGAACAGGGCTCCGGGCAGCCGAGCGGAAATGGAGGAAAACTCGCCTCCCTGCGGACCTGGCATCCTTTCACTCCCTCCTCTCTACATTTTCCTCTTCTGTCTCTGCTGCTAAAGCCACTTTCTACCACTCTAAATTCCAAGCATCTGCCTCTAACCCTAGGAAGCTCTTTGCCACCTTCTCCTCCCTCCTGAATCCTCCTCCCCCTCCCCCCCCCCTCCTCCCTCTCTGCAGACGACTTCGTCAACCATTTTGAAAAGAAGGTCGACGACATCCGATCCTCGTTTGCTAAGTCAAACGACACCGCTGGTTCTGCTCACACTGCCCAACCCTGTGCTTTGACCTCTTTCTCCCCTCTCTCTCCAGATGAAATCTCGCGTCTTGTGACGGCCGGCCGCCCAACAACCTGCCCGCTTGACCCTATCCCCTCCTCTCTTCTCCAGACCATTTCCGGAGACCTTCTACCTTACCTCACCTCGCTCATCAACTCATCCTTGACCGCTGGCTACGTCCCTTCCGTCTTCAAGAGAGCGAGAGTTGCACCCCTTCTGAAAAAACCTACACTCGATCCCTCCGATGTCAACAACTACAGACCAGTATCCCTTCTTTCTTTTCTCTCCAAAACTCTTGAACGTGCCGTCCTTGGCCAGCTCTCCTGCTATCTCTCTCAGAATGACCTTCTTGATCCAAATCAGTCAGGTTTCAAGACTAGTCACTCAACTGAGACTGCTCTTCTCTGTATCACGGAGGCGCTCCGCACTGCTAAAGCTAACTCTCTCTCCTCTGCTCTCATCCTTCTAGACCTATCGGCTGCCTTCGATACTGTGAACCATCAGATCCTCCTCTCCACCCTCTCCGAGTTGGGCATCTCCGGCGCGGCCCACGCTTGGATTGCGTCCTACCTGACAGGTCGCTCCTACCAGGTGGCGTGGCGAGAATCTGTCTCCTCACCACGCGCTCTCACCACTGGTGTCCCCCAGGGCTCTGTTCTAGGCCCTCTCCTATTCTCGCTATACACCAAGTCACTTGGCTCTGTCATAACCTCACATGGTCTCTCCTATCATTGCTATGCAGACGACACACAATTAATCTTCTCCTTTCCCCCTTCTGATGACCTGGTGGCGAATCGCATCTCTGCATGTCTTGCAGACATATCAGTGTGGATGACGGATCACCACCTCAAGCTGAACCTCGGCAAGACGGAGCTGCTCTTCCTCCCGGGGAAGGACTGTCCGTTCCATGATCTCGCCATCACGGTTGACAACTCCATTGTGTCCTCCTCCCAGAGCGCTAAGAACCTTGGCGTGATCCTGGACAACACCCTGTCGTTCTCCACCAACATCAAGGCGGTGGCCCGTTCCTGTAGGTTCATGCTCTACAACATCCGCAGAGTACGACCCTGCCTCACACAGGAAGCGGCGCAGGTCCTAATCCAGGCACTTGTCATCTCCCGTCTGGATTACTGCAACTCGCTGTTGGCTGGGCTCCCTGCCTGTGCCATTAAACCCCTACAACTCATCCAGAACGCCGCAGCCCGTCTGGTGTTCAACCTTCCCAAGTTCTCTCACGTCACCCCGCTCCTCCGCTCTCTCCACTGGCTTCCAGTTGAAGCTCGCATCCGCTACAAGACCATGGTGCTTGCCTACGGAGCTGTGAGGGGAACGGCACCTCAGTACCTTCAGGCTCTGATCAGGCCCTACACCCAAACAAGGGCACTGCGTTCATCCACCTCTGGCCTGCTCGCCTCCCTACCACTGAGGAAGTACAGTTCCCGCTCAGCCCAGTCAAAACTGTTCGCTGCTCTGGCACCCCAATGGTGGAACAAACTCCCTCACGACGCCAGGACAGCGGAGTCAATCACCACCTTCCGGAGACACCTGAAACCCCACCTCTTCAAGGAATACCTAGGATAAAGCAATCCTTCTGCCCCCCCCCCCCCCCCCCCCTTAAAAGATCTAGATGCACTATTGTAAAGTGGCTGTTCCACTGGATGTCATAAGGTGAATGCACCAATTTGTAAGTCGCTCTGGATAAGAGCGTCTGCTAAATGACTTAAATGTAATGTAAATGTAAATTAAAAAACCCTGTAGCTAGGAACTCTTTTCTTGCTGCGTAATGCGCCTGGAGGACATCGACCCGCACTTGTTCCAAGCATTAGTGGAGGGAGTAATATTACTCTGGTCATGTTTCTACTCGTTATGGGAGTTAAAAACATCATAAGGTAGTTAATTTAAAGCGTTTTATAGCAATTTATATCCGTTTAGTGCGATTTTGGGACATTTATTTCTGAAACGCTGTGAATTGCTGGGCACGCTTCCAGTTCATCCCGAACGCAGTTGGCATTTCCACATGGCAAGAGGACAGCTTTCCACCAAAAGACGATTAGACCCAAGAAAGGATCCTTTGCCCAAGATACTGATGGAAGAACAGCTCAAAGTAGGACATTTTTATTATGATAAATCGTGTTTCTGTCGAAAAATGTTTGTGGCTTAGGACGCCATGTTTTTTGACGTAGCTTCGCTTGGCGCAAACTGTATTGAAAAGTAAGGATAATTTAAAAAATGTAATTCCGCGATTGTATTAAGAATTAAATTGTCTATCAATCCCTGTCCACCCTATATTTTTTAGTCACGTTTATGAGTATTTATGTATAAGAGTAGATCACTGTCTAATATGGCGCACTGACATTTTCTCACCAGCTGGGCTACATTTCACATTGTCTAACCATGATTTTGGTGGCTAAATATAAACATTTTCGATCAAACTCTATATGGATTGTGTAATATGATGTTACAGGAGTGTCATCTGAAGAATTCTGAGAAGGTTAGTGAAAAAATTAATGTATTTTGGCGATGTTGACGTTATCGCTCACTTTGGCTAGAATCAATGCTGAGCTGCTATGTGCTATGTGCTATGCTAATATAACGATTTATTGTGTTTTCGCTGTAAGACACTTAGAAAATCTGAAATATTGTCTGTATTCACAGGATCTGTGTCTTTCGATTAGTGTATGCTGTGTATTTTTACGAAATGTTTGATGATTAGTAAGTAGGTAAACACGTTGCTCTAAGTAGTTATTCTAGTCCATTTGTGACGGTGGGTGCAATTGTAACCTATGCCATCTACCTGAAATATGCACTTTTTTCTAACAAAACCTATCCCATACCATAAATATGTTATCAGACTGTCATCTGATGAGTTTTTTTCTTGGTTAGGGGCTATAAATATCTTAGTTTAGCCGAATTGGTGATAGCTACAGGTGTTGGTGGACAAATAAAAGATGGTGGATTATGCTAATGTGTTTTTAGGTAATAGATGTACATCTTTACATATTGTGTCTTCCCTGTAAAACATTTTAAAAATCGGACATGTTGGCTGGATTCACAAGATCTGTGTCTTTCATTAGCTGTATTGGACTTTAATGTGTGAAAGTTAAATATTTAAAAAAAAATATTTTTTTTGAATTTCGCGGCACTGGTTTTTCAGTGGGGGTGGGGGGGGAGTGCCGCTAGCGGCACCCTCATCCTAGACAGGTTAATCAGAGGCCACTACCAGATTTCTGATTGGGCTGCTCTCAGAGTATCCTGCCTTGGCAAATCGTGCTGTTAAGACACTAATGCCCTTTGCAACCACGTACCTATGTGAGAGTGGATTCTCGGCCCTCACTTGCATGAAAACTAAATACAGGCACAGACTGTGTGTGGAAAATGATTTAAGACTGAGACTCTCTCCAATACAACCCAACATTGCAGAGTTATGTGCATACTTGCAAGCACACCCTTCTCATTAATCTGTGGTGAGTTATTCACAATTTTCGATGCACAAATACAGTTTTACAAGTAAGATGGTTAAATAAAGAGCAAAATTATTGATTATTATTATATTATCATTTGTGCCCTGGTCCTATAAGAAGTCTTTGTCACTTCCCACGAGCCGGGTTGTCATATCGTCGTATTGATGAGACCAAGGCGCGGTGTGATATGAATACATACCTCTTTTAATGACGAATAAACACTGAACAAACTAACAAAGTAACAAAATGAACATGAAGCTATATAAACCGAGTGCTGACATGCAACTACAGATAGACAATAACCCACAAAACCAAAATGGAAATGGCAACCTAAATAGGATCCCCAATCAGAGACAACGATAAAAAGCTGCATCTGATTGGGAACCAATTCAGGCCACCATAAACCTACAATACCTAGACTTACAAAACCCCCATAGATATATAAAAAAAACCTAGACAAGACAAAACACACATACCCACCCTCGTCACACCCTGACCTGACGAAAATAATACAGAAAACGTAGATAACTAAGGTCAGGGCGTGACAGTACCCCCCCCCCCCCCCCCCATAGATACGGACTCCCGACCGCAAACCTGAACTTATAGGGGAGGGTCCGGGTGGGCATCTACCCTTGGTGGCGGCTCAGGACGCCGCCCCGGTTCAGGACGCCGCCCTCCATCTTTACACTGGTCCCTCCGCTTTTGTAGAGCTGAACCGTGGCTCATCGCTGGATGCTCTGGACTGTGGCTCATCGCTGGAGACCCCGGACTGGGGACCGTCGCTGGAGGCTCCGGACTGGGGACCGTCGCTGGAGGCACCGGAAAGGAGATCGTCTCTGGAGGCTCCAGACTGGAGATCGTCTCTGGAGGCTCCGGACTGTGGCCCGCCGTTGGAGGTTCCGGACTGTGGCTCGTCGTTGGAGGTTCCGGACTGTGGCCCGTCGTTGGAGGTTCCGGACTGTGAAACGTCGTTGGAGGTTCCGGACTGTGAAACGTCGTTGGAGATTCCGGACTGTGAAACGTCTCCGGAAGCTCTGGACTGGGAAACATCGCCGGAAGCTCTGGACTGGGTACTGTCGCCGGAAGCTCTGGACTGGGTACTGTCGACGGAAGCTCTGGAGTGTAGAAGCGCACTGGAAGACTGATGCGTAGTGCCGGAACTGGTGGTACTGGGCTGAGGACATGCACCTCAAGGCGAGTGCGAGGAGCAGGAACAGGCCGTACTAGACTGTGGAAGCGCACTGGAGGCCTGATGCGTGGTGCCGGAACTGGTGGTACCGGGCTGAGGGCACGCGCCTCAAGGCGAGTGCGAGGAGCAGGAACAGGACGTACTGGACTCTGGAGGCGCACTAGAGGCCTGGTGCGTGGTGCCGGAACTGGTGGTACCGGGCTGAGGGCACGCGCCTCAAGGCGAGTGCGAGGAGCAGGAACAGGACGTACTGGACTCTGGAGGCGCACTAGAGGCCTGGTGCGTGGTGCCGCAACTGGTGGTACCGGGCTGGGTACACGCACTTGAGGAAGAGTGCGAGGAGCAGGAACAGGACACACCTGACTGGGAAAGCGCACTTGAGAGAGAGTGCGAGGAATTGGCACAGGACGCACTGGGTTGTGAAGGTATACTGAAGACCTGGTGTGTATAGCCGGCATCAATTGTTCCGGAACTTTAACACATTACGACTAGGAATAAGACTTTCCCGAATTGAACTTATCCCAGTGGCTGCTCCAAGATGCCGCCGGCGGAGAAGAGGTATGTGGAGTAGACTTTTAGTCCGACTCAGGAGACGTGCACACCATCCACCGCTTCCGAGTTTACTACTCGCTAATGTTTAGTCTCTGGACAATAAAGTAGGGACTGGAACATACTCTTTCACTGAATCATGGCTCTCTCCAGATATACTGTCCCCATCCATACAGCCAGCTGGGTTCTCAGTACATCGCGCAGGCAGGAATAAAGAACTCTCTTGGAAGAAGAAAGACGGTGGTGTATGTTTTATGATTAACTACTTATTGTGTGATTGTGATAACGTTCAGAAATTAAAGTCCTTTTGTTCACCCGACCTAGAATCCCTCACAATCAAATGCCGACTCCCAAGAGAAATATCTTCGGTTATTGTCACAGCCGTGTATATTCCTCCTCAAGCCGATACAATGACTGCCATCAAGGAGCTACTTCTAAATGTTGTGCAAACTGGAAACCACATATCCTGTATAGTTCTATCAACACACTGATTGGAGTACTCCCTCTGCTAAAACACTCGATCACTGCTACTCCCCCTTCTAGAATGTCTACAAGGCCCTCGCCTGCCCTCCCTTCATCATATCAAATTACGACTCCATTTTGATCCTCCCTTAATGAAGGAAGAAACTCAAACAGGTCAGCGCATTTAACCATGACAAGGTGACTGGGAATACGGTTGAATACAAACAGTGTAGTTATTCCCCCCGTAAGGCAATCAACAGGCAAAACATCAGCACAGAGACAAAGTGGAGTCACAATTCAACGGCTCAGACACGAGACATATGTGTCAGGGTCTACAGACAATCACAGATTACAAAGGGAAAACCAGCCACGTCGCGGACACCGACGTCTTGCTTCCGGACAAACTAAACACCTTCTTCGCCGACTTTGAGGATAACACAGTGCCACCGACTCGGCCCGAGACTGTGGGCTCTCGTTCTCCTTGGCCGACGTGAATAAGATATTTTAGCGTGTTAACCTTCGCAAGGCTGCCAGACCAGACGGTATCCCTAGCCGTGTCCTCAGAGTATATTTAGACCAGCTTGTTGGAGTGGATACGGACATATTCAATCTCTCCCTATCCCAGTCTGCTGTCCCCACTTGCTTCAAGATGTCCACCATTTTTCCTGTACCCAAGAAAACAAAGGTAACAGAACTCAATGACTGTCGCCCCGTAGCACTAACTTCTGTCATCATGAAGTGCTTTGAGAGGCTAGTTAAGGATCATATCACCTCTACCTTACCTGACACCCTAGACCCACCCAATTTACATACCGCCCCAATAGATCCACAGACGATGCAATTGCCATCGCACTGCACACTGCCCTAACTATCTGGACAAGAGGAATACCTATGTAAGAACGCTGTTTATTGACTATAGCTCACCCTTCAACACCATAGTACCCTCCAAGCTCATCATTAAGGTTGGGGCCCTGGGTCTGAATCCTGCCCTATGCAACTGGGTCCTGGACTTCCTGACGGGCCGTCCCCAGGTGGTAAGGGTAGGAAACAACACCTCCACTTTGCTGATCCTCAACACAGGGGCCCCACAAGGGTGCATGCTCAGCCCCCTACTGTACTCCCTGTTCACCCATGACTGTGTGGCAACGCAGGCCTCCAACTTAATCATCAAGTTTGCAGATGACACAACAGTTCTAAGCCTGATTACCAACAAGGACGAGACAGCTTACAAGGATGAGGTGAGGGCCCTGGCAGAGTGGTGCCAGGAAAATAACCTCTCCCTCTCCCTCAACATCAACAAAACAAAGGAGCTGATCATGGACTTCATGGGACAGCAGAGAGAGCACGCCCATATACAAATCGACTGGACCGCAGTGGAGAAGGTGAAAAGCTTCAAGTTCCTCGTCATACACATCAGTGACAATCTGAAATGGTCCATCCACAGAGACAGTGTGGCGAAGAAGGCGCAACAGCGCCTCTTCAACCTCAGGAGGCTGAAGAAATTTGTCTTGGCCCCTAAACCTTCACAAACTTTTACAGATGCACAATTGAGAGCTGTTACAGCCTGGTATGGCAACTGCACCGCCTGCAACCGCAGGGCTCTCCAGAGGGTGGTGCGGTCTGCCCAACGCATAACCAGGGGCACACTGCCTGCACTCCAGGACACCTACACCACCCGATGTCACAGGAAGGCCAAAAAGATCATCAAGGACATCAACCACCCGAGCACCGGCCTGTTCACCCCGCTACCATTAAGAAGGCGAGGTCAGTAAAGGTGCATCAAAGCTGGGACCGAGAGACTGAAAAACAACTTCAATCTGAAGGCCATCAGTTTGTTAAATAGCCTTGAACTAGCTGGCTACCACCCGGTTACTCAACCCTGCACCTTGGAGGCTGCTGCCCTATATACATATATATGGAATCACTGGTCACTTTAATAATGGAACACTAGTCGCTTTAATAATGTTTACATACTGTACTGCTTTAGTAATTTAATATGTACATTAATATATACATGTTTTTCATGTTCCAATACATTGGCATTGGGTCTATGAACTGACAAATAAAACAACAATTGACACAATCTGTTTCAATTTAAGCTATTTTATAAAATACTGGCATCAAAAACAATGCTCAATATATGGGGCATTGAACAGTCAGCCTTGTGCAGACTCTACCATGAGGAAACAAAATCAATAGAATATATTTTCTGGTACTACCCATCTGTGGCTCGCTTTTGGAGTAAGGTCCAGGAATGGTTCTTATGTCATAATATCAGGGTTCAGATGGAAATACAAAATGTATTGTCACATCCAGCACTTGAAGAAAGTGCCTTCAGAAAGTATTCACACCCCTTGACTTTTTACACGTTACGTTATGACAAACATTGGCAGTAGAATGCCCTTACTGAAAAGCTCAGTGACTTTCAATGTGACACCGTCATAGCATGCACCTTTCCCACAAGTCAGTTCATCAAATTGCTGCCCTCTTAGAGCTGCCCCGATCAACTGTAAGTGCTGTTATTGTGAAGTGGAAACCTCTAGGAGCAACAACGGCTCAGCAGCGAAGTGGTCTGCCACACAATCTCACATGCTGAAGCGCGTAAAAATGGTCTGTCCTCGGTTGCAACACTCACTACAGAGTTCCAATCTGCCTCTGGAAGCAACATCATTATAAGAACTGTTCTTCAGGAACTTCATGAAATGGGTTTCCATGAGCAGCCACACACAAGCTTAAGATCACCATGCACAATGTCGAGTGTCAGCTGGAGTGGTGTAAAGCTCACTACCATTGGATTGTGGAGCAGCAGAAACCCATTCTCTGGAGTGATGAATCACACTACACCATTTTTTAAAAACTAGGCTAGTCAGTTAAGAACAAATTCCTATTTTCAACGATGGCCTAGGAACAGTGAGTTAACTGTCTTGTTCAGGGGTAAAACAACCGATTTCTTGTCAGCTTGGGGATTTGATCTTGCAACCTTTCTTTTACAAGTCCAACACTCTAACCACTAGGCTACCTGCCACCCCTGGCAGGCTGATGTAAGAATCTGGGTTTGGCAAATGCCAGGAGAACGTTACCTGCCCCAATGCATAGCCCCAACAGGAAAGTTTGGTCTGGGGCTGTTTTTCATGGTTCGGGCTAGGCCGTTAGTTCCAGTGAAGGGAAATCTTAATGGTACAGCATAGAATGACAGTCTAGACGGAAAGGGGAAGGCCCTTTCCTGTTTCAGCATGACAATGCCCCTGTGCACAAAGCGAGGTCCGTACAGAAATGGATTGTCGAGATCGGTGTGGAAGAACTTGACTGGCCTGCACAAAACCCTGACCCCATCGAACACCTTTGGGATGAATGGGAATGAATAGGCGAGACAGGCCTAATCGGCCAACATCGATGCCCGACCTCACTAATGCTCTTGTGGCTGAATGGAAGCAAATCCCCAGAGCAATGTAGCAACATCTAGTGGAAAGCCTTCCTATAAGAGTGGAGGCTGTTGTAGCATTAAAGGGAGGGACCTACTCCATATTAATGCCAATGATTTTGGAATGAGATATTCAACGAGCAGGTGTCTATATACTTTTGATCATGTAGTGTATATTGCCCAACCAGAAATACATGAGACACTCACTTCAAAATATCTTCTATTAATTATTTTAGCATGTTTGATCTACAACAGCTCAGTTCAGCTCCCATACCCATTACCAACCGCTGCGGAGTGAATGTCAGCACAATCTGTCCATGCTACAGTATGTGCAGTCAACTAGTATAATTCATGTTTGTGATTTGTCATTATTATTAAAGAGTACTGTCTAGGGCTGGTTCTGGCTTCTGAGACCAATTAGACACTTCGAAAGTAAACATTGATAATTTGTCCTGGCCAAGATCTTTTTTTATGCATTTTTTTTGCCAAAGGAAATATCAAGAGAAAACAACATAAAAACACTTGCCATCACTTTGTTATTTGAAAATAAAATGAGTTAGATTATTAGGCATTGGGCATCCTTATAGTATATTAAAGAGACAATTTATTCAACTCTCCATATAATTATCCAATTAAATAAATGCTTTACAGATGAAAGCCTATACTGTAACCACTGGAATAGCCTACAGTTCTTTGGCACGGCACGCAACCACATGTGGGTGGCCACTCGTCTTGACCCACCGGGGACAGAGGGCAAAAAAATAGTAATGACCTCTGAACCTTTCAGGTGCCTACTGGACCCTATTCCTTCTACACTACTTAAAAAGCTACTACCTGTGCATGGCCTTCCTATGTTGAACATAATAAACGGCTCCCTATCGTCCAGATGTGTACCAAACTTACTAAAAGTGGCAGAAATAAAGCCTCTCCTGAAAAAGCCTAACTTTAACCCGGAAAATGAGAAAAACGAATCGGCCTATATCGAATCTCCCATTCCTCAACATTTTTTTATGAAAAATCTCACTGCCTTCCTGAAGACAAATAATGTATATGAAACGATCCAGTCTGGTTTTAGACCCCATCATAGTAATGAGACTGCACTCGTGAAGGTGGTAAATTGACCTTTTAATGGCATCAGACCAAGGCTCTGCATCTGTCCTCGAGCTCCTAGACCTTTGTGCCGCTTTTGACACTGTCGATCACGACATTCTTTTGGAGGGAGTGGAAACCCTAATTGGTCTACATGGACAAGTTATTGCCTGGTCTCTCTGGATGGTTTGCCCTGTGACAAATCAATGGTAAGCTTCGGTGTCCTTTAAGGTTCCGTTTTAGGACCACTATTGTTTTCACTATATATTCTACCTCTTGGTGATGTCATTTGGAAACAATCAACTTTCACTGCTATGCGGACGACACACAGCTGTACATTTCGATGAAACATGGTGATGCTCCAAAATGACCTACTCTGGGAGCCTGTGTTTCAGAGATAAAGAAGTGGATGGCGGCAAATGTTTTACTTTTAAAATCAGACAAAACAGAGATGCTAGTCCTAGGTCCCAATAAAGAAAGATATCTACTATCTGAACTGACAATTAATCTTGGTAGTTAAACAGTCATCTCAAATAAAACTGTGAAGGACCTCTGCGTTACTCTGGCCCCTGATCTCTCTTTTGATGAACATATCAAGAATATTTCAAGGGCACCTTTTTCCCATCTTCTTAACATTGCAAAAATCTAAAACCTTTCGTTGAAAGATTATGCAGAAAAGCTAGTCCATGCTTTTGTCACTTCTAGATTAGACTACCGCAATGCTCTACTCTACGGCTACCCGCATAAAGCACTGAATACACTTCAATTAGTGCTAAACACGGCTGCTAGAATCTTGACTAAAACCAAACCTTTTGATCATTTTACTCCAGTGGTAGCCTCTCTACACTGGCTTCCTGTTAAGGCCGGGGCTGATTTCAAGGTTTTACTGCTAACCTACAAAGCATGAGATGGACTTGCTCCTACCTATCTCTCCGATTTGGTCCTGCTGCACGTACGCATGCAAAGGTCACAAGACGCAGGCCTCCTTATAGTCCCTAGAGTTTCTAAGCAAGCATCTCGAGGCAGGGCTTTCTCCTATAGAGCAACATTTTTATGCAATGGTCTGCCTATCCATGTGAGAGACGCAGATTCGGTCTCGACCTTTAAGTCTTTACTGATAATGAATCTCTTCAGTAGGTCTTATGATTGAGTCTGGCCCAGGGGTGCGAAGGTGAACGGCAAGGCACTGGAGTGATGAACCACCCTTGCTGTCTCTGCCTGACCGGCTCCCCTCTCTCCACTGGGATTCTCTGCCTCCGAGCCTACTACAGGGGCAGAGTCATTGGCTTACTAGTGCTCTTCCATGCCGTCACTAGGAGCAGTGCGTCACGTTGTGCCAGGCTTTTTTCGCTATACTCGATGTGATCTTCCTGTCCGGTTTTGCTGCAATCGTCTATGTGCCGGGGGGCTAGGGTCTGTCTGTCCTATCTGGTGTCCTGTGTGAACTTAAGTATGGTTAGTGTAATTCTCCCATCTCTCTCTATCTCTCATCCGCCTCCCGGAGGACCTAAGCCCTAGGATCATGCTTCACGACTTCATGGCTTGATGACTCCTGGCTGACCTTGTCCCCAGTCCACCTTGTTGTGCTGCTGATCCAGTTTTCTGCTGTTTTTCCTGTGGCCATGGAGCCCTGACCTGTTCACCAGACGTTCACCAGACGTGGTACCTTGTCCAGGACCGGCTGTTTTCAACCCTCCCTCCTTCTCCTTCTCCCGCTCCCTCCCTCACTCTCTCGCTCCCTCTCTAGCGCACATGCTATCTCAAACCTCTGAAAGCTTGGCTATGAAAAGCCAACTGACATTTATTCCTGAGGTGCTGACCTGTTGCACCCGATAACAGAAACTGTGATTACTATTTGACCCTGCTGGTCATCTATGAACATTTGAACATCTTGTTGAACGATCTGTTCATGTACTCTTATAATCTCCACCCGGCACAGCCAGAAGAGGACTGGCCACCCCTCAGAGCCTGGTTCCTCTCTAAGTTTCTTCCTAGGTTCCTGCCTTTCTAGGGAGTTTTTCCTAGCCACCGTGCTTCTACATATGCATTATTTGCTGTTTAGGGTTTTTGGCTGGGTTTCTGTATAAGCACTTTGTGACATCTACTGATGTAAAAAGGCCTTTAGAAAATACATTTCATTTGATTTGAGACAACAGTTTACTAAGAGCGGGGTGGTATAATGGTTTGTAACATCAATGCAACAGCCGTGCGCTCTGGGCACCAGTAGAACCAAAGCGAGTGCGCCCATTTATTCACAAAAATCTTTTGTTTATCAGCTACATGTTCAGTTGGCCTAACTACATTTCTTATACATTCCACCTTGGGATTCACTTAATGAATACATTTCTATATAATTGTCCAACAAAGAGCTGAAAATAATAATTGAAAGGTGCATAATTATGGGCTTCACACACATAACCTGCTTATTTGTCTATCACTTTTATAAACTCTGCAATTGCCCATGTTTCCTCAACATTAATTCAACCAATTCATTGACATTTTTCATTGTACTTTTTATGGAAAATAAAAATAAAAGATAATTGACACCTGCTGATATCATGTTGCTCACATTGGTGACACATTTTTCAATTCATATATCAATTTCTCCGTTATCATGCCTTAATCAGGCGAAAGTAAATCAAATAAGAAAAAATAAGGAAGCGAGAGAGATCAACAGAAATAAAAGTACTGTGTGCTTACAATGTCAGCGTCTTATGCCTGAAGTTCACCAGATGCATATGCAATTTATTTTGCCGGATGTCTAGCCCGCATTTTCCGTACTTGACGCACTTGCTTCGCTTTTCAACTAGCTAAAAGCAAGCTTGTTGGATTGTGTGTGTGTACGTAGGTTTGTACCACCCCACAATAAAGCGAGTTGAAATGAGTTGAAAATATGAGTTGAAAATATTGAATACATGCGCTACACAGAACGTACCGCAGCCTAGCGGTTTGCGGACTCCTCCACAACAATGAATGGCTTCCGCTCAAACTCAGAGTTTGACGCACCTGTTTGACATGAGGCGTTAGGCCGTATAACATTTGATCTCTCCCAGTCTTTTTACACATATGGGCCATTTAAATTCTTCCCAGCTACTAGGTCTTTACATCCTATGGGGCTACAGAGCTTTCAAAAAGAATTGTCCAGATGATAGCAATTGATTACTTAAACAAATAGATTAAGCCTACCAGTTAATGGGTTGTCATTACGGCTGCATAGCCAATAGTCATTAAAGTGTTATTCATTTAGACATATCGCCTGAGTGGTGCTGTGATTGTCTTTTCAATAGGCGTGTGACTAAAGGCATTAACAACACATACCTTTCTCTTTTGTGTCTCTGATGTGGTGGGGTGTAATAGTCCATCGTTCACCTCATTTCAGTAACTTAGACAGTTCAATAGTCCTGTACCCCATCTGTCGTACATCGTCTATTGACAGGCTGTTTTAGTTCGACACAGTTCCGTCTAGATCCAATGGCCCTCATACATCAAAGGTCAGATTCCTGACTTTTTGGGCTTGGATGGCCAGTCGTAGAACTTTATCTTGGTCCCTATAGTTAAGGAACTTTGCAATGATGCCCCTTGGTTTACTGATTGTGTCCCAACTCGGGGACTGTTCGATGTGCTTGTTCGATTGTGGGAGCCTGTGTGAAGTTTTCCTGGCCCAGTAGTTGTGGTATTACCTTTTCCAGGAATTCTTCCATTCTGGTTGTTCCACGGCATTTGGGGAAATGTACAAAATGAAGATTTGAATGGCAATTGAAGTTCTCCATCCCGATTAATCTTTCATTCAGCCCCAAAATGATGTATTTTTGTTCAGCTAAGGTTTTCTGGAGATTTATTGGAGATTTATTTAAAATTATGCAATTTTCTCCAGGGTTAACCCATTTTCGGCCTCCTCCACGCATTTGCCCAGTTTAGTTATATCAGTTGGGATATTTTTTGTCATATCATCGGATATTGTCTTCATCTGCTTAGACCGTTTCTCATTACCAGTGAAAATTTCTAAACTCACATTTCTAAACTTAGTCGAATCGGCAACTACTTGGTCCATTGTTTTGTTGTGTTTGTTAGTCTCTATTTCTCGATCTAGTATTTGCCATAACATGCAGTTGCCAACATAACGTTTCAGTTATTTCTTAACCTGTCTAGGATCAGCGTGGCGCTAGCGGCACCCCCCCCCCCCCCCCCACTGAAAAACCAGTGCCGCGAAATTCAAAAAAAATATTTTTTTAAAATATTTAACTTTCACACATTAAAGTCCAATACAGCTAATGAAAGACACAGATCTTATGAATCCAGTCAACATTTCCGATTTTTAAAATGTTTTACAGGGAAGACACAATATGTAAAGATGTACATCTATTACCTAAAAACACATTAGCATAATCCACCATCTTTTATTTGTCCACCAACACCAGTAGCCATCACCAATTCGGCTAAACTAAGATATTTATAGCCCCTAACCAACAAAAAAACTCATTAGATGACAGTCTGATAACATATTTATGGTATGGGATAGGTTTTGTTAGAAAAAAGTGCATATTTCAGGTATATGGCATAGTTTACAATTGCACCCACCATCACAAATGGACTAGAATAATTACAATGAGCAACGTGTTTACCTAACAACTAATCATCAAACATTTCGTAAAAATACACAGCATACACGAATCGAAAGACACAGATCCTGTGAATACAGACAATATTTCAGATTTTCTAAGTGTCTTACAGCGAAAACACAATAAATCGTTATATTAGCTTAGCACATAGCAATTAGCAGCCCAGCATTGATTCTAGCCAAAGTGAGCGATAAAAGTCAACATCGCCAAAAGATATTAATTTTTTCACTAACCTTCTCAGAATTCTTCCGATGACACTCCTGTAACATCACATTACAACATGCATATACAGTTTGATCGAAAATGTTTATATTTAGCCACCAAAATCATGGTTAGACAATGTGAAATGTAGACAAGCTGGTAAAGAAAACGTCCTTGCGCCACTTAGACAGTGATCTACTCTTATACATAAATACTCATAAACGTGACTAAAAAATATAGGGTGGACAGGGATTGATAGACAATTTAATTCTTAATACAATTGCGTTATTACATTTTTTAATTTATCCTTACTTTTCAATACAGTTTGCGCCAAGCGAAGCTACGTCAAAAAACATGGCGTCCTAAGCCACTAAAATGTTTCGACAGAAACACGATTTATCATAATAAAAATGTCCTACCTTGAGCTGTTCTTCCATCAGTATCTTGGGCAAAGGATCCTTTCTTGGGAGAAATCGTCTTTTGGTGGAAAGCTGTCCTCTTGCCATGTGGAAATGTCAACTGAGTTCGGGATGAACTGAAAAGCATGCCCAACTTTTCACATCGTTGCAAAAATAAATGTCCCAAAATCGCACTAAACGGATATAAATTGCTATAAAACGCTTTAAATTAACTACTTTATGATGTTTGTAACTCCTATAACGAGTGAAAAGATGACCGGAGAAATATAACAGGCTAAACTAACGCTTGGAACAGGAGAGGGTCGGTGTCTTCCACGCGCGTTACGCAGCTCCCAAAGAATGACTAGCTTCAGAGTTTTTTCATTTGTAGGGCCTGTGAACGCGCAATCGAGCCCGTTGGAATCGTCATCACGTAAAGGCATCCAGGGGAAGACGTAAGAAGTGTCCGTATAGTCATAGCAACGACAGTGCCCTTTTAAATGACTTCAGAAAAGTGGCCAACATTTCTCAAATCTGACTCCATGTCAGGGAAATTGCTGTAGAATGGGCTCTGTTCCACTTAGAGACAAAATTTCAACTCCTATAGAAACTATAGACTGTTTTCTATCCAATAATAATAATAATATGCATATTGTACGATCAAGGATTTTGTGGGAAGCCGTTTAAAAAATTAGCCACATTAGCATAAATAGTCTAAACAGCGCCCCCATCCCCAACAGGTTAACTTTAGTGTCAAGTTCTTTTAGTAAAAAAACGGAATGCCAAACGGATCACCTTCACCTGACCACCTCATGATCGCCATATTGTGGGGCTTGTTGACTTAAAAAAACATAGCCTATACTGCCTATATTGCAGAAATTTGCTGGAGGAGATGGCTGCCATTTTGCGGGCTCCTAACCAATTGTGCTATTGTGTGTGTTTATTCACATTATTTGTAACTTCTTTTGTACATAATGTTTCTGCCACCATCTCTTATGACCGAAAAGAGCTTCTGGACATCAGGACAGCGATTACTCACTTCGTCCTGGAAGAAGATTTTTTTAAAGGATTTACAGGATTTACAGACACGCGACAAGGCACAAATCCCCGTCATTCTCATGCAAAAGAGACAGAGATATCGGGGACGTAGCTCGGGGTGCCTTGTAAGGATCAGACGCGAGTGGGTAATCTGCGTCTACCATCAGTCCTATTAGCCAATGTACAATCATTAGATAACCAAACAGACAAGCTACGATCACAAATATACTACCAACGGGACATTAAAAACTGTAATATCTGATGATTCGTGGCTGAACGAAGACATTGATAACATACAGCGGGCGGGGTTTACGCTGCATCGGCAAGATAGAACAGCTGCCTCCGGTAAGACAAGGGGTGGAGGTCTGTGTATATTTGTAAACAACAGCTGGTGCACAAAATCTAATAGGGGAGGGTCTGGGTGGGTATCTATCCGCGGTGGCGACTCAGGTGCGGGACGCAGACCCCGCTCCACCACTGGCTCACCCCACTTTGGTGGCACCTCTGGTGCAGGGACCCTCCTCGCCGACCCCGGACTGGGGATCCTTGCAGCGGGCCCCGGACTGAGCACCCTCGTTGCGGGCCCCGGACTGGGCACCCTCGTTTCGGGCCCCGGACTGGGCACCCTCGCTGCGGGCCCCGGACTGGGCACCCTCGCTGCGGGCCCCGGACTGGGCACCCTCACTGTGGGTCCCGGACTGGGTACCGTCGCTGGAGGCTACGGACTGGGGACCGTCGCTGGAGGCTCCGAACTGGGGACCGTTGCTGAAGGCTCCGGACTGGAGGCCGTCGTTGGAGGCTTCGTGCCATGACTCCTCACTGGAGGCTTCGTGCCATGACTCCTCACTGGAGGCTTCTTGCCATGGATCATCACTGGCGGCTTCTTGCCATGGATCATCACTGGAGGCTTCGTGCCATGGATCATCACTGGAGGCTTCTTGCCATGGATCATCACTGGATGCTTCGTGCCATGGATCATCACTGGAGGTTTCTTGCCATGGATCATCACTGGAGGCTTCGTGCCATGGATCATCACTGGAGGCTTCTTGCCATGGATCATCACTGGAGGCTTCGTGCCATGGATCATCACTGGAGTGAGGAGACGTATGGGCAGTCTGGTACGTGGAGCTGCCACAGGGCTCACCAGGCTGAGGAGACATACGGGAGCTGGGATGTATCGCACTGGGCTGTGAACGCGCACTGGAGACACCTCGTGGGCCCCCCCAGTTTTTTTGGGAGGGCTGCCTCTCAGGCTTCCTTGCTAGCCATGTTCCCTCGTAGCGATGCCGTTCCGCCTTTGCTGCCCCAAGCTCCTCCTTGGGACGACGACCCAGCCTGCCTCCAGGGTCCTTTACCGTCCAGGATTTCCTCCCAAGTCCATGAGTCCCCCATAACACGCTGCTTGGTCCTTTTGTGGTGGGAAGTTCTGTCACGGCCGTCAACAGAAGTAGACCAAGGTGCAGCGCGTTGAGCGTACATAATCCTTTATTTATTATGACGCCGACAAAAACAATAAACAATCCAAAACAACCGTGAAGCTAAAGGTCTATGTGCCACAAACAAAGTTACCTTCCCACAAAGACAGGTGGGAAAAATGGCTCGTATTAAGAGTTCTCTTAATAACTAAATATATTCACTTTCGCTATCGAAAAATCTTTCCAAATCATGAAATAATTTAAACATATATCATATAGTCATATATCATTAATGATACTATTTAGGCTTATATAGTATTAGCAAAGTCATCAACAGCTATTATTTCAATTAAACTCAGGGATAAACTAAAAATAGACAATACACACACTGACTGTACAAAACATCAGGAACACCTTCCTCATATTGAGTTGCTCCACACGCCCCCCACACGCCCCCGAACAGCCTCAGTTCGTCAGGGCATGGACTCTACAAGGTGTCGAAAAGTGTTCCACTGGGATGCAGGCCCATGTTGACTCCAATATGTAACGTGTGTGCTGGAAGTCGGGAATCAAGTTCAGCGAGTGAATACATTTAATGAATGAACGAAACATAATACCAAACAAGAAACACGAACAACGCACAGACATGAAACTGAAACAGAAACAATGACACCTGGGGAAGGAACCAAAGGGAGTGACATATATAGGGCAGGTAATCAAGGACGTGATGGAGTCCAGGTGAGTTATTATGTCCTGATGCCCGTAAAAATGGTGTACACGCTCTCCGACTCGCGACTCCAGCCGCAGGACGCTGACCAAAAGGATAATCCCGGGGATCAGGGGCGGACCGGTCACCTCTACTAAGGCGCAAGAACCTGTCGATCCGGCTGTGGTGCGGGAGCATGTCGACCTTGAATGCCGGAGAGAGAGCATACGTGACAGTACCCCCTCCCCGGCGCGCGGCTCCAGCTACAGGACGCAACCACAGGGAAGATCCCGGGGATCAGGAGCGGACCAGTCGCCTCCGCTGAGGCGCAGAGACCTGACGAACTGGCTGAGGCGTGAGAGCCTGATGAGCCGACTTAGACCTCCGCGGTTGCCTCATACGAGGCACGGGAAACTGTTCACCAGCTGTGGCATGGGAGCCTATCGAACCCGCTGAGGCATGGCAGCCTTTAAAGTCAGCTGAGGCATGGGAGCCTATCGATCCCGCTGAGGTATGGATACCCGTCGAGCCAGTTGAGTCAGGGGAACCCGACAAACTGGCTGAGGCCTCCCAGGTAGCTCCGGTTCGGACACCCAGACCCGACATCACCTCCAACACAAAAACAAAAAACTCCCTGATGCTTCCCTTTGGTGAGGCTTAATTCTACGCTGCGCATAACGATGATGACAGGTGTGCGCCATAACAAGCAGCCTGGTGACAAAGAGACCGGAGAGGTAGCACACGTGACAGTATCGTTACACCCATCAATGCATAATGACGCCTCACCAAAGGGAAGCATCAGGGAGTTTTTATTTTTTATGTTAGAGTAATGATGTCGGGTCCGGGAACCGCTACAGGCTCTCATGCCTCAACCAGATCGACAGGTTCCCGTGCCTTACCTGGTGTGACAGATTCCCGCGCATCAGCAGGGGTGACCGGTCTGCTTCTGATCTCCGGGTTAGTCCCCTTAGACTGCGTCCTGCGGCTGGAGCCGCGCGTAGGGGAGGGGGTACTGTCACGTATACTCCCTCTCTGGCCTCTAGGTCATCAGGCTGTTGATTATCCCGCACACCTGTCACCTTCGTCTCACACACCAGTGCCTCATGACACTCACCTGGACTCCATCACCTCCTTGATTATCTTCCCTATATCTGTCCTCCCCTTGGTTCTTTCCTCAGGTGTTATTGACTCGGTTTTAATGTCGGTGAGTTTTTTGTGTTACGTGTTTGTTATTTCATTTATTTATTATATCACTCACTCCCTGCACTTACTTCCCGACTCTCAGTGCACACGTTCCACAATGCTTCAAGTTGGCTGGATGTCCTTTCGGTGGTAGACCATTCTTGATACACACAGGAAACTGTTGAGCAAGAAAAATCCAGCAGCGTTGCAGTTCTTGACACAAACCAGTGCGCCTGGCACCTAATGCCATACCCCATTCAAAGGCACTTACATATTTTGTCTTGCTCATTCACCCTCTGAATGGCACACATACACAATCCATGTCTCAATTGTCTTAAGGCTTAAAAATCCTTCTTTAACCTGTCTCCTCCCCTTCATCTTCAGTGATTGGAGGGGATTTAACAAGTGACATCAATAAGGGATCATAGCTTTCACCTGGATTCATCTGGTCAGTCTATGTCATGGAAAGAGCAGGTGTCCTTAACATTTTGTACACTCAGTGTATAGGCATTTGGTTTCAAACTTTGGTTGATTTCAAATTGAATCTTTAAGTTAATCATTAATATGTTGGATTCACATCTCCATCTCAACTAAAAATCTAAGTTGAAGAATAGGACTAAATCAAAGTAAGTCCATTTAAACAGTTTGATTAGATTAGATTTAGTCCGGTTCTTTGAATTACATTTTTGGTTGAGATGGAGACGTGAATCTAACATATCAATTATAAATGTTTTGACAAACTGAAATTAAAGTCAGACTAAGTCAGTGGCACAATATAAATATTTCCTTAAAATGTTGATATTCGGTTGCATTGACAAGCAAACACAATTCAATATCACTTTTGCGATACAGTAAATGGCCAATTAAGTTGTCGACAAGTTAACAAATGATATTTCGGATTTAGTCGAGGAAAGTAACTGAGTACATTCCTAAATACATTATGTACTTTTTACTCCCATGCATTTTATCTGGCACCCAAGAGTACCCGTTACATTTCGAATGCTCAGGCAGGACATCACTATGGTCCAATTCACACACTTATCAATATATTGCGTTGTCATCCCTACTGCCTCTGATCTGGCGAATCACTAAACACAAATACTGCGTTTGTAAATTATGTCTGAGTGTTGGAGTGAGCCCTTGGCTGTCCGTAAATAAAAAAATCAATAAAAAATCGTGCCATCTGGTTTGCTTAATATACTGTAAGTAATTTGATGTATGGCATTTACTTTTACTTTTTACTTTTACTCAAGTATGAATTTAGTACTTTTTCCATCACTGTACTTTTAGACTTTTACTCAAGTAGGATTGTACTTTGTGACTTTCACTTTTACTTGAGTCATTTTCTATTAAGGCATCTTTACTTGATTACTTTTGAGTACAATTGAGTACAATTGAGTATGCCAATTGAGTACTTTTTCCACCACTGCTTCGTTTCACATCTCCAACTAAACCTCCCCAAAAAGTTAAAGAATAGGATTAAGAAAGTGGCACAGGTGAAGCTATCTAAGCACTAGATATCCTTTAAAATGTTGATATTTGGTTGTGTTGACAACCAAACACAATTCAGTCTTACAGTGAATAACCTGAAGTTAAGGCTATCTTACAAACTAATGTAACAGTATTTATTCAATCTTATTTCATGTAAAGGTTGCAGGTCTGTGGAGATTTATATATATATATATATATATATATATATATATATATATATATATATGTTTATATACAGTCATTGGTGGAGATCTTCACAATTGCTATAATAATCTATGCAGAATCTCAAACATCATTGATTCCTTGCCCTATGTACTTTTCATGTAATTTCAACTGCAAACCAGGTCATTTGGTTGTGCTATTAGATGAAGCACAGTGATAAAACCTTAAGTTGTTGTAGAAATACAAAATATCTGACACTGAATTCCCATTTGAACTTTGTTGTGCTTTTAAATGGTTTAATGCATAGTGATAACACATTTAGATGACAACTAAACCCAACATCTTTCATTTCTTTTCCATTCTAATTTGCTTGTGCTTTTAGATGGTTGAAAGCATAGCGATAATACATTTGGAATTCAAAACATTTCTGGCTGACTTTTTGAGTAAGTGAATAAAGTTTTAAATCTCATTGATCAACATCTCTACCAAATATGACCCACATTTCCATGTTGAAATGATGTGGTGTCCCCAGTGGGCAGTAGGTGAAGTGGATTTACAGCCAGCCTTTGTTGTCTTATCTAAGATGCAATGTGTTTCGATACCAGAAGACTGCGGTGGAGAATGTGACATGCGTCAAACTGCCATAGCACAGACAAGTCATATAACGCAGACTCCGTCAAAGGAATATAACAAAGACATTTCACATAAGCAGAAATATTCTGGGGTGGCAGGTAGCATAGTGGTTAGAGTGTTGGCCTAGTAACCGAAAGGTTGATAGATCAAATCCCTGCTGACAAGGTAAAAAATCTGTCGTTCTGCCCCTGAACAAGGCATTTAACCAACCCACTGTTCCCATTGAAAATAAAAATGTGTTATTAAGTGAAATGCCTAGTTAAATAAATAAAAATAAAACTCTGTAAAGTTGTCAAGAGACACATACTGCTAACGGGAGAGAAAGCGTTCCATTTTACAGAGTAGCTGCACATTGACAATAAAAACGAACAGTCGGTAAGAATGCCATCTTTGCTAGTATAAAAACACACACAAATGTGTAATTTTCCACTCGCCCTAAAGAGAAGTTTCATCCTCTCTGTAATCTGCCCAACAGACCTGGGTTCAAATACGATTTCAAATCTTTCAAATACGTTGAGCGTTTGCTTTTGCCTGCCAGATGGGCAGGGTATGTAGTTTTACAAAAATTCTATTGGTTCCAGGCAAGCTCAATCAAGCCGAGCTCAAGTATTTGAAAGGATTTCAAACAGTAATGGAACCCGGGCCTAATTATAGAGGATTACTTATCCAAAGCTGTTTGACCTACTGTTTAAATAGACTTCTGATCTACACATCCAAAGCCCTCATTGACATAATTATATTTGCAGTGAGCACGGATGGACAAGGTGCCAAGTGTGAAGTGGCACTTATTGGCAATAGGGTGATTCCATGCCAGCATAGGCAGAACATATTTAGATTGTTCTGGAACTTCTCAAATAGGAACTTAATTGGGAGGAAGGATGTTTGGCATGCTTTTTACATTTGTATCACAAACCATTTTTGAGAAAATTCTGATGAAAGTGAAGCCTATACCTGCCTTCTGTAAGACCTTATGATCCGTGAACCATACATGATACAGACAACATCTTGGTGTCATTATATTCCTTATAATGTGCTCTAACATATGGAGTATGTCTAGATTCTGAAATAGAAATGTTCACACTTGAGTGTGTATGTACTGTAGGCACTTGCATACAGTACATACCTTGCTTTCACAAGGTATTCACAACCCTTTGTCACTAGCCTACACACATTATCCCATAGGTTTTCGCTCCCCAGTTGTAACTAACCTGGTTCAGCTTATCAACCAGCTAATTATTAGAATCAGGTGTGCTAGATTAGGGCTGGAGTGAAAACCTAGTTCCCCGAGAACAGGGTTAGAGAGCCCTGATTTAGAACCACCCCAAAAATATATGGATCTTTTCTATCAATCTTTAAAATGTCTGTCCTTATGGATTCACATAATATATTTATATAAGCTGTACAGGGCTAAACATTCAGTTATCCAAATAATGTTTGTTTATTTGTCAAATTCTTAAATACAGGGGAGTGTACACAATTTAATGCTAACTCAAGATGACTGGTTACTCAACAAGACTGTTATATGGTAAAACTAACATCCCCCCCAAAAAGATAGTATGAACAGTGTAGTACAATTCAGTGTGTCCGATTGTGTCTCAGGTGAAGAGACACACAAGTGCAGAGAACTGTACCAATGGCGTGTATTCATGGAATAGTTGAGAGAATGATTTATTTCACATTTTATTTCTTTCATCACATTCCCAGTTGGTCAGAAGTTTACATACACTAAATTAGTATTTTGTAGCATTGCCTTTAAATTGTTTAACTTGGGTCAAACATTTCGGGTAGCCTTCCACAAGCTTCCCACAATAAATTTGGTGAATTTTGGCCCATTCCTTCTGACAGGGCTCGTATAACTGAGTCAGGTAACTGTAGGGCTCCTTGCTCGCACACACTTTTTCAGTTCTGCCCACAAATTTTCTATAGGATTGAGGTCAGGGCTTTGTGATGGCCACTCCAATACCTTGATTTTGTTGTCCTTAAGCCATTTTCCCACAACTTTGGAAGTATGCTTGGGGTCATTGTCCATTTGGAAGACCCATTTGCGACCAAGCTTTAACTTCCTGACTGATGTCTTGAGATGTTGCTTCAAAATATCCCCATAATTTTCCTGCCTCATGATGCCATCTATTTAGTGATGTGCACCAGTCACTTCTACATCAAAGCACCCCACAACATGATGCTGCCACCCCTGTGCATCATGGTTGGGATGATGTTCTTCGGCTTGCAAGCCTCTCCCTTTTTCCTCCAAACACAATGATGGTCATTATGGCCAAACAGTTCTATTTTTGTTTCATCAGACCAGAGGACATTTCTCCAGAAAGTACGATCTTTGTCTCTATGTGCAGTTGCAAACCGTAGAATGTTTTTTTACCGTAGAATGTTTTTTTTTATGCCGGTATTGGAGCAGTGGCTTCTTCCTTGCTGAGCGGCCTTTCAGATTACATCGATATAGGACTTGATTTACTGTGGACATAGATACTTTTGTACCTGTTTCCTCCAGCATATTCACAAGGTCCTTTGCTGTTGTTCTCGGATTGATTTGCACTTTTTGCACCAAAGTACGTTCATCTCTAGGAGACAAAACGAGTCTCCTTCCTTAGAGGTATGACGGCTGCGTTGTCCCATGGTGTTAATACTTACGTACTATTGTTTGTACAGATGAACGTGGTACCTTCAGACGTTTGGATATTGCTCCCAAGGATGAACCAGACTTGCAGAGGTCTACATTTTTTTTTCTGAGGTCTTGGCTGATTTCTTTTGATTTTCCCATGATGTCAAGCAAAGAGGCCCTGAGTTTGAAGGTAGGCCTTGAAATACATCCACAGGTACACCTGCAATTGACTCAAATGATGTCAATTGGCCTATCAGAAGCTTCTAAAGCCATGACATCATTTTCTGGAAGTTTCCAAGCTGTTTAATGGCACAGTCAACTTAGTGTATGTAAACTTCTGACCCACGGGAATTGTGATACAGTGAATTATAAATGAAATAATCTGTCTGTAAACAATTGTTGAAAAAATTACTTGTGTCATGCACAAAGTAGATGTCCTAACCGACTGCCAAAACTGTAGTTTGTTAACAAGAAATTTGTGGAGTGGTTGAAAAACGAGTTTTAATGACTCCAACCTAAGTGTATGTAAACTTCCGACTTCAACTGTATGTATATGTAGCAGAAAAGCTGTAAAAAAACAAATAGATATTTGTCCTCCGAAGAGGGGGGGGGTTAATAAAACAACAAAAAAATATATATTTTTTTAAAGACTCAGCTGTAATCGCTGCTAAAGGTGCTTCTACAAATTATTGACTCAGGGGAGTGAATACTTATGTAAATTCATATTTCTGTATTCCATTTTCGATACATTTGAACTATTTCATTTTGTGTGTAGATGGGTGAGAAACAAATCTATTTAATAAATTTTAAATTCAGACTGTAACACAACAACATGTGGAATAAGTCAAGGGTTATGAATACTTCTGAAGGCACTGTATCTGATTGAATCTGTATTAACACTGATTTTGTGGGTAGTGTGTGTGTGTGTTTGTGTGTGAAAGGGAGAGAGAGAGATTTTCCATGTTTGCTTGTGTTCCTAAAGTGTACACGCAGCCCTCCATCATGCCTCCAAGGCTCAGTGCTGCTGTCCAATGCCTGTCCAGATGGGTCTCTGAACACACACCAGATGTGATCTACCCAGGGTAAACCAGAGGGGTCAGGGTTAGCGGTGGCGAAGCAAAAAAACCTTACCCATTCACTTCATCCATCCTTCCTTCCATCCATCCCTCCATCAAAAAACATCCCTCCATCAACATCCCTCCATTCCTGATTGGGAGCAACAGATACCAGGTGGTACAAATCCTAAGGCAGACAGGAGTCACAGGTCATCCCTTTCTAATGGAAGATAATGGCATCGAAAGGGCATTTAGCTAGAATAGATAAGGAGAGAGACTGCCAGAGAATGGGTCGTGTATGTGGGGAAAAGTGAACGTTTAGCAGACAGATATGGAAGCTTTGAAAAAGACTACAGTCAAAATGTGTCAGCATTTTAATAACAGAGTAACATGAACTGAAACATATCATAGTTGCTTTATAGAGAGAGAGAGAGAGAGATGTTGTGGCTTGTTGACATTGATTTGAGAGAGAGAGAGCGAGAGAGAGAGAGAGAGAGAGAGAGAGAGAGAGAGAGAGAGAGTCAGGATGAGGGAAATCTGGGCAGGAACATTTTGATATTGGCTTTGCGTGTCGGCGATGACATATAGTTGTGACGCGCCAACGATGCTAAAACTAAGTGACTAGCATGGACCATGGCCTTAATCTAATTCATCCAGTCATTTCAGCTTAGTGGAAGTCAGCATATGGCTTGCGGATGCAGTGGGTTTAGCGACCCCTGTAGCCTCAGACCGCTACATACTGTAGGTAGCTACTTGCTCCAATTCCCTTGGTACAATTGCAGTGAAAGTAGCATTTTCCATAGGGATACAATGGGCTAGCATCTGAGTGCTAACTGAAGCCTCTAACTATGAGATCCCGTGCTCCATTTCACTATAAACAAAAAGCTAATGGCAGTTAGTAGGCCTTGTAGGTACTACTATATCTACTCCAACAGCCCATTGATAATGCTAACAGTATAGCATCTGAAAGCTAACCACTGAAAAGTCAATTTCCCTATGGATGTGGATGCGCAGACCCATGAGTAACTAAGGCCCTCACAATGGGTTCAGATTTTTTGTGGCCCCCACCCCCATGCCAGCAGCATACCACCCTGCATACCACTGCTGGCTTGCTTCTGAAGCTAAGCAGGGTTGGTCCTGGTCAGTCCCTGGATGGGAGACCAGATGCTGCTGGAAGTGGTATTGGAGGGCCAGTAGGAGGCACTCTTTCCTCTGGTCTAATAAAATATCCCAATGCCCCAGGGCAGTGATTGGGAACACTGCCCTGTGTGTAGGGTGCTGTCTTTCGGATGGGACGTTAAACGGGTGTCCTGACTCTGAGGTCATTAAAGATCCCATGGCACTTATCGTAAGAGTAGGGGTGTTAACCCCGGTGTCCTGGCTAAATTCCCAATCTGGCCCTCAAACCATCATGGTCACCTAATAATCCCCAGTTTACAATTGGCTCATTCATCCCCCTCCTCTCCCCTGTAACTATTCCCCAGGTCGTTGCTGCAAATGAGAACGTGTTCTCAGTCAACTTACCTGGTAAAATAACGGTAAAATAAATAAATAAAATAAAAAATCAGAGTTGCCCATCTCTGACCTAGGTAGTAACTTGGTGACAAAGTTAATGGCACGTGACATTCAAGCAATACACCATTATATTTCCTTTCCTATGAGTGGACGCTGTGGCACTTAATTTGTGGTTGTATGAAAGACTATTTATTTCAGAAAGATAACAAAATTAGGTATATAAACACAAATTATAGTCAGCAGGGTTGATTACAAGGCCATCATCAAGTAGACTAAGATCAACGATCATTGGTCCCTCATAAAGAATTTGGTCTTGAATGGTAGGTGCCTATTCAAGAGTGCGGTTTGCAAAGGCATCATGAATTTCGATCTCTGTGTCCTGTCTATCCCTGTGGAGGTGGTACAGAGCTAGGTCGTCTATGTGGACAATTGCTCCCTCTGGCACACTAACAAAGACTGTCTGGTTTGGAATGGCAAGTTGGGTGATTGAGCCATGATGGTTGTAGGTCATGGTAGCAGAAGTGAATGTGATGTGTTAACAAGCCACATGTCTCCTACCACCTCCATTTGAGGTCGCAGTGGTGTTCGGTGTTGTCCCTAATAAATGGTTTGCTAGGGCATAAGTAATGACCATCTTTGGTTTGGGTGCACATCAACAAATTAGGCGTGTGATAAAAATCAGGGCTTTCCTCCTGGTAGGCTACAACCAGGGGTGTGATGAACCCTACGTTTCGTACGGTTTTTAACCTGTAGATACAGTATTCTCTACATCAATGACAGGGAGTGTGAGAAAGAATTCCACCTTGTTGTTCTGTGGGAATTGCACTTCCTAGGCCGAAGGCTAAGTGTACCTCTAGTGGTTTTACAGTAGCTGTTGTAGCTGAGGTCAATATGTCCTGCACCATCATAATGCGCATTAAGTATGAGGGAATTCTGTTCATGGCTAAGTTATTGATAGTTGAGCTGACCTCACGAAGGACGTCCTCCCACAAAACTGAAAGTGAGAACTATCACATTTAACCTTTTCACACGTGAGTTCCAAATAGCTCTAACGGTCGCCCCAGCTTGAGTTGTTTTATGCACGTGATGTCAGGATGCACTCACTGTTCTAACATGTGATTATAACGTAACAGTACAGTTAACACGCGCTGCCTGCTAATTATCAATAGGGTATATTTCAACTTGTCAATTTCAAATTATTTTCTAACAAGTAGAATTTTCTAACAACAGTTTGAATTGAGGTGTGTTCCGCCTCCTCATTAATTCACATAGAAGTAGCCCAGTTCTGCGTTGCGGACAATTTATGTTTGAGGCTTTACTGAGGCAGATAAACTTCTCTCTTTGAGGAGAGTCCAATGCACTTCACTCGTGTTTGCGCAGATCAAGTATGCATATATTTGTGCAGTCTTGCAGGAATTGGAACATTTTCTTGCTGGCGTTCGCTTTGCCTTCCTTGTTGTTTTCCTTACACATAAGAACTTTGGACATGTGTGCGTTCCTATCAAAGTAAGTTCCTTATTTTCTGTACATCGTGTTATCGTTTCCACTGTAGTATGTACTGTATATATGTATTGTATGTATAGAGCATAATATATTTGCAGTTTTATTCGTGTGTTTTCAATTACTTGTGACAAATAATGAATTCCGAATATTCCGAATAATATTTATTGTAATGGACACTTTTTTGAAGGTTGTACTGATTATAATGATCTAAGCTATTTGCCAGCTATGTGGGGTGCCATGTTTGTTGACATTATACAATGCATTCTGGGTGTCACACATCTGTCAGACCAAAGATGTTATAATGAGGTAAAGGAATCGTTCACTCATCTTTCGGGTAAAATTCCGGAAGTTGATCGTAGACAACACACCACCTTCAACATGCATACTATAAACAGACCAAATTAATCTTGTCTTCTCTTATTATCTTTGGTTTCGGTGCGGGAAAGAAAGCATGGCGGCGCACAGAAACTACCCATCGTCGGATTACTTTTGATTTCTAGAAAAAACGTTTCTGAAAAAACAGCGTAGCCAGCTCAAATGCTGGTTGTTGCGTCATACCGAAACTGGCAGTTCAAAATAAGTATTCTAATCACACTGGTTTGATCGTACGCTACAGGGACCACTGTAGAATGATCACACCCCTGTGTTGGTACGTTTGAAAAGGTTAACCATGGCAAGGGGACTTGGAACATGGACAAGTACAAACGGTCCAGTTATGCCCTCCATAAGCCAATCAAACAGGCAAAACATCAGTACATAGACAAATTGGAGTCGCAATTCAAACACGAGACGCATATGGCAGGGACTCCAGACAATCAAGGATTAGAAAGGGAAAACCAGCCACATCGCAGACACTGACGTCTTGCTCCCGGCAAGCTAAAAAACTACTTTGTTAGCTTTGAGGAAAACACAGTGCCACCGATGTGGGCCACCGCCGCTCATGAGGGCGTTGAGCTCGAATTCTCTGTGGCCGGCATGAGGAAGACTTTGAAGTGTGTTAACCCTCACAAGGCTGCAGGCCCAGACGGAATCCCTAGCCACTTCCTCAGAGCATGTGCGGGGCAGCAGGTGGCCTAATGGTTAGAGCGTTGGACATGTAACCAAAAGCTTGCAAGATCAAATCCCAGAGCTGACAAGGTAATAATCTATCATTCTGCCCCTGAACAAGGCAGTTTACCCACTGTTCCTAGGCCGTCATTGAAAATAAGAATTTGTTCTTAACTGACTTACCTAGTTAAATAAAAGGTCAAATAAAACATGTGCAGACCAGCTTGCTGGAGTGTTTACGGACATTTTCAATCTCTCCCTCTCCAAGTCTTTTGTCCCCACTTGCTTTAAGATGTCCACCATTGTTTCTGTACCCAAGAAAGCAAAGGTAAATAAAAAAAATGACTATCGCCCCGTACAACTCACTTCTGTCATTATGAAGTATTTTGAGAGGCTAGTTAATCAATATAAATTGTATTGCTTTTCTGACTTTCGTGACCAAGCTAATTTAAGGCTAGCTGTTCTAGCTATTCTTTTGTTCTTTGTCTAGTGAATGACAAACTCACAAACGCTTGGATTGCTTTCGCTGTAAAGCATATTTTCAAAATCTGACACCATAGGTAGATTAACAACAAGCTAAGCTGTGTTTTGGTATATTTCACTTGTGATTTCATGATTATAAATATTTTTAGTAATATTTTTGAATTTGATACTTCTTGGGATTTGTGTCTGCCTTTCAGGGCCGGAACGAGCATGTGGTTTTCTGAACATAATGCGCAAACGAAATGGCGGATTTTGGTTATAAAACTAATTTTATCGAACAAAAATAGCATTTATTGTGTAACTGGGAGTCTCGTGAGTACAAACATCTGAAGATTATCAAAGGTAAGCATTTCATTTTATTGCTTTTCTGACTTTCGTGACCAAGCTAATTTAAGGCTAGCTTTTCTAGCAGTGATTGATACACTCACAAATGCTTGGATTGCTTTCGCTGTAAAGCATATTTTCAAAATCTGACACGATAGGTGGATTAACAACAAGCTAAGCTGTGTTTCGGTATATTTCGCTTGTGATTCCATGTTTATAAATATTTTTAGTATTATTTTTGAGTTTGGCGCTGCCAATTCAGCGGTAGTTTACGAAAATGATCCGTGCGGCAAGAAGTTAAAACCACTTATGAATCAGCAATGAAAGGGTAATGGATCAACAATAACAGTTTGATAACAGTGACTCATTAATCAACTCGGGATCAGTGTTGAGGGTCAATGCCCAAACAAGCTGCACTATTTAATTAATTGTTTTGTAAATTGGAAAAAATTGGCAAACATTTATTAAAACGTTATCATACACGATTACCAATTGGTAGCTTAATCATTTAAGCAATTTATTCAGATTCCAGTGTCATGCACTCCCTCTCGGTCACCAAAATTAGTTTTATAACCACACTTTTAACAAATCATTGGGGAAATTATTTTCCTATCGATCACCCAAGAGGGAATAGAGGTTTTCATCCCCCTCTGGCGAATGTGACAGGGTAAATGTGTTTACTGATGATGTCTCATGTTGAACACTTTGGCTAAACAGTTTGTTTTAAACTGGAACACGCAGTTCAAAACATTTGAATTCATTCACTTCAACTCTGGTCTCCTGAAACATGCAGTCATTCCCTGAAGCTCTAATTTTGAAAGTGCTACAACCGATAGGAAAAAGGAGTTTTGGCTATTTCTGCTAGAAAAATGCCTTTAGGCTAGAACACACAGTTCAAAACGCATTTATTCATCCAGTTCAATTTTTCTTGGAACATGCAATAATCTTACTGATGCACTAATTTCAAAAGTGGGAATGCTCCTTATCATACAGCCTACAAGAGAGTTGGCTCTATGGTCCCAGTTGCCACAATGGGATATGAGAAATGCTATCAAAGTATGCTAAAAAACAAGATAAAGATGTATCTATAATGGCTGTAGATGCCGAAAAGGCTTTTGACCGTCTTGAATGGCCTTTTCTATTCAAAACTTTGGAAGCCTTCAACTTTCCAGCTGAAATAACACGTTTAATAAAAATATGATATAAATATCCTAAAGCAAAAATATACACAAATAATACATTATCTGATTAAATGTTTTTTAGAAAGGGGCACAAGACAGGGATGTCCTCTCTCCCCCATCCTGTTTGCACTGGCAATTGAACCACTTGCAGAAAGAATTAGACAGGACTCGTAACAGGTATCAGCATTGATAAACATGAATATAAACTCTCTATTAGTTCCCTCCATGGGGGCACCAAAATATGTTGTGATTTTTGGCTAATTAGTATTCAAGACCATTTGCTGATGAATTACTGGAATAATTAATTGAACTGATTTATTTGGTTAATTTGGTTATCCTATCCAAATGAATCTAAGAAGGGCACCTTTAATGGTTGGATATAGAGAGACTCTTGAATGAACTATCAGCGGTTATTATTATTTATTAAAAAAAAATATTTTGCCTTTATTTAACCGCTCTTGGGCACGTGAGACGGTAGCGTCCCACCTCTTCAACAGACAGTGAAACTGCTGGTCGCCAAATTCATATACAGAAATACTCATTATAAAAATTCAGAAAACAAAACATATTTTACATAGGTTTAAAGATGAACTGCTTGTGAATCCAACCACGGTGTCAGATTTTTTAAAATGCTTTACGGCGAAAGCATACATTACGATTATGAGAACATAGCCCACTAAACAAATCATTACAAACAGTAGCCAGCCAGCTAGAACAGTTACACAATTTAGAAATAGAGATAAAATTAATCCCTTACCTTTGATGATCTACATATGGTTGCAATCAGCAGACATTTATTTACTCAATAAATGTTATTTTTGTTCGATAAAATATCTTTATACCCAAAAACCTCAGTTTTGTTTGCGCGTTTTCTTCAGTAATCCACAGGCTAAAACGCAGTAAAAACAGGAAGACAAAAAAATCCAAGTTGTATCCGTAAAGTTCATGTCAAACGATGTTTATATTCAAACCTCAGGTTGTTTTTAGCCTAAATAATCAATAATATTTCAACCGGACAATAACGTCGTCAATATAAAATGTAAACAAGAAACGCACTCTCTCGGTCTTGCGTAGGAAAAAGCTCTGTGACACGGCAGGGTCCACTCATTCAGACTGCTCTTACTTCCTCATTTTTCAGGATACAAGCCTGAAACATTTTCTGAAGACTGTTGACATCTAGTGGAAACTGCATTTTGAGTCCTAAGTCAATGGATACCGTAAGTCAATGGATACCGTAAACTACTTCCTGAATGGATTTTTCTCAGGTTTTTGCCTGCCAAATCTGTTCTGTTATACTCACAGACACTATTTTAACAGTTTTTGAAACTTTAGAGGGTTTTCTATCCAAATCTACCAGTTATATGCATATCATATATTCTGGGCCCGAGATGCAGGCAGTTTAATTCATGCATGCATTTCATCCAAAATTGCAAATGCTGCCCCCTACTCTAGAGAAGTTAACCAGGTAGGCAAGTTGAGAACAAGTTCTCATTTACAATTGCGACCTGGAAATAATGAACTGTTAGTAATACTATCAACAATAGTATTATTATAGTCAATTTTACTATATTATCATTCTGAACACTTGTGGAGTTCTGGAACCTCAAGAACTTAACCTGCTCTTAAATGAACTCAATACCACAAATAATGAATTCAAGGTTTTATTTACTACACTAAATAATTTGGACAATTAGGTAGCTGACAGATACAAGATAAAGGTGGGGTATAACTAAATACAACACAGTTATTGAGGTGAGAATCTCCACAGGTCAATATAAATTAACTTCAATAGTCAACTCAGAGAAATATAATAGTACATTCACAAGGCTTTGGTATGATATGGTCTTATCAATTGAAAGAGAAAATGTGAGAGGGCTACATCCTCTACATAGGCTTTCACAACCATGAAATTATAGAGATTCACCAACCAGGAATAGACAATGGGCTAGTTTGCATCCGGTGTAGACAGTGCAGAGCCAGTGTTGATCATTAGTTTGTAAATTAGACCTGCCATCTTACAACACTCAATAAAAACACTACTTTATACACACACAGTGCCACTTTCAGAGGAAATCAATTATGCAATGGGGCAATTTACTTTATTTCGATATTGCCTGCCCAGTTGGATTCCACTAGGATGGGATGACGCCTAGATGGATTGCGAGAAAAAAATGGTGTAGTCCCCATCTCTCTCTCTCTCTCTCTCTCGCTCTTCTCCGTTCTTAGTCCAGCAAAGCAAAGTTTATTAGAGTTGTTTTTGTTCTTTCTCCTAACCCAGCCGGGATGTACTGTAGCCTCGAATGCAAACAGTGCGTTCCTGCAGGAACCCCCTCCGGGATGATTCTTCGGTCTGAGTAGGATCAGGCTGTGTCAAAAGATGTTTGGTTTCCAAGAAGATGGGATCATTCATCCAACGGGCGAGGCCGCACCTTGCAGAAACTTGATCTGACATCTGTTTGCAATTCCTGTAATTTATATGGAATCTCACAGAGGCCGGGCTCTGATAGGGTGGTACGGGACCGCATTGATTCTAAAAACTCAGCACATTTAGATTCAGTGAGATACATCAGATTTCCTCATAAGTGTTCACAGAATGTTCCGTTCTGTACAAAAACAGTTTAACCTTTACTGCTCAGGCGTTCCGCCAGCGGAACTCCTCCCACATTCCACTGAAAAGGCAGGGCGCGAAATTCAAAATATATTTTTTAGAAATATTTAACCTTCACACATTAACCTGTCTAGGATCAGCGTGCCGCTAGCGGCACACCCCCCCCCCCCCCCCACTGAAAAACCAGTGCCGCGAAATTCAAAAAAAATATTTTTTTAAAATATTTAACTTTCACACATTAAAGTCCAATACAGCTAATGAAAGACACAGATCTTGTGAATCCAGTCAACATGTCCGATTTTTAAAATGTTTTACAGGGAAGACACAATATGTAAAGATGTACATCTATTACCTAAAAACACATTAGCATAATCCACCATCTTTTATTTGTCCACCAACACCAGTAGCCATCACCAATTCGGCTAAACTAAGATATTTATAGCCCCTAACCAACAAAAAAACTCATCAGATGACAGTCTGATAACATATTTATGGTATGGGATAGGTTTTGTTAGAAAAAAGTGCATATTTCAGGTAGATGGCATAGGTTACAATTGCACCCACCGTCACAAATGGAATAGAAAAACTACTTAGAGCAACGTGTTTACCTACTTACTAATCATCAAACATTTCGTAAAAATACACAGCATACACGAATCGAAAGACACAGATCCTGTGAATACAGACAATATTTCAGATTTTCTAAGTGTCTTACAGCGAAAACACAATAAATCGTTATATTAGCATAGCACATAGCACATAGCAGCCCAGCATTGATTCTAGCCAAAGTGAGCGATAACGTCAACATCGCCAAAAATATATTAATTTTTTCACTAACCTTCTCAGAATTCTTCCGATGACACTCCTGTAACATCATATTACACAATCCATATAGAGTTTGATCGAAAATGTTTATATTTAGCCACCAAAATCATGGTTAGACAATGTGAAATGTAGCTCAGCTGGTCAGAAAATGTCCTTGCGCCACTTAGACAGTGATCTACTCTTATACATAAATACTCATAAACGTGACTAAAAAATATAGGGTGGACAGGGATTGATAGACAATTTAATTCTTAATACAATTGCGGAATTACATTTTTTAATTTATCCTTACTTTTCAATACAGTTTGCGCCAAGCGAAGCTACGTCAAAAAACATGGCGTCCTAAGCCACTAAAATGTTTCGACAGAAACACGATTTATCATAATAAAAATGTCCTACTTTGAGCTGTTCTTCCATCAGTATCTTGGGCAAAGGATCCTTTCTTGGGAGTAATCGTCTTTTGGTGGAAAGCTGTCCTCTTGCCATGTGGAAATGCCAACTGCGTTCGGGATGAACTGAAAAGCGTGCCCAGCTATTCACATCGTTTCAAAAATAAATGTCCCAAAATCGCACTAAACGGATATAAATTGCTATAAAACGCTTTAAATTAACTACCTTATGATGTTTTTAACTCCTATAACGAGTGAAAAGATGACCGGAGAAATATAACAGGCTAAACTAACGCTTGGAACAGGAGCGGTCGGTGTCCTCCACGCGCGTTACGCACCAAGAAAAGACTTGCTAGCTTCACGGTTTTTTCATTTGTAGTGCCTGTGAACGCGCAATCGACCCCATTGGAATCGTCATCACGTAAAGGCATCCAGGGGAAGACGTAAGAAGTGTCCGTATAGTCATAGCAATAACAGTGCCCTTTTAACTGACTTCAGAACAGTGGCCAACATTTCTGAAATCTGACTCCATGTCAGGGAAATTGCTGTAGAATGGGCTCTGTTCCACTTAGAGACAAAATTTCAACTCCCATAGAAACTATAGACTGTTTTCTATCCAATAATAATAATAATATGCATATTGTACGATCAAGGATTTTGTGGGAAGCCGTTTCAAAAATTACCCAATTAGCATAAATAGTCTCAACAGCGCCCCCATCCTCAACAGGTTAACAAGTCCAATACAGCAAATGAAAGGTACACATCTTGTGAATCCAGCCAACATGTCCGATTTTTAAAATGTTTTACAGCGAAAACAGCACGTATATTTATGTTAGCTCACCACCAAATACAAAAAAGGACAGCCATTTTTCACAGCACAGGTAGCATGCACAAAGCCAACCTAACTAACCAAGAACCAACCAAACTAACCAACAAACAACTTCATCAGATGACAGTCTTATAACATGTTATACAATAAATCTATGTTTTGTTAAAAAAATGTGCATATTTCAAGTATAAATCATAGTTTACATTGCAGCTACAATCAGACATTGCACCGAAAGCAGACAGAATAATTACAGACACCAACGTGAAATACCTAAATACTCATCATAAAACATTTCTGAAAAATACATAGTGTACAGCAAATAAAAGACAAGCATCTTGTTAATCCAGCAAATATTTCCGATTTCTTAAGTGTTTTACAGCGAAAACACAATATAGTGTTATATTAGCTTACCACAATAGCCAGAAACACAAGCCATTTCCCAGCAGTAAAAGTTAGCGATCGTGACAAACCAGCAAAAGATATAAAATTTTTGACTAACCTTGATAAGGTTCATCAGATGACAGTCCTATAACATCAGGTTATACATACACTTATGTTTTGTTCGAAAATGTGCATATTTAGAGCTGAAATCAGTGGTTATACATTGTGCTAAGGTAGCATCTTTTTCCCACAACGTCCGGATTTTTTTTCTGACACTTTTTCTGACACACATATTCTGACCAAATGACTATTCATAAACATAACAAAAAAATACATGTTGTATAGGAAATGATAGATCCACTAGTTCTTAATGCAATCGTCGTCTTAGAATTCTAAAAATAACTTCATTGCGACATACAGCTTAGTTATAGCGAGAGAGTACCCAAAAGCTGGGCGCAAACGACTAGTACAACATGTTCGACAGATATATGAAATAGCATCATAAAATGGGTCCTACTTTTGCTGATCTTTCATCAGAATGTTGTACAAGGGGTCCTTTGTTGGGAACAATCGTTGTTTGGATTTAGAACGGCCTTTTTCCATCTCGATTTAGCAAGCACATTTGCCAAGTGGCGCGAATCTCTCCATGTCAACAAACGGAAGAGAACGGAACACGGCAAAACTCCCGAAAAAAATTCAATAATCTGATTAAACTATATTGAAAAAACATACTTTACGATGATATTGTTACATGTATCAAATAAAATCAAAGCCGGAGATATTAGTCATCCTTAACGTCAGCTTATCAGAAGGCAAATACAGGTGCCTCCTCGCGCACTCCAGAAAACAGGAAACTGGTGACACGTCATGCCAAGAGCTATAATTCGAGGCCAGATCAAGTTACACACTCCATTTCTTATCTCACTCCTTGTCGACATCTAGTGGAAGACGTATGAAGTGCATCTAAACTAATAAATAACAAGGACTTTAATCGGCAGCCCCTAGAAGAGTGCATCGATTTCAGATTTTCCACTTCCTGTCAGGAAGTTTGCTGCAAAAGGAGTTCTGTTTTACTCACAGATATAATTCAAACGGTTTTAGAAACTGGAGAGTGTTTTCTATCCAATAGTAATAATAATATGTATATTGTACGAGCAGGAATTGAGTACGAGGCCGTTTAAATTAGGCACGATTTTCCCCCAAAGTGAAAACAGCGCCCTCTGTGCTCAACAGGTTAACAGTCCCTACGATGTAATACGTAGCCCATACTGTAGGTACCAAACACGACATAGGACAACCAGGGGAAAATTCGGACCTGCTCAGGGCCACTCAGAGTCGTAAAAGGCAAATAGCAGTTTGTTTGTTCTCATGAAGGCTTGTAGGGGGGGGGCACCATCACAAACAGAACTGTGCATCTTGGCCTGGAATGTGAGACTCAGGGATATCTCTTCTACATCACGCACTCCCGGTTAGCCTCCCACTGCTAACTGTAGTATCTGACTGCTAACTGCTGTCACACGACTCCCCCTGAGCGTGCTATTGACCGCTACACCTGGCAACATCTGGAGCTTGCCTTTTCCCAATGCTAATCACAGCCTGCTACGCCCTCATGAAACCAGTAGAGAAGTGTTAATGTACAATATTCCCTCCTTCATCTGCAACAGTTAGGTACTGGAGACTGGCAAGCCATTACCTGTACTATCCCTTGCTCCACGTTAAAGAGAAAGGACCATAAACTAAAGCTACTGCCTATACCCAAAAGTCTGTATTAAGTAGCCTTTCTATACAATACTATTTAGATGAGTTGCCCTGTTGCAGAGCTGCATCGGGTTGTCATTGACAATTCCTCTGTGAAGGTGAAAGTGAACAACACCGGAAGGTAGGTAACACTTTTGTTTTGAATAATGCAGGCGAGAATATGTCACAGGTTCTGCGAGAATAATTATCTGCATAACCTAACACACTAGTATCATATGTAAATGTTCAGCAATTCCCTTCTCATTATCCAGACAATAGCTCCGCCATCTATCAACGTCTCACAATGCGCCTAGCATGGATATAATCAGGTGACATTTCTAGGAGAAATATGTCTAATATATCTGTATGAGCATAATCGTTGCTCTAGGTCATATTGACATTGAACAGAGTTCTATTACCTGTTCCCAATGATCATAGGAAATAAATCATGGTTTTGGGTCACTGGGACACCAATCTTTTGCAAGCACTTTTTGTTGATGTAGGCATACAGCATACGGGATTAAAGACTGCGTCTTTTTATGGATGATATTCCATCATCAAACTCTTATGAACAGAGAATAAAGTAGAGAGAAGAGAAGAGAGGAGAGAGAGAGAGAGAGAGGTATAGAACGAGAAAGAGAGAGGGGGACACTGATTTTCAGTGTTTGTGCCGAGCCTAAAGTAGGTTGATGATATGAGATGAGACCTAGTCTGAGTACATCATCTGACCTAGTCAACCCAACATGGACACTAACAAGATGAGATGTCCATCCTGCCTCCTCCACTGTACTCCACTCCCTGTCTGGCTAACAAGCTGTGAGCTACCAGTCCATCAGTAAGGGTACCAGATGTCAAATCTCATCCCATTCCCAAAATACTTCTGTTCTTCCCTCAGCTGCCTGGCAACAACAAGAATGGACATCTACGGAGGAAAAACTGTAGGCGATTACAATTG